>NW_009242977.1:709481-710586 GCF_000388065.1 Fonticula alba
CGGGGTTGGATGCCGCCCGGCACGCGTTCCGCCCGCCCCCCACGCCGGGTCGCGAGGCCCGAGGACGCGCGGCCTCCCACAGCGCTGCCCCCCTTTCCGGCGGTCGGGATGCCACCCGGGAAACGCGGGGGCCCCGCCCCTCAATGCACTGGCCGCGCGCTTGCCGGCCAGCGTGGCCACCCCCCGCCGGCCCCGTCTCCCCCGGAGCCCTGCCGCCCCGGCGGCCGCCACCCCTCCCCTCGGGCCGCCTGGCCAAATACACCCCGCGCCCAAGAGGCGAGCAGGACCGAAAATCGTGGCACCGCGGCGGCCCGGTGGCCGGGACTTTAGCTTCTGCCCTGACCGGCTTCCTTAAAACCTGCGGTCGCCCGGTTTCCAGTGCCTCACCCGCCTGAGAACGGGGGCCGGGCCCGGTGAGGAGCGCCATTATTCCGTCTTTTGTATGTTGTCCAATATGTAGATACGTGTTGTCGCCGAGAAGATCACGCCCCCTCGATCACGCCCGAAGCTCGTTACAGATTTAAAGTCCCCCACCCGAGTGGTTCCACCATCACCCCCGCCCCTGTGTCCGATCTCCCCCCCTCCCCCTGACTGGCCCGACACAAGTCGCGGCCCCGGCTTGTGACTGCTGGAAAGCGTTCCCGGTCCCGGCGTTGTACACACACACACACACGCCCCAGGCCCAGTGCAGGGGAAGGGGGACATCGGCAGGGGGGGAGGCCCCACGCCAACCGAGGCCCGGGAGAGCTGGAGAGGCCATCCGCTGGCATGCACCCGTCCCCGGGCCCCCGGGACGGTCCTCGCACCAGCCGGTTGTCGATCGGCCTGCCCTGCTGCCCGCACGGGGAGGCGCGCGCCTGGCGACACTCTTCTTTCTTCCTTTGTTTCCGCATGTTCGCCACACGCTGATCTACCCCTCCGCCCGGCGCCGCAGCCATTGTGTCTGCCACACTCACTCACACGGCGCCGGCCCCGGCAAAGTAGATGCCTCGAGGGCGACCCCGACAAGGGAGCATTTTGCGCGTCCATGCCATGGGCGCCAAACACGCAGAAAGTGACCACACCCTCCTTGCCCCCTTGCCTCTCCCCCCCCCCCCCACCTCCC
>NW_009242977.1:710652-716903 GCF_000388065.1 Fonticula alba
CCCCCCTCCTCCCATTCCCCCCTCTCGACAGCCACCTCTCCCTGCCACACTCCGACCCACTCCCACCACCTCCCCCTCTGTCCGATCGCCCCATGATGGACCACCCGACGCCAAGCCGGGCCGAGTCCACGCATCACAAGCGCCGGCGGCTGAACGCCTCGCCGGGTCTCGCCGATGACCGGACCGAGCTGCTCGACGTCGAGGAGGACTTCGGGACTGACATGGCCCCGCCGCTGATGCCCCCCCCTCCGACAGTCAAGCCAAGCTCCATCCTGCCGGCCCTGTCTTCCCTGTCTGCCAGTGTCATCGGGCCCCCGGCTCCCGGGAACACACCGGCCCTCGCCAACCGGGCCGTCAGCGCTGCCAGTGCGGCTCTCAGCGGCGATGCCTCCTCCTTCGGCGGCATGGTCCTCGGGGTGACCGCCGAGTCCGGGGCTGCTGAGCACCATCACGCCCCGGCGCCCGCAGCCCTCGAGCGCATGGGCTCCGTCAATGACAAGAGTGCGCGCCCCCTGTGGGCCTTCCCTGTCTCCTCCTTCCCCCCTCTCTCCCTCCCTCTGCCCGCCCCCACTTCGCTTTGTCTACACACACACACATGCGCACTACCCCGTCCTCCTCTCCACCTGACCTGTGCTCGCAGTTCAAGCCCTTGAGGCCCTGTCCCGCGCGCGGCTTGCCTCGCTGAATTCCCTGCAGCAGCGCCATGACAGCTTGACCGCCGATTACGAGGCCCTTGTGGAGAGGTGCCAGGCTCTCGGGGAGCAACGCGAGCGCGACCTCGCCGCACTCACATCCAAGCACAAGGGGCAGCTGCTTCTTTTGCGCCAGGGCAACCGGGTGCCCGACTCGGAGCTGAGCCAGCGTCTGGCCGCAGCCGAGGGCACCGTCGCCGAGCTGGAGCGTCGCCTGGAGCAAACCCGCTCCCGAGCGGCTGGAGACTTGGCCACAGCCGAGGCGGACTTCCGTGCCCAGCTGGCTCGTGCCACTTCCTCGCTGGAGGCCCAGCTGGCCGCAGCTGAGGCCGAGCTCGGCCGGGCCAATACCGCGTCGACCGATGTGCACGCCGAATTGACCGCCCTGCGCCGGGAGAATGACGCCCTTCGGGAAGAGGGGGCCGCGCTGCTGGCGCGCTTGCGCCAGGAGGATGCCGTCCGTCGACAGATGCACAATCGCATCCTCGAGCTCCAGGGCAACATCCGGGTGTTTTGTCGGGTCCGCCCGGCATTGGCCGACTCGCCGGCCGAGGCCGACGCTCCGCTGGCCGCCATCACCATCAGCAGCGCGCCGGAGCTGGCCGGCAAGCATCAGGTGACGCTGGTGGCCTCGTCAGCTGGCGGCGCCGCGATGTCTTCCGGCTCGGCCGGGGCAGCTGGCGCTGCGGCTGCTGCTGCGGCGGCGGCCGCCGCCGCCGCACAAGCTCGCCGCCGGGGAGTTCCCCTGCGCACGAGCTTTGCCTTTGACCGGGTGTTTGGCCCCCAGGCCGACCAGCTGTCGGTCTTCGAGGAGGTCCAGCCGCTGGTCCAGTCGGCTTTGGATGGACATCGGGTGTCCATCTTCGCCTACGGGCAAACCGGCTCCGGCAAGACCTTCACCATGGAGGGGGCCGGGGCCGGTCCTCCCGGTGAGGATTTGCCCCCGGCGGCCGGGCTGATCCCCCGCGCGGCACGGTACATCTTCTCGTCGGTGGCTCGCAAGGCCGCCGAGACGGGCTGGGCTTGTCGCGTGTCGGTGTCCGTGGTGGAGATCTACAATGAGACCATCCGCGATTTGCTGGCCCCCCCCGGGCAGTACGCCCCGGTGGGTGCCGGCCCCGGGGGAGGCGGCCCGGGACCGGGCCCCGGTGCGACCGCGGCGGCGGCGGCTGCCGCCTCGCCACCGGTCCGCCATGAGATCCGCATGCACTCATCGGACCCGCGGGATGGCGTGTACGTCAGTGACATTCTCATCCGGGTGGTTCGATCGGAGGAGGAGCTCCACAGCCTCCTTGGCCTGGCCTCGCGGAACCGGTCCTCCGCCTGGACATGTGCCAACAACCGTTCCAGCCGGTCGCATTGCCTGGTCACCCTGCGGCTGGAGGGCCAGGACCCCGGGGCCCCGGGGCTCACTTCCTCCGGCATGCTCAATCTCATTGACCTGGCCGGGTCCGAGCGACTGACGGATGTCCCGGCGGCCGAGGCCCTGGCCGGTCTGGCCGGTGGTCCGGGCCCGCGCGCGGCCAGCGGCGCCGCGGCCACCGGCGTCCGTGAGAAGGAAACCCGCGCCATCAACCTCTCGCTGAGTGCCCTGGCCGATGTGATCGCCGCCATCAGCGCCCAGCGTGTGCATGTGCCCTTCCGCCATAGCAAGCTGACCCAAATGCTGGCGGACTCGCTGACGCCGCCGGCCCCGGCCCCGGCCGGCGCGCCGACCGGCTCCGGCCCGGCCATCTGCCTGGCCACCGACACCAGCACCCTTCTGCCGCCGCATGTGCCGCGGCCGCGGCACCTGAACATCGGCAGCCCGAAGGTCTTGATGCTGGTTGCCGCGTCGCCGCTGGCCATCCACACCTCGGAGACGCTGAATTCCCTGCGCTTCGCGGCCAAGGTCAACAGCACGGTTGTCGGTGGGGGGTCGCTGCCGGCGGCGGCGGCGGCGGCGGCGGCGGCGGCGGCCGTGGCCCCGGTCGACTCGCCAGCTGGCCCTGCCTCGCGGCGAGATTTCTCCGCTTCCGCGTACAACCCCCTGAGCCCGCTGGCCTCGCTGTCGGCGTCGACTGCCTCTCCGCGGGGGGGCTTCCACAATGAAGGCCCCGCTGGCCCGGGCGGGGGGCGTCCGTCCGGCCGATCTGCCGGCACCTCGTCCATCGGGTTCGGGTCCTCCTTCGCCCGGTGAACGCCGGTAAAAAAGCCCATGCTCTCCTTTGCCCCTTCTCCTCCCCCGGGCACTGAGGGTGGGGATGTGCGCGTGCATGCGTGCGTGCATGCGTGCGTGTGCGTGCATGCGTATGTGTGCACGCACATGCACGCACATACATGCTCCCTTGTCCTTGTTTCCCTGTTCCTCGCCGCCTTTCCCCACCTGCGGTTATACATATTCATCTAGATGTCACCTATTGTCTCGCAGCCATGTCCCTTCCCCCCCCCCCCCTCTCTCTCTCTTTCTCTCTCCTCCTCCTCTCTTTTTTCCTGCGACCATCGCGAGCCGTGCAGTCCACCGCACGCGTTGTTTTCCTCCTTTTCTTTCGCCACAAAAGTTGTTCCCAGGTGTGGGAGGGTGTAATGCATGGGGGCGATGTTTTTTATTGACTGAAAATGGCGGCGACGGGGGAGAGAGGGACAAGCATGCATCAGACTCGGTGCAGCTGGTCCTCCTCCCCCTCGCTCATCCTCGGCCTCCCTCTCTTCCTCGGATCTCTTCATCAGGTGGCAGGGGGCGGAGTACGGGTGGCGATGAGGGTGGTTGGGGGTGGGGGGGGTGGGGGGGGGGGGGGGGGGGGCGGGGGCGGAGGGGGGCCGGGGTGGGGTGTGGCGGGGGCGGGGGGGGGGGGGGGGGGGGGGGGGGGGGGGGGCGCGGGGGCGGGGGCGGGGGCGGGGGCGGAGGGGGGGGGGATGAGGCGAAAAGGGGAGAAGGGAGCAGGGACACCTCGGCAGACCTCCGGCGAAAATGACTGGCGATGCGGGAGGAGGCACCGTTAGATGGTTGAGGCGCGTCGAGGACAGCGAGGTTCCTCTTTCCCTGGTTGTGTCGTCCTCTCGCTCTCTGGGCTGGCTGACGATGATGGCAGGGAAGTGGCTCGCATGGTTGTGGGTGTCTAACAAAATGGTTTGCCCCCCTGGCGGAGAAAAGGTGGACGAGAGGGAGCCACATGGGCCCCGGTGTCTTTTTCCTGGCCTCTTGGTCTCACCTTCTTTGTTTCTCGCCCCCTGCCTCTCGCCCGCTCTCTCTTTCTCTCAGCGGCCATGCGTCTACTCCTTCATGGAGGGAGATGACTGGGCACTCTTGCTCTGCTGCTTGGCCAGGAGGCGCGCCTCGTAGCCGACGCGCTCGAGGGGCCCGCCCGGGGTCTTGGCCACCTCGAGCCAGCCAATGCGGGTGTACTTGCTCAGGAAGAAGCCATGCCACTCGGTCATCGAATCCACCTCGGCCTTGGTGAGGTCCTCGAGAGGGTCGTATTCCTCGGACACCTGGGTCCATGGGGGGCGGGGGGGGGGGGAGCAGCAGCAGGAGGCGGGGGTGAGTTTGAGAGGGAACTTGGCAAGGGCAATCGGGGGCGGCAGGGGACGCGCACCATCGAGGGCTCGAAGGAATACTTGGCCATCCCGCGGGACGCGTCGCGGCCGGCAAAAATCGAATAGTCGGATTCTGCGGGAGGTGGGGGGGGGGGCAGCACGCGTCGGGACAGGGCATATCATGGGAAGC
Source organism: Fonticula alba (assembly GCF_000388065.1). Classification (NCBI taxonomy): domain Eukaryota; order Rotosphaerida; family Fonticulaceae; genus Fonticula; species Fonticula alba. Next base: position 715,051 of record NW_009242977.1, read on the forward strand.
GCAAGTTAGCATACATGAAGGACAGGTCGGGCATAGGGCGCTTCGGGGGGGGGGGGGGGGGGGGGGGCCACTTTCCGGGACTCCCGTAGAACTTGGCACCCTCAGACACATCGAAGACGGTGCCATCCACGGCCAGGGCCAGGATACGGCGCTTCGGGGGGGAGGACGGGTCGGCCGACTCCACGGCGGCGGGCTTGTCGCTGGGAGAGTCGAGCAGCTCGCCGCGCATGGTGCGGAGCTCCTCCAGGGTGTAGCCACGGAGGCAGATGACGCGCGGGTGGCGGACAGCCGGCCTCTTGGGCAGAGGGGTGAAGAGGATCCGCAGGAAAATGACCAGCAGGGCAAGGAGGAACTATGGCGCCGGCATGGCTCGCGGGTTAGTGCGGGCGCAAATGTACACACGGCCAAGGGCCACATCCGAGCCCCGGGAAAGGGGACGCACCCAGTTGAAGCCGTTTGTCAGGAGCATCCGGAGGAGGGAGCCCTCCTCCAGTCCGGCAAAGAGAGGGCCAGATAGAATGGACATTCTTGTGATTGGGCGGGGCGGATGGGGCCTGGTGGGGATGTGGCCGTGTCTGTGCCTGTGTCTGTGTGTGTGTGTGTGTTTCCACCGGTTCGGGCGGCACTCGGACTGTGTCCTGTGGTATGGGGCGCGAAGGTGAGGGTGCCTGGCAGTGGGCAGTGGGCAGGGAGCAGGGGGAGGAGAAGGGGGAAGGAGAGGAGGGAAGGGAGAGGGCGCGAAGGGCAGTGTGGCCTCGAGGCGAGGGGATCAGCGCGGAGGGGTCTCACTTATCTTCCCATCGCGGCCACTCGGGCGGTCTTGGGCTGTGCCCGGGCCCGGATGGCCCTGGCTGGCGCGGGGTCGTGAGATCCTGGCCTGGATCGGCCTCTGGCAGGGAGGCCCGCGCGCGATCGGGGCGGGGTGGGAGGAGCCGGGCCCCTGGTGCCCTGCGTGGGGCTCCTGCCTGAGATCGGCCCACTTGCGGGTGACCCTGCTGCGCGCCGGCGTGCCCTGAGACAGCCCCGTGTGCTGCTGGCGCGGGGGCCGGGAGAACCGGGCGCCCTTCAGAATCAGCGAGAGGCAGAGAAAGAGAGAGAGAGAGAGAGAGAGAGGGGGGGGGGGGAAGAAGCCGGGCCGGGGACAGGGGGATGCACCACCGTTCGGCGGCGGTGCAACGAGGCTCACATGCCAATTCTCAGCTGGGCATGCCGACGATGGGTTTGTCGGGGTGACGCTCCGCATCGGCCTGCTGCCGCGGTGACCGTGGCCGCCGCCACTGCCATCGGGTGCCGCGGAACCCGATGCCCGGCTGCCCTCGCTCGCCCGAGAGAGCGGCTTGTCGGGGGCAGGCCGGGGGAGGAGGGCATTGTCTAAGCGCGCGCGCGCCCACGCACAAGGTTGGCGCCCACAATCTCGACCCGGAGCGTGTGCGAGCCTCGGCGGTGGCGAACATTCCGCGCGTTGGTGCGTGCGCGCGCATGTACGCGCGTGGCGTCTGCGGGTGTGGATGCACGCGCGCCAGACGCCTGAGGAGGTGTGGCGTGCGGGTGGCCGTGTCGCCACCTGCCCGTCGGGGAGAGGCGCCTTATGTGCGAGCCGGGGCCGGGCGTCGTCCGCCTGCTGTTTGTCGCCGCCTCCTCTCCCCGGGCAGGTGGAGGCCGGGGGGCGGGGGTGAGGGGGGTCGGGCGTCGTCTGGGTGGGACCCCCGCGCACACGCGCGCGCGCGCGCGCGCGGGCTCCACGCTTCCCCGCCCCCAGGGGGATCGGACGCAAAAGGCTGCGTGTGCCGTGCGGCAGAGGACGCCCCGCCAGCAGCTCTGGACTGGCGGGGCCTCGCGCGCCTTTGCATGCG
>NW_009242977.1:716913-719552 GCF_000388065.1 Fonticula alba
GGGGGGGCGGGCGGAGGCTGTGACTTCCTGGTACTCGGCGAACGCCCGGACGAGTTGCCACCGCGCTCTCTGTCCAGGGTCGCGGGTCGTCCCACGCCGGCCGGCGAGAATTCATTTAACGCCTCTCGGGAAACGCCCTTCCAAGTAGCAGGGCCGTTTCTCGGAGCACACGGCCCATTGGTGTCTGCATGAGCTGTCTGCCCGTTCCCCCCCCCCGGGGGGGGGGGGGCTCCTTGTCTGGGCGAATGGAGAGCACATCCCTCCTCGCCCCCCCTGCAGTCAGGGTGCCTGTCCCCGGGTGCATCTGGGCGTGGTGCAATCCCGCTATTCCTCTGAGTCCCTGTGCCGGGCGGGCACGCAGGCGCGCGAAAGGGCCGTCTCGTGCGTGGGATGTACGAGCGTGCGCGTGTGTGTTTGCCTGACCCGTGGCCGAAGGCGCGCGGAAGCATTATTAACATGCTGGGCCTCGCTCGCGACCTGGCGCCCAGGGAAGGCCGCCGCGGGTCCCCAGCCGCTCCCGGTTGTCTGCCGGCCCCCTCGCCCCCCCCCCCCCCCGGCGCCCCGCGTGCCCCCCCCCCCCTCCGCTTCTCTCTCTCTCTCTCGCGCCCAGCCCCCGCCCCCCGGGCCCCTCCCCCCCCCCGGCGCAAGGTCTCCTTTGGGAACCATGCCAGCTGGTCAGATCGGGGGTGCCGGCCGTCTCCGCCCCCCCCCCCCGCAACGCGCCGCACCCTGCCCACCAGAGCCGGGCGCCTTCACTCCGCCTAGGCACGCGGCCCCCAGCCAAGCCCCGGCGCCAGGGGGGGCGGAGGTGTCTGGCAATATGCGGGCATGCCCGCGGCACCTCGGCGCCGGCCGCTTGGCGCGCGGCCCTCCTCTCTGGGCCGGGCAATCTCTCCGCATTCCGCTTCCGGATGGGGGGGCGGGGGGGGAGCACGGTCATGCGCGGGGGAAGGCCGGCGTGCGTGGAGGCGGTCTCACCTCGGTGGGCGCCTCGGCATCCACGCCGGGCACTCGCCGGGCACTTGCCGCGCACTTGCCAGCCACAACCGGCCCCCAGGGGCGCTGCCGTAAGAGGCCGGCCACACGCGTGCACCGGGGTCCGGCTCTCGTGTGTGTGTGTGTGGCACACAGTCCGGACACATCGCCCAGGGGCCGATCCGGGCCGAAGGGGCGAGGTGTCCAGGCCCAGACGCCGGCCCGCCGGCCGGCGGGCCGGTGATCTGGCGCCTGCGGTCGTTCTCCGGAGCCCGGCCACCCCAGCAGGGCACACACGGGCCCGGTGATCTACCACGCAGCAAATGAGCCCCCCCCCCCCCCCTCGCACGGGCCGGCGACATCATCCGTGCCACTGGCCTACCCGGGGTGTGGGGAGCCGGGGCCATCGCTTGGCGTCCATGAGACCCGCGGCCCCGGGCGCGAGGGCCGTCCCGAAGGGGCGCACCTCGCAGGCCCTCGGCCTCCCTTCCCGGCGTCGGGTCCGGTCGAATCGGGGGGGGGGGGGGGCGGCGCGGCGACGCGCACGCGCTCGACCGCGCCCGGCCGCATGCCGCCCCGCCACCGAAGACCGCCCGCAGGGGCCACCCGGCGCCGGGTGGCCCCATGCGCCTGGCGGACCGGGACCAACAGAGCAGCAGCCATGGGCCGGGGACATGATATGCCCGCCGGCCGGCCGCAAGAGGCGACCCCGAGCCCCGGGCATGGCACCATGGGGCAGGGGAGCATGCCGACGGCTTCGCGCAGCCAGGCAGACCAGCCCCTCTGAAGTCGGAGTTGCCTCGGCGGGCCCTCCCTCTCTCCAGCCCGGTGCGTGTGGCCGTGAGCAACTGGTGTCGGTCCCGGGCCGTTCCCCCTTTTTCCGGGGACCCGCCCATGCATCGTGGCACCGCGATCGAGACCGGCCCCTGCCCTTCCCTTCTCGGGAGGTCCGGCCGCGGCGGGCCAGCTGGGACGGGGACCCGCCCGGGCCCGCCGGGGGGAGGGAAGGGGGAGAGGGAGGGAGGGACATGCGCATCCTCAGGGCCGGACAACCACGCGTTGCGGCCCATGGCTTACCGGCCGGCCGGCCACCCCACACCTCAGCCAGGGGCACAGGGACGCATTCCTCTGACATTCGACGCCGCCAAGAGCGCCCCTGGTCCTTGGGCGCCGAGCTGGGGGTGGCATCGGCGGCAGTCGGCGCCAGCCAGCTGTCGAATTGCCTCAGCGGGCCTGGCGGCAGAAGAGGGGCCCGGGGGCGCAGGCGCTGTGGTGCATGTTAGCCGCGGGCAGTCATCTTCTCCTCGTGAGGGGAGGAAATGGCACACCGGCGGCGGGGGGGGGGGGGGCCGAGAAGGCCCGGCAGAGGGGGACCTTTCCGGTCCAGGGCCAGCTTGTTTGGGCGTCGGCGCCAGCAGCACAGCTTGCGTGGCCCCGGGGCTCATGCTTGGCCCAGGAAGCCCCCCCCCCCGCCCCTAGACACTCCTCACATCAGTGTGTCACCATGTCCTCCTCCCTTTCCCCCCAATGCGCAGGCAGATACGGATGCACACACACACACACACACACACACACACACACACACAGGCACACACACATAGATACACACACATACACGCTCTCACAGCACGCACGCGCTAGCGCGTAGGGGGGGGGGGGGGGGG
>NW_009242977.1:719669-722182 GCF_000388065.1 Fonticula alba
CCGCCGATTCTCTTCGGTGTTTTTTTTTTTGACACGAACCCCACGGCCCAGGCGGGCTTGCCCACCGCAGCCACGCCCCTCTCTGTGGAGCAGGGCATCCCCGCCGCGTCTGGCCGTGCGGGCATCACCACGGCCAGTTGCCCCGCCCTCCCAAGCGGTCGGGTTCTCCGGCTCTAGGGCGTCGGGGCCGGGGGCTGGCCCGATGCCCGATCACGTCATATTGTCATGTGTAGCTCGATTAAGGCGTTAACCCAGAACACAGCCTACTCAGCCCACCATCATCTATGATTCACCATCGTCGGCCCCCGGCGCCCGGGGAGCCCCGCCAGCGCGAGTGCACGCACACGGCACTGGTATCCTCTTCTCGCTTCTGCCGAGATCCGCCCACGCCCCGCCCACCCCCTCCTCCTCCCCCCTGGTCTGCCCGGCGGCCATTTGCCCACCCAGAGTGCGGTACGAGCATATGCGCATGTATGTGCTTTGGGCCATTCCATCTTATGTGGCCAAAAAAAGAAGAAGAAGAGGAAGGAGGCCACAAGGCTGCCGGGGGGACTAAAGTAACACGGCCATGACAGTGATGATGGTGCAAATGGAGACGAAGGGAGCCCATGTCCGGACAACGCCATTCACCCTGGGCGCATGTGAGACCCCCGCCAACAGGGCAAACCAGGGTGTTAGATCGATCGCCGGATGGTCCCCTTGGAGGCAAGGCGCAATGTGGCAGGAAGAAACGCAAGGGTGCCGGTGGGGAAAAAAAAGAGGAGAAATGAAAGATGCCCCCCCCCCCCCGCACCGACAATAACAACAACAGCAACAACAGCAGCAGCAGCAGCAGCAGCAGCAGCAGCAGCATACCCATCGTATCGCCCGGAGAAGAAGATGAACAGCGCCAGCCACACTTGGTTCCACCGAGATCCAAGCGGCGGATACGACGGCCCGACACTCTGCCAGGCGGTCGGGTTCCGCAGGCCCGGCACATGGCACGACCCCATGGCTGTCAAGGGGGCCCCGCCGGATGGGGGAAGGGGAGGCGTTGCAGATGGACCACCGACCGGCGGGCAGCGACACAGCCGGCAGCCGGTTTCCCGGCGAAGGTCCGCCACATGGACCGGCGGACGGCCATCCTCATTGGCGGCGCCAACCACCGGCGACGACCGGGGCAGCGAGCGTCCACCGGAGAAGCAACTGGCAATCCGCGAGAAAAAGCGCGCCACCCGACACGGCACACGGATGCCCAACACATTCAATGCCACGGCCACATGGGAGTGGCAGTTTTGTCGCCAGAGCCGATGCTGAGATGGGCCGGTCAGGCGTGCGGGGAGGGGGGGAGGGGAGAACGCCTGTCAGCGGATCGGCAGGCAAGGCGGGCAAAGGAGGGGGGACGGGCGGGGAGGGGGACAAAATTTTCATGCGCACCGTGAGGCGGGAAAATTCCCGATTCGCACGGGCAATCGAGTAGTTGCCGATCAGATCGATGAGCCAGCCGGAGTCGAGAGGCAAGTCGGAGGAGGGGGCCATCGGGCCCGGCGCCATCAGTGCCGCCGTCACTGCCAGAGCTCCGGGTGGCGGCTGCTGCTGGAGATGCGCCAGCGCCGGGGCCGGAGCCGGTGCTGGGACAGGCTTGCCCTGGTGGTCCTGTCGGTCGCCGGCCATGGCCTCCACCACGGTGGCCAGATCCTCCGGCAGCCGGACGCCATCACATTCCTGGCAGAAGTAGGTCGAGATCCGGTCCACGCTCAGGGGAACATACCGCGCCGGTGGCCCGAGCATCATGTTGTCATACTGCCATGCACGGCAGGGAGGTCAGAACGCAAGCCAGTGCAAGGGACCCCTCGAGGAGGCAGGGCGGCGGGAGCCGAGAGGAGCGTACGCTGACATATTGCGACCCGGCGAAGTCACTGATCTTCCCGTGCGCATCTGCAATGCCAATGTGGCCGATCACCGGACACAGCCAGCTGCGCGGGGCCAAGTAAGGGGAGAGAGAGAGATTGGAGAGGGTTAGGGCGGGGGAGGGGCCTGCGAGAGGCAAGCAAATGGCGTGTCCCCCGGAGGCCACACAAACAAACACATAGCTGCGCAGGGAGCAACATACGAGATGAGTGGCAGCGGGGTCCACACCAAGGCGAAGCGGAAGGGATGATCCGGCCCAGGGGTCGAGTCGTGCGCATCCGCCCCCAGGACCGGGACATCATCGCCGGTGCCCCGGGGGTGGTGCCCGCGCGAGCTCGACCGCCCGCGCGGTCGCCACGGCGCGTCTCGCGAAAAGCACCCGCAGTGGCTGGCCGCCGCCTGTCCGGGGCACACGAGCGGGTGGCAGTGCTGCGTCACCATCACGAGAAAGGGAGGGGGGGGGCACGCGCGGAAGAGGGGGGAAGGGGGGGCCGAGGGAGGTGGCGGGGGGCGAGAGGCGCAGGAACAGGGTGGGGAGGGGTGCCAGACCGTCCAGCCGGCGGAGAGCGCGAGACCTCGGCAAAAGTGCCCGGAAGAGCCCACAAGCGCCGCCCCCCCCCCCC
>NW_009242977.1:722374-728520 GCF_000388065.1 Fonticula alba
GGGGGGGGGGGGGGCTGACACAGACGCAGTCGACATCTTCCGAGAGACCGAAGCGGGGAAGCTAATTCACGCGCATTGCCCCGGCGGCGCGTCATTGTCGCCTGAGCCCCACATCCCCCTGGATAGATGTCTCCGTCTGGGGATGCGGCCACAAACATGTGCGCAGACCGTTCTGTGGGCAGAGGCCCGCGGGTACGCCTGGGGGTGCCTACGGAGACTTTTTCACGCCGGCCGCCCTCCATGCGCACAGAGGCTCTTCGGCCCCCCCCCCCCTCCCCCCCCCCGAGACCCCCTCGCCCCGCTCCTCTGGGGGACCACACCGTAATCCTCTGATCGACATGCTCGTTTCAAATGGATCCAGTTCTGTGATACCAGAAGAGGGAGCAGAACATCCGGCCCGCGGGGAGGGAAAGTAGTAATGTATTTCGGACGTGTGGGCGCACACGCACGCACACACACACGCGCGCGTCTGGTGCATGGTCACCAGAGGTGTCTGGGGGTGTCTCGTCGAGAAGGGGGAGGAGGGAGGGAGGGAGGGAAAGAACGGCAGACGGCGCGGCAGAACAGGAAGGGGGCCGTGCCACAAGGGGGAAGGGGGAGGGGGGGGGGGGGGAACGAAAGAGGCGAAAGGATGGAATGTTCTCCAGTCCCGCGTGTGCGGGTGCGCGATCCCCCCGCCCCCCCTCCCCTCTGCATTGGGGGAAGGCCCGGGGATGTTGAGAGGAAGGGGGAGGGGGGGGGGGGAGAGCAGGGGCGAGAGAGTAGCAGGCATGCGTGCATGTTGATGTCATGCTGCTTCCGCCCTCCGGGCCTCCTGGCTGCTGTCGTGCAACATGCATACGCGTACGCTGCCCCCTTGTGTGCACTTTGCTGTCCCCGCGGTGCAGCATATGCCTGACTCCTTTCCCCGATCAGGGCGTGGCCAAGTTCTCCATGATGGTGGTGGTGAAGCGGTACACCTCGTTGAGGAGGTACTGCTCGTAGTAAGCATCATCGCCCTCCGAGGCCAGGGGCGGAGGCTGGATTTTCGACAGCTCGACGATCTTGTTGTAGATCCGCTGGTCGGAAGTGATCAGGTCCTTGATGTCGCTCTTGGAGGAGAATTCCGACAGGGTCCAGATGGCGATGTGAAGGGAAGAAGACTTCTCCGAGAGAAGGAGGTTCAGGAAGTATGTGGACACTTGGGGCCAGAGAACGCGAAGCTGGCGTTGGCAAGTGGCTGCGTCCAGTCGTCAGCGGGGTGGTGGGAGCGCGCCAGGGGAGGGGAGATATGTCAGCCATGGGCGCGGTGGTGTGTGCGTGTGGCGGTTGCGGGAAGAGGGGGAGGGGAGAGAGAGAGAGAGAGAGAAGCCGGACACAAGAAAGGGCAACCCATCAGAAAAAAAACACGGAAAAAAAACAGAGTAACGTACGGCTGGGTGCCAGGTTGCCGATGGCCGCGGCGCAGTTGGCCACCAGGTCCGGCTTGCCGGAAGACAGCATCTCTGTCAGCAGGAACAGGGTGCTGGTCTCAAGACCGGCCGAAGGCCCGGCCGGGCCCTTGGTGTGGGCCAGAAGCAGTTCCTCGCGCACGGTCCCGGTCAGCGAGAGGATGGCCACCGCGGCGGCGGTCTCACACAAAACCAGGTCCGGGATGTTGACACGCGGGGGGAGGAGGAAAATCCGCCGGAAGATCTCCACCCCACGGCTTTCCAGGAAGGCCTCGCGGTTCTGGTCCGAGGTGGAGATGTTCCGCAAACAGGACACGCAGTGGCAAATGAGATCGAAGAAGTTGCGAATGGCCCCGGTCACATTGGCCGGGTGGTCCTCCAGCTGGTCGAGGGTCTTCTCAATGAGGCCCAAGAGCAGGGGAATGCAGTTGCCGCGAACCAGCTCTGCCTCATTATCCGGGTGGATGGACAGGTTGCGCAGCAGGGCCACCGAGGCCAGGGTCAGCGTAGGGGTATCCTGCTGGAGGATCTTCAACAGGTAGGGGATGGCCCCGGCATTGGCAATCCGGAGCTGGTAGATGTCTGGAAACCGTTTTGCGAAGAGCGACACAGGCCAACGGGCAAGGGAGAACGCGTGAGTGAGTGGGGATCGTGCTGGTGTGCTTCCTCAGCCAGGCGGCAGATGAGCCGCCGCCCGCCAGGGGCGCATGGCACATGCCAACAATGAACCAGAGACAACCGCCCGAGGAGCAGGAACATACCATCTGACGCCAGGTTCAGCAGTGCCAGCGCCGCCTGGGTTTGGATGTGCGGCAGCGAGGGCTGCAGCGCGAAGGCCGACCCCTTGATGCAGTGCACCAGACCCGTCAGCAGGGGGTGGATGTACTGGAGCATCTCGCGACGGTAGTCCGGGATCACGGCCAGATTGGACAAGGCAGCCGAGGCATACTTCACGGTGTCCGGATCGTCGGAGGACAGGAGCGTGATGAAGACCGTAAGGCAGCCGGCCCGGATGAGGTGCTGGCAGTTGGGCCGATGCTGGGAAAGATTCAGCAGCGTGCCGCAGGCATTGCGCACCACCCGCACATCCGGGAAGGAGCACAGGGCCACCAGGAAGGGAAGGGCCCCACACTCGACGATGCGGGACTTGTTCTCGTCGGAGGAACTGAGATTGGTGAAGCAGCCACACACATTGCACAGGATGTCGGAGCTGGGGTTGATCAGGAGGTTGGTCAGCAGGCGCAGGCCCTGCAGCTCGACGATGAGGGTCTTGTTGCGGGCTGGCGGGAGATGGAGGGGGGAGGGGGGAGGGGGAATATGTCAGTGCCAATAAGGGCGGGCGGCAGATGGCAGCAAAGCAGCGCGCACAGTCGGTGGCGGCCAGGTTGCCGAGGGCGATGGTGGCCGGGCGCAGGACTTCCAGGTCATCGCAAGTGAGGAGGTTCATCAGGGGCTTAAGGGTCTCGCGGGTGGCACGGAAGCCCTCTGCGCGAAGGAAAGCACGAGACGGGAGGGAAAGTGGGCGGGGCCGGAGAGGGCCGGAGAGGAGACAAAGGGTAAGTAAAGGAAGGGAGAGGGGGGCGGCGCCGGACGAGGCCAGGAGCATGGCGGGGGGGGGGGGTATCAGGCGTGCACGTGCCCTCCTTGATCAAGTTGAGGTAGAAAAGAGAGGCCGAGCGCTTCATGCTCAGCTCGTTGGAATAACAGAGGACGCTGACGGCGGAAAGAGCCTGATCGAGAGTCACCTCGTCATGGTTGTTCATCATACTCGAGGAATATTGTGTCCCTGGAGGGAGGGAGGAGGGAGAGGGAAGAGGAGAGTCGGTGATGTCAGCACACAAGGAGCACGGTGGCATGGGGCTGGAGTGGAGGGGCCAGGGGGCGGGGCCCCGACGCACGTTGAGTGTAGCGAACCAGGGTCTGGGTGGCATGGCGCTCGTCGACATTGAGGAGGGGGGCCTCCTGATCGGAGTGTCCCTGCTGCGAGACTATCCGATGAGGAGAGAGGGAGAGAGAGAGAGAGAGAGAGAGGAAGTTGGGAGGGGGGGGGTCAGGGCGGGGGGAAGGGAGCAGGGCCTGAGGAAGCGCAGGATGGAGGGAGGGAAAGAAGGAAAGGCGAGGGCGTGGCTCGTACGGGAACTATTACAGCAACCCATGGCAGAGGCAGACGACTGCACACAGATGTGCGTACGCAAACGCAAAATTGTTCCCGGAGTAGAAAGATGCCCAGGAGCGAAAGGCAGAGGAGGAGAGGATGCAGAGGGTCAGAGAGAGAGGGAGGAGAATAGTGTGTCAACACTGACACAGACACAGACACACACACACACACACACACACACACACAGACAGACACACAGTGAGCGCTATGTCCAGCCCCCCTTTGACGCATGCGGCACGCTAGATTCGAGAGGCCAGGGGCCTTCAAGATCCGACGTAGGGGACAAACGGGACAAGATAGCAGACACACAGCAGCGACGTACGCTTCAAGGAGGCGGTCTCTTGATGCGGATGAGAGGGGGCCGGAGATGGGAGGCGGCGAGAGAGGGGCGGCGGGGGTGTGGGGAGGGAAAGGGGGGGGGGCGCGACAGGGGAGCGGGGGGGGAGGGAAGGGGCTGGAGAACAGTAACCCCGGACCTGAGGAGCGATGCCCAGGGCAGGCCGCTGAAAAGGTGCCAGATTCCGTGTTCCCGTGCATGCTCCTCTCCGCTTCACCTACGCCTCGCCTGTGCCACACAATGCCGCGCTGTGCTGCGTTGTGTTCTCGTTCGCTGCCCCCGGCTCCCCCCCCCCCCCCCCCCCCCCTGATTCCTCGGGCCTCTTGCACCACCCAGGGCGGGGCGCCCGGTGAAGAGTGTCCCAACTCTCCCGGCCCGCCACCAACGGGCCGGGAAGGGGGGGCGGGAGCGAGGGCGAGCGGCGGCTGCTTCCGGAAGGGGTGAGCCTGCCGCGGCTTGCCCTTCCCGGGGCGGGGGGGGCGGGGGGGAGACAACCGCACACCGGAGAGCCGAGATAGGTGGCCGACCCAGGGCCCACGAGCGGAAGCGTCCTCATTGTCCCCCCGGCTGTCCCGCTCCCCAATCCGCGCAGGCGGGGTTGAAAGCCTTTGGCGAAACAAAAAACAACATAGCCCGTGGGGGCCACCAACCGGGACCGCGGTCTGTGCCCAGCGAGGGGGGGGGCTGGGGCGGGGGACGCCAGCGCCCCAGCCGAAAAAAGCCCCTCCCTGGGCCAAGGGGCGGCGGCGGCGGCGGCGGCCACAGCGGCGGCAGGGGACAACGAGAGACTGAGCCCGGAAAAAGGGTCGTCGGCGGCGGGTGTCACGAAGGACTTTGTGGCCTTGGACCTGAGCGAATGTAAAGGCGAAAAAAAGCGAGGGAAACAGATCGGAAGAGCACACGTCTGACGAGAGACTGAGCCCGGAAAAAGGGTCGTCGGCGGCGGGTGTCACGAAGGACTTTGTGGCCTTGGACCTGAGCGAATGTAAAGGCGAAAAAAAGCGAGGGAAACTGGGGGGGGGGGGGACACTCTCTGGGTGGGGTATCCCGCCGCGCGGGGACCGAGCCCGGCCCAGAGGGGGCCCGGGAGGGCACTGTCTCTCGGGCGCGCTGGCAGACGAACGGACGAGAAAAGAGGTTGAACAGCGTCCCCCCCCCCCAGCGACCGGCCCCAGCAGGATGGGCGGAGAGCATGCGGGGCCAAAGGGGGGGGGGGGGGAATGCGCCCTCCCGCTGTGGTGTCACATTTGGCGTATCATGGGTTGGGAGTTGCCGGCGGGGTGGGTATGAAACCGCCTCCCTGCGCTGGCCGCCAGACGGGTGCAACTGTCGGCCAGACAGAGGAGGGTGAGGGGGGGGGGGGGGAGACGGCTCGGAGGGATGAGAAAAGAAGGGCCAACCCCACACCGACCGCGCAGGCCGCCCGCCAGGCACACGGCCCTCCCCGGCACTCGGCAATGGCGACGCCCTGTCTGCACCACCACCCCCCCCCCCTTCCCCCCGCGTGCGCAGGGGAAACAGCCACAGAGCCGGCTCGAACGGCCAGCCCTGGGGCCTGGCACGGCAGGAGCCAGGAAACCGCAAGGCCGCCCGGGGAGGCAGGCCGAAGGGGGCGAGGGCCGGCGCGGGGCCAGCGACCCGGGGCGTTCGCATTGCATCCACGTGACCGTGCCCAGGGTCGCGGGCTAACCCTCCCTCGGCTCGTCTGAGAGCAATATGCCGCCCACCCGCAGCTGGGGGAGGACGTGTCCGGGGCTCGTATGACCGAGGCCCCAAGAGACAGACACCGGGTGAGATTTTCTTGTTGTTCTCCCGGCCTCCGGCCGGGCCCGGGGGATCTCCCCCATCGGATTGATAGCCCATGGACTCTGGTATTTCGGTTAACGGCTCCAGCCCCCGGCCACAGGCCGAGCCCGCCCGGGGCCGGGGTGCCCCAACCTCGCGCCGCTTCCGGCCGGGCTGGGAACCTCCGGACGCAATAGGGCCGCCTGATCCACGCGTGTGGGGAACGGGGGGGGGGGGGGGGGGCGAGGCCGAAGCGGCGGGAGCACGCGGGGGCGCGGGGCGGGGGGCGCCAGACAAGCTCCACCGGGGACGTGAACATTTTGGTTTGTCAACCAGTGGGCACGGCCCCGGCCGAGATCCTCTTGGGGCGTCGCTCTTTGTCAGCATGCACCCCCCCGCAAGGGCCGGGGGGAACCATGTTCCGGATGGGGGGGGG
>NW_009242977.1:730050-731784 GCF_000388065.1 Fonticula alba
CCCCCCACGCGGTAGTTCACCATGACCAGCCCCTACGATTCACTGAATTCCAGCTACGGCATCAGCAACGACTACGACACCTCCGGCTACGGCCAGCAGCAGCATCACCACCACATGGCACACGATGACCCGTATGCGGCGACGTCCGGCACCGGCGGCGCCACCTACTCCACCAAGTATGGCACCTACGCCGACGAGGACCTGGACCTGAAGGCCGCGCCCAAGACCACGGTGGCCGATCAGCTGGGCGAGCCGCCGGCCGACCCGCGCGGCATCGTCTACGGCATCTTCCTGCTGCTGGGCATTGGCATGCTCTTCCCCTGGAATGTCTTCGTCAACGCCACCTCCTTCTATGGGCTGCGCTTCGCCGGGTCGCCCTTCTCCGACAACTTCGTCAACTTCTTCTCCATCACCTACAACCTGTCCAACATGATCCTCATCGTGGTGGTGGCCCTGCTGGTCTCGCGGCTGACCCCCCGCGGGTCGGTCTTCGGCGCGCTCATGGCCATGGCCGGGGCCTTTGTCGTGCAGACGGCCCTGGTCTATGTGGAGATGGATCCCACCCTCTTCTTCGTGATTACCCTGCTGCTGGTGGTGGTGTGCGGCGGCTCGGGTGCCTTCTTCCAGTCCGGCATCTTCGCCATCACTGCCTCCTTCCCCGGCAAGTACACCTCGGCCATCATGATCGGCCAGGGTGTGGCCGGCATCGTGGTCAGCATTAGCCAGCTCCTGACGCAGCTCATCAGCGATCCGAATGCCGGCTCGGCTGATGACGGTTCGGCCGAGCTCTCGGCTCTGCTGTACTTCCTGGTGGCGGTCTTCCTGCTGATCGCCTGTATCTTCTCCTTCGCCACCCTCCCCCGGATGGCCCTGTTCACCTACTTCACCGAGAAGGCCGCCCGGCTGACCGGCACCGGCAGCGACGTGGCCCCGGACAGCGACACCGCCCCGCTCATCCCCACGGATCCGGTTGATGAGGATGGCCTGGCCCTGCCGGCCCAGCCGGCCGGCTACATGGCCATCTTCCGCGAGATCTGGTTCATGCCGGTCGGTGTCTTCTTCACCTTCTTCCTGACCCTCTCCCTGTTCCCGATGTTCATCGCCGCCACGGCCCCCTCCACCGAGAGCGACAGCCGTCTTTTCAATGACCTGTTCGTTTCGTTTGGCTTCCTGGTCTTCAACATCGGCGACATCACCGGCCGCTTCCTGCCCACCCTCTATGTGGCCCCAGCCAAGTCCCTGCTCCCGATGTCCCTCCTGCGCCTGGTCTTCATCCCGCTCTTCCTCTTCTGCAATGTGGTCCTCTATGATCCCACCGGCCAGCCCATCGAGTCTCCGGTCCCGGTGATTTTCGCCAACGACTGGGTCTTCTGGGGTATCCTCCTGGTGTTCGCCATCTCCAACGGCTACGTGGCCAATGTCCAGATGATGCTCGGCGCCCAGCAGGTGTCCGACATGCGCAACCTCCCCAAGGCTTCCAACCTCATGGTGTCTGCCCTTGTGGCTGGTCTCCTCTTCGGCAGTATGGCCTCCTTCGGCCTTCGTGGCATTCTGTGCAGCTGCAACCCCTTCATCGAGTAATGCGGCAACAGGAGAGACGCGGGTGTGTGTGTGTGTGTGTGTGGAGGCGGGGGGGGGGGGGGGGGCGGGGGGTTTTCCCCTCCCCCCCCCCCCCCCCCCCCCCCCCCCCCCCCCCCCCCCCCCCCCCCCCCCCTTCCCCTCCGGCCGCGGGGC
>NW_009242977.1:731803-733497 GCF_000388065.1 Fonticula alba
GGGGGGGGGTACTCGATGGAGGCCGGCGGGGGGGCCTGCTTACGTGGCCGAGGCGCGCGCCCTGGTGCCGGGACCGAGCCTCGTTGCGGTAAGCAGAGTCAGCATTTTCAGGTGAGGCAGGCACACGAAGGCCTGAGCCTTCGGCGCCGAGGAGGACGAAGGGCACGCTCGGGGAATATCCGAGCCGCGTGAGGGTACGTGGGCAAGGAAAAGGGGGAAAAAAAAACAAACCACACATTGCCGGAGCGTGCGGCGACACCTCCTGCCAGCTACGCGGCGCCGGCGGTCCCGTACCCGCGTGCTGCCTGCGCGGCCGGGCTGTAAACCGCGCCTGGTAGCAGTCAACGTGAAATGAAGCCCCCAGACCCCGAACCCTGGGTCCCGAATCGGACGGCTACCGGGTGCTCGAACTCGCCGGGCTCTCGCCCCGGGCGCGGCCCTGGAACGACCCTCTTTCCTGCCCGCCCGCCCGCCCCCCCCCCCCCCCCCCCCCCCCCCCCCCGAGGCGGGGCTCCTCCTCTGGATCAGGGCGCTCGCGCTGGAGAGAGGCGGCACCCTGGGCGGCATGCTGTCCTCGCAAATAGGGGCCCCCAAAAAGCAAGGGCAAAAAAAGACCGGGGAAATCCCGCACGCCCCCTCGCGCCAAGGCACGCCAGGCGGTGCCATTCTTTGTAAGTCGTCCGCATGACCCGAAGGTCACATGGAGATGCCGGGCGTGGCTGCCTTCGTTCTGGAGTTGTGTGTTTGGGTGGAGAAAGGGAGGGGGGGGTTGTTCCGGGCCGCCGGGCACATCCCGGCACCCGGCGCTGAAAGGGCGGTGCCAGGCTCTCCAAGCACAATGCTCTCTCCACGGGGGAGGGGCGGGGCCGCGTCAGTCCAGTTTGCCCAATCTCCTGTCGGGGCTTACCCGGCAAGGATCGTGGCCCGGGGTCGAGCCCGCGCCCTTCCCCCCCCCCCCCCCGTGGCAGACATGCACACAGGGACCGGCACATGCACACACACACACACACACACACGCACATGCGACCGCAGACACACGGCCACAGACACAGGCGCGCTGGTACACCTGCTGAGAGTTGCGGGAGGAGCCAGCCCTGCTCCCCCCCCCCCCCAAAGAGCCGATCTCCATCGCGTAGGCGAGGTTCTTCGGCCGGCATCTAGTCCCCGGCCCCCCTTCGGCCGGGCAACCCCTCCCTGCTCCACCCTCTATAGTCTCCTGCCCTCTCCCCGGATCCCTCCCCGTCAGAAGCACCCCCTCATTGTGCGCCCTCTCGCGCTGTCTTCCGCCTCCTCCCTCTTCCCTTGCATCTCGCCCCCCCCCTCCCCCCATGTGCACGCGAGAGAGAGCCACATAGAGGCGGCCCGCTGCGCCGGTCGCCGCGCCACCCGCCAGCTATGTGTTTGAATGCGCGCTTGCACTTGGAAATGGACCCCCGGTTCGGGAGAGTCTTTCTCTTCCTCTCCCGGGGAGACCCCTCTTTCCCCGTGACACAGGGCGGCATCGCGAAGAGCCCATGCCTGGCCGCACGCGCCCCGCTGTTCACACAATACACGCATATGCTTTTTATACCCACACGCATTATGGTCCTTTTGTGTGCTCCCATTCGCGCTTCCATGTGCGTCCATATCCGCGGCGTGTGTGTCGCCGCCCGGCGCCCTGGCGACCGTCCTCCCCTTCCCCCCCCCCCCCCCCC
>NW_009242977.1:734428-743505 GCF_000388065.1 Fonticula alba
CCCCACCCCACCCCACCCCCGCTTCTACCCATGTGCTGACCTTGCTGGCCCGATAGATTTACAAGGATCAGGTCGTCGGCATCGTCATGCCGGATATGCTGACTGTCGAGGTGGTCGAGACCGGTCCCAGCCGTGGCTCGGGCACCGGCGGCGCTACCAAGCCTGCCTTCCTGGCCGGCGGCGTGCGCGTTCTTGTCCCGGAGTACATCACCACCGGCGAGCGCATTGTCATCCGCACTGAGACCATGGAGTTCAACCGCCGTGCCACCGACTAAGCCCCCCGGCCGACTCTCAGCTGGGGAGGCGCCAGGCTCTCCTCCGCACACATAAACAGCACCACATGCAAGAAAAAACGTCCCCCTGCCTCCGCCGGGTGACCGCGCGCGCCTATCAGCGGAAATACAGCAGAAATGATCATATCCCCGGATGGGAGCCCTCCTAGCTCCCTGCCCTTTGCTTTTCCCCCCTTTCTGTCTGGGCACACACACACACACACACACACACACACGCACACACACACATACAAATGCCCAGATATGCACATATGCACATGCATATGGGCCATCACACTCCCCTCCTCCAGCCGCCCGTGCCCGCTCTCTTACACCCGGCGGTGGTGGCTCCTGGCTCCTGAGGGAGGAAAAATGTCCCCCCCCCCCCCGCCAAGAGGGAGAGGTGAGGAAATGCGGGTCAACCAACAAATGCCAGCGGAAAGTCGCGACCATTGGCACCACCCGGGCTGTCGGCTCGCCGCCATGCGCCACGCTCTGCCCACAATCATCCTGGGATCCGCCCCCGGGGTTGCCACCCGCCCTGGGAGGCATGGGGGCCACATTAATTGAGATCCCCCCCCCCCCTCCTTTCCGGGCCCCTTCGCGCGTGCCCTCTCCCGGTCTCCGCCTGAAGCGGATGCAATCAACCTGCCTCCCGCCGGTGCCCCGGCCACAGGGGAGCTTCGGCTACTCGGCGCCCCATGGCAAACAGGGCCGGCACTCGCCAAACCTCCTGGGCTCTGGAAGCAGTCCCTGGTCTGCAGGGAGAAGAGGGCGCCCCTTGGTGGTGGTGGCGGCGGCGGCGGACCCCATGTCCGCCCGTCCAAAGGCATGTGCTGATCACAGCAGGGAGGGTGTCTCCACTTCGGATCGCCCCATCATTTCCCGCTTCTACTCGATGCCCTAGACCGCACGCATCCCAGAAGGCGTTTCTCTAGAGTGAGCGAGCGAGCGAGCGAGTGAGAGAGAGAGGGGGGGGGGATAGGGAGGGGGCATCCAGACATGCAACACATGCCATTCCTGGCCTGAGTTGAGGCACCCTCCACGAGGGCCAACAATGGCCCCCGGGGATCTCCTAGAGGACAAGGGGCGTATTAATTTCGGCCCCGGAATAAGCCCCACCCACGAGGAGGTGTCTTGGGGGTTGCGACACGTGCAGTCAATACCTCCAGGAAGCTCAGGCTGCATGCCCTTTTTTCCAGCTACAAGCGCACACATACACAAACAGGCCCATCTCAGCCACCGTGGCAAGGAAGACACATCAGGATGCAGGGTATGGAACATAGTCGCCCTTCCAACTGGAACCCCCCTCTGCGGGGGCGAGGGATACACCTTAAAGTGAACCCCAAATTCTGGAGGCTGGGGCATCTGGCACATCCCCCCTGTCCCCGATCTGTGCTTTCCCTTTCCCCTCCCCTCACCTCGCTCCTTCTCTCGCCTGCCCCTCTTCCGGAGTCGCGCATCGCACACGTACGCAGGCCTTTGGGTACCCACACCCTCGGAGAGCCTCCCGGCCACACGTACACCGTCGGAAGCCGCTCGACACACGAAGGAAGAAACCCCGTTCTCTGACACCGGTGCATCACTCCCCTCTGCCCTGGGTGCCCAGACACCGGGCAAAAAGAAAACAGATGCCAGCATTTCGCTGCCCAGCCGGGCAGTACCCGGTCGGAGCCGATTGCCAGCCCTGCCACGAGAGCTGCCGGAGCTGCCGTGGCCCCCTGCCTCGGGATTGCCTGCTTTGCGCGCCGGGCTTTGGCCAGCTGCATTTCGACCTGCTCAATGGTACCCGTCACAGAGGCATGGGGGGAGGGGGGGGGGCAGCGTGGCGGGCCCCGGTGCGACGCGTTCTCCCTGGGGGGGTAACTAACCAGAGCGCCCTCCGGACATCATGAAAAAATATCCACCGACTGCTGCAGCGCCCGCCAGCGGGAGCGGAAGTTCGGACAGCGATCTCGATGCCGGACAACCTGGCAGCAGCATGCCTGACTCTGAGACACCCGGTGGGAGTGAGCCTGCTGACGGCGGATCGTCCCCACCCGACGCCTCTGAGTCAGATCAGCCCACTGGGAGTCAGTCCAGCAGCAGGAGCTCACCCAACGACGGGACCCCGGACAGCGACGCCAGCGGCCGCCATGGCAGCGGCGGATCGGGACCCGCGTCGGGAAGCGAGGATCGCGCTCGACCGGACGCCGGGAGCCTGGCGAGCAGCCATCCCGACGTGCTCGCCACATCGGATGAGAATGGCATGGGCATCGCGGAATATGGCGACTCGACCGACCACGGGCTCTCCCTCCCGGAGGACTGGGTCCTGTGCCATCGGTGCGAGGACCTCGGCCACCTGTCGCTGGATGGCCTATGCATGTACCGCTGCCCGGTGGGGTATGAACAGCAGGGCTCCGAGTGCCGGCCCCTGTGTAGCATTGGCTCGCGCCTGGTTTTCAAAAGTCCCCTGGATCTGGAGGGGATCCGCAAGGACCCCGAGTACAATGGCCCCCTCGGGCTGGGGCGGCGGCTACTGAGCACCCCGGCTGGACATTCCGAAGCCAGGACCTGGCGGTGCGTGTGCAAGCCCATGTGCTGAATCCGACCGGGGGGGGGGGGGGGGGGCATCCCCAATGAATCACAACACTCACATGCCTTTCGATGTCGCCTCCGCGATGGATTCCCTCCGTGCACTTCGCGCAGGGACGTGCGCGAGGAAGACGCGAAAACACCGGTGGCGGCCCCTGGAAGCAGCGGCGCCGGATCACCCGGAAGCGGATCGTCGGGCCAGCTCGCCTCGGAGTGTGTCCGATGTGAAGTGGCCAATTGCCGCCACTGCTTCAGTGCGCAGGACTACTGTGACCAGTGCGACGACGGATACAAGCTGCTGGTGGCCATGTCCAATGTGTCGCCCTTTCGCTGTGTGCAGGAGTGCCCCCAGCGGCATTTCGCCGACCCGGAGAAGCTGCTCTA
The DNA here is from genome assembly GCF_000388065.1 of Fonticula alba. Lineage (NCBI taxonomy): Eukaryota > Rotosphaerida > Fonticulaceae > Fonticula > Fonticula alba. Next base: position 737,659 of record NW_009242977.1, read on the forward strand.
CTGGGGTGTGCCCCCGGTGCCGCAAGCGCGCACTTCCCACCGCACCGGGTCCCATGGCATGGCCGGCGTTCCGGCAAGGCGCCGCCTGGCTGTCCGTGCCACGAGTCCGCCCGGGGCGTATCAACGCTTTTTCGACAGCTCCCTCTACTGCAGCCCTTGCCATGAGGATTGCGACTTCGGGTGCAGGGGCCTCGGCCCGGGGGACTGTACCCGGCCGATTGTTGACAGCGGAGACCCGGGGAAAGGTAGGTGCATGTGGTGGGAGGCGGGATGGGGTGTTCGCCATGGGGGGGGGGGGGGGGGGGGGGGGGTGGGGGGGGGGGGGGGGGGGGGGGGGGGGGGGGGGGGGGGGGGGGGGGGGGGGGGGGGGGGGGGGGGGGACATGGAGGCCAATGCCACCTCATATGCTAATGCACCCGAAATCCACACACAACGGCCATGTGGGTCATCATGGCGTCCCCCTGTCGTGGGGGGGGGGGCGCTCCAAGATTTGCGCAAGCCAGCCATCATTGCATCCATTACGGCAGCTGTCCTGGCTGTCTTCGTTCTCGGTGTCATGTTCCTTGTGGTCGGCCTGAAACTTCGCAGCAACTACCTGAAGAAGGTGCGTGCATTGAAGGAGTGCATGGAGCCCCCCTCCCCCCTGGTCCAGGAGCGTGTAGAAGGAGACTGACCGGTGCGAGTGCAACGGCCAATCTGCAGGCGGAGCGACGCCGACGTGCGGCCACAGCTGCGATAACACACTGAGAGGGCCGCGAGGGAGCCACGCCGCTAAGCAGGGGCCAAACGTGCCATGCGAGGGACGATCGCATGGGCAATTTTGTCACACACACACACACACACACACACACACACACACACACACACACATGGTGTGGGCCTGACAACAGCGGCGGCAGCCGTGGCGGGAATAGCAGCGCATTTTTGACAGTCGCCTGGCCGCGCGGTTACAGCCGCCGCGCATACTCGGCAGCAGCAGGCGCTCCCACAGCCGAAGAGGCGCCGCAAAGGGAGGAAAGGGAGCCACACAAGGAGGCGGACGCCCACAGAGCATGGGGGAGCCCCCGAGGGAGGCGGAAACCAGACGGGACGGCGGCCCGTCCGCCACAATACACCACCGTGCCTTTTCGACGCCCACCAGATGCATGCGGGGACACAGCCTCCCCAACCAAAAACGCCCTCGGGGGACGATGGGCGCAGGGCAGGCCGCAGATGGGGGGGCTCCCCGATCAGTGGTCCCGTTGTGAGCAGTGGCGCCCAGCGTGGCGACACCCGTGGGGCGATCGTGAAAGATGGTGGCGAAACTCCCCACGCACACACCCTTCTCACTGTTGCCGGGCGAGGCAGGGGGCGGGGGGGGGGGGGGAAACCGAGCGCCCGATCTGGATAAGAAACCCCATGCCCGGCTCCATGTCCCTGGGTAGATCGCACCCCCCCTCCCTCTCTCACACATACATACACACACACACACACATGTATTTTATGTTATTTTCTGCACACGACCAGCCCTCCTCTTCCTCCCCCATTTCCCTTGCGCTGCGCCCCCCCGCTTCGCCTTCGGCTTTGGCTCTGCCATGAGCCACGGCTTTTTGACCGCCGCCGAGTATGAGCTCCGGCTCGACCGCCTGCGTCAGCTCCTCTGCACCTCACTTCGGGAGTTCCGCTGTGTCATATGGTCCGCGCCCCCCCCCCCCCCCCCCCCCCCCCGGTCACCCGTCACCCTCACCTGCCCCCCCCCCCCCCCCCCCCCCCCCCCCCCCCCCCTGCCCGCGCCACATCCTCCGGCGGCACCCAGATACGCTGGCCTCCGCTTGCTAACGCCCTCCGCCTGTTCAGTCTGTCTACTCTGTCGGACGCGCACTATGTCCCATGCGGGCACTACTTCTGCAAGTCCCCCTGTCTGGAGCGGGCGGTCATTGCCCGGAAGGAGTGCTCCATCTGTCGGACGTCGGCTTCGGCCCGGGCGGCGCGGCCTGCCCCGACCGTGGTCGATGTGGTGGCCTCCCTGGAGCGGATGCAGGCCATCTTCGAAGACAGCCGGTCCGAATGTGCGCCAACGCCCTGCCGGCACACCATGCTTTCCTGGGGGCCGGGCGTCCTGTGTCTGACCCTCGAAACTCCCCCTCCCCCCGGCCGGACATGTAGGCCTGTCGCAGACGGCCGAGGTGTATCACCGAATGATGCGCCTGGAGCCGGAGAATCCCCAGCTCCCCGCGGGGCCCGGCCGAGCTGCGCCGATGGACCTCACGACGCTCTTCCGATCTTGGGGGCCGGGCGTCCTGTGTCTGACCCTCGAAACTCCCCCTCCCCCCGGCCGGACATGTAGGCCTGTCGCAGACGGCCGAGGTGTATCACCGAATGATGCGCCTGGAGCCGGAGAATCCCCAGCTCCCCGCGGGGCCCGGCCGAGCTGCGCCGATGGACCTGCTGTCGCGCCTGCGCGAGGGCCTGCGCGAGATGAAGGCCGCCAAGCGGCCGCCGTCCACCGACGAGCCGGAGGGGGCCACATGCGCCGAGCCGCCAGCCAAGGTGCCGCGGCCCGAGCCGCTGCGGCCCCTTGCGCGTGAGACTGATGACGAGCCCCCGGCCCGGGCCGGGCCCGAGGTGGATCTCTCCTCGACGGTGATCGTGGCCCCCGGCCGGCGGGCTGTGTCCCGGCAAACCGGCGACCCTGCTCGGGAGGCCGGGGACGAGTCGGCCACGCTGCCGACGGAGGAGGTCCCGGCGCCGGCACTGCTGTCTCCGGTGTCCACCGGCAGCACGGCCACGCTGGCTCTCGAGGATGGGCTCCCCTCTGGCGACTCGGAGCCCCTCTTCCGGCTGGGTCCCCTGGTGGAGCCGCCCGCCGAGCAGGAGGCCCTGGCGCCCGCCGCCATGGGCACCCTGCATCCGGGCCTGAGTTTGGAAAGCGAGTCGGCCATCTCCTCGGGCGGGGACCTGTTCGCGTCGCTGCTGGGCAATCCCTTTGCCGGGGGGCCGGGCGTGAGTCCGGACAGTCGGCCGGGGAGCCTCTCCTCGGATGCGCTGTTTGGGTGCTTGCCGTCGCGGGCCCCGGCCGCCCGGGGCTGGCACCCGGTGTCCAGCCAAGCGGACACCGTGGCCATGGACATGGATCCCGGGGTGGGCGAGCTCCCGGCGGCCGGGTGCCCGCCTGGGGGAAGTACCACGGCGGCCGGCAGTCCGCGCAGTTCCTTCGATGCCACACCGCGGGTGTACCACGACCACCATGGCGCCGCCGAGGGGGCGGGCATCTCGGCGACGGGGGGCCTGCTGCCGGAGCTGCTCCCCTCGCTGGCCCTGCTGCCGCATGACATTTCCCTTTGTGACATTGACCAGCTGCTGCGCGATGCGGAGGATCAGCTTGGCGGGCCTGGCAGATCGGAAGAGCACACGGCATCTCGGCGACGGGGGGCCTGCTGCCGGAGCTGCTCCCCTCGCTGGCCCTGCTGCCGCATGACATTTCCCTTTGTGACATTGACCAGCTGCTGCGCGATGCGGAGGATCAGCTTGGCGGGCCTGGCCGGGCTGGCGTGTCTCTCGCGGGGGCGGACGCGCTGGCCGGGCTCCAGCGCGGAGGCACGCCCCCCCACAGTGGCCCCATGTCGCTGACTCTCTGGGAGGATGACGCCACCTCGGGGCCGGCCTCCGGCGCTGAGGACAATGCCGGTGGTAGCCATGAGGACAATGATGACAGCCTCCCGACCCTGCCGCTGTGTGATGGATTGGGGCTCGGCCCGACGCCGGTCGGGCGATCACCGGGCACCGGGCGAGGAGGTCGCGTCGCGCCGGGGGCATTTTCCCAGAACGACCCGGCGCTGGCGGCCCTGGGCCCGGCGCCCGGGGCGGGGGTCGTGGGGGTGGCCCCGTCCCCGCCGGGGCCCCCTCCGCCGGCGGTCCCCTTTGGCCACCCGGCTGGGCGTCTGACGCACTCGCTCTTTCAGGCCATCACGGCCATCGACCTGGAGCTGGGTCGCCTGCCGTCGGCGGACATCGACCCGCCGCACGGCTGAGGGCGGCCCCGCCCAAAATACACACTGACACTCACACACCGACACTCACACACCGACACTCACACACCGACACTCACACACCGACACTCACACACACACACATACACACACACACACACACACACACACACACACACACACACCTTGATGGGTGGCGGGCATACACCCAGCGAGCGGATATTGTTGTGGGGTTACTCCGCGGTTATGGGGGGATTCTCCTTGCCTCTTCTGCATGGGCATCCCAAAAAAATAAAAGACGCGGTACAGGCAGCGTTCAAGATGGAACTGCTTTTGCCCAGGGAGGGCTGGGCAGTCTCGGGGAACACGGCCTCCTCTGGTTGACCGCGGCCCGCTGGTCATGTCTCGCCGGGTGGTGTGCTCGGGGCAGTGGGCGTGATGTTTTGCAGAATGTCATTCCAGCTATGCGTGCCACTATTCGTCTTGCCCTGGAAACGAGGCATACATTTGCCGGACCGTGACCCTGATCGTGCTGAATATGTGCCCCGGCGTTTGTGTGGCCAGGCCTGCCGCGGCTGCGCGCGCACAAGAGAAAGAGAGAGGGAGAGAGAGGGAGAGAGAGAGAGAGAGAGAGAGAGAGGGGCCTTACATCCCGAGGAAGGGGGAAGGCCGTCATGCAGACGGGGGGCGGGGCACACACGCGACCGCGACGGCCTTCGATGGGGGGCTGGGCCTCGCGACCCGGGCCCCATAAACCTGGACCTGGACACGGCGGGTGCATGTCCGACGCGGGTCGGGGAGACAAATGGGGACGCTGTTGAACGTGGCCGGATGCCTTGGGACGCAGGGGGCAAAGGGAGGCAGGGCCGTCTACGCGCAGGGCTGTGCGCGTGTCTTGCAGATGTATTTTGAATATTAAAGGCCTCTTTCCTCGAGCGAACCAGTTCCAGTCCCCACCACCAGCCAGCCCTAGGGGGTATTTCTTAGAATAGGATCGCGTGCCCGTTCCATCCCTGCCTTCTGGGGGGGCGGGCGGGGCCCACGGTGGGTGGGCCGTTTGTGTGCCTTGTCCGGGATCCTTGCGCGGAATACCGGGCGCCCCTGGTGCCCATTGGAAGGGTTCAACCCTGGGCCAGAGGCGGGAGGGTTCTTCTCTGCGTGGCTCTCCCCCCCCCTCGGCGCGCCCTTGCCCTCAGGTGCGTGTATTGTGTGCGCGGGCGAAGAATGCCCCCGCCCCCCCCCCCTCGCCGCGTGTGTGATTTCCCTTGGTGTTGGCCCAGCCTCTCCCGGGAGGTGGGCAGAGGGGCCGGGCCGGGCGTGGGGCGGGGCCTGCATCCGGCGCCGGAGCACCAAGGCGGGGGGGGGGGGGCGGGGGTAGCCGAGGGCCGCGGCCTTGCAAGGCGCGGGGGAGGAGGGGGAAACACAAGCTGCACGGTTGTGCCTCCTTCCGCCTGCGCCGCAGGTGTTGGGTGGTGCTGTGTTTCGCGGGTGGAGTTGTGCATTAGCTCCCCCCGCGCGCCCCGCGTTGTTCCCCTGAGCCCTCTCTCTTCGCGGGGCCGCACGGCCGTGCTTGCCCATTCGCCTGTCCCCCCGCCCCCCCCGGCGACCTTGCCCACGCGCATGTGGCCCCCCTCTCTCCCCTCATTCCTGCACCGGTCCCGCGGCCACTGCGGGCGCGTCCTCCGAGAATCCCCCCTCCTCGCCCGCCGCCCTCTCGGCAGCGTGCGCCCTCGGGGGGGTGCGTGCGGGGGCGGGTCGTCGTCCCCGACCCTGCACCTGCGGGTTGCTGGGGCTCCGACGATGCCCAGGCCGGCGGCATGTGCCGTTGGGGAAGGTGCAGGGTGCGCGAGAGGGTGCGCGGGTGGGGGAGGGGGGGGGG
>NW_009242977.1:743690-747268 GCF_000388065.1 Fonticula alba
CGCCCCCCTCCCCCCGGAGAGAGGGCTCGGGGGGAGGAGGGGGAGGAGGGGGGGGGGGGGCGGCCGGCGCAAACTTATGAGAAACGCTCTCGGCTTCTCCCCCCCTACGGGAGAGGCCTCGTCGATTTTGGTTGTTTCAAAGTAATAGCAAATCGTCAATCGAGTATGTCTTTTCTTTTCTCCTCCCCCCTCTCTCCCTCCCTTCGCTCCCTCCCTTCGCTCCCTCCCCCCCCCCCGACGCTGGTGCCCTCGTGGCCCCTCTTCTCGCCAGCCGCCCCAGCGCGCGTACACCTGTACTCGTTGCCTTTCTGTTCTCCCTCCATCCCGAGCTCAATTGCGCGCGCGCGCGCGAGTTCTGAGTCTCGCAAGCACCCTCCCCCCTCCCAAAGCGCCCTTCGCCCCTGCGCCTGTGTGCCGCCCTGCGGGGCATCTCCATGCGCCTGTTCCCTCCCCTTTCCCTCCTGCTGGTCTCCGCGAGCGCGGCGCCCACGCGCCCCCCTCGGATTCTTCCCCTTGCTCCCTTCCCGAGCGCCCCCGATGTGCTGCCTGTACCTTCTGCCGCCGTTGTCTTCGTCTTGAGAGGGATGTCTTCTCGCCACATGGGGTTTCTTCTCCGTGTGTCTCTTCAGCGCCCTGGGCCGGGGCGGGGCGCATGCTTGCCGTGGTTCGCCCTCCCTACCGGGGCCAACTGCGCTGGATGCTCGTCCGCGGGTGCCCTCGCTCGACAATGCGCGCTTGCATCCTCCTCTTCCCCGTGTGAGCTTACGCCCCCTATGGGCATCCCATTCAAGACGACAGCACCGGCGGCCGGAGGGCAGGCCCGCCCTCGTTCGGGTTCCCTGGGCTCGCGCGTCCCCCCCCCCGGCCGCAAGGACCAAGGGGAGACAGCATCGCCCCCTTCTCCGAGGCAGGGTGGTCCCCCGGGGACGCGCGAGCCAGCGGGGTCCACCGACGCACCCCCATCCAATGTCTCGCCCGTCGCGGGCTCCTCTCCTCCTCGGGGCGCCCCCCATTGCCCTGTGTCACCCTCTCGCCAGCGCCGCTAACTCCCCCTCCTCCTCCTCCCCCGTACCTCCGCCCCCCCAGAATCAAAATGGCTCACGATACTCTCTACAACTCCCGCCCCCGCAGCTACGGTAAGGGCTCCCGTGAGTGGTGCGTGTCCCTTCCCCTCTTCCATTCTCCCTCTTTCCTGCTTTAATGCAGCGGCGGGGCGCGCCCTTCACCTCGGCTCCTCCCTCCTCCTCGGGGCCTGGTTTGCTTCTCCCGCCCATTGCACCTCGTCCTCCCCCGCTCACTGCTGTGTTGTCTTCTCCTCCTTCAGCCGCTCCTGCTCCAGCCGCGGCGGTCTCATCCGCAAGTACGGCCTGAACCTTTGCCGTCAGTGCTTCCGCGAGTTCGCCACCGACATCGGCTTCCACAAGGTGCGCCCGCTTTCCCTTCCTCTTCCTCCTCTCGGAGGAGCGATTCGCGCCCCCTGTCCCCCGCCTTTCCCCCTCTCGGGGGGGGGCGTGTCGGGGCCGTGGCCTCTTTTTTGCGCTTCTCCTTTCCACCTTGATCGCCGGGGCTCTCTCCTCTCTCTCTGCGTCCCTTCCGCGCCCCTTCTTCTGACCCCCTCTCTCTCGTCTCTCTTTCCTCTCCCCCGCAGTTCCGCTAATGGTTTCCTGTGAGCCGGAGGTGTAACCGGGCCCCCCTCTTTCTTTCTCTCTCTCTCCCCTGCCGGAGAAAGAGGAGGGGGCTTTCTATAGGGGGGACAACCGCTCTGCCTCCCCCCCTCTCCCCTCTCGGGCTGGACTGTGCGTCTCTCCCCTTCTCCCTCCAATATACACAAGTAGCACCCCCTCTCTTCCCCCTGTGTGGTGGTGCGCGCGCGCGCGCGCTCGTGGGGGCATCTGCGCAGCGTCGTGGACGCGCGCCCTCTGGCGCGCCATGTTGGCTTCCTCCTCCTCCCCCTTCTCTCTGTCCCTCCGCGCGTGCATGTGTAAAATAAGCACCTGCGTGTGTCTGTGTGTGCATCTGTCTCTCTATGCGCCTCGCGGGGGTATATTCAACGGTCGGGGGGAGAGGAGAGGCGGGGGGGGGGGGGGGGGGGGGGCGGGGACGCGGTCGAGGACCGGGCGGGGGGATCGCGCGGCGTTTCGCCGCTTCCCGGCTTTCTCCCGCCCCTGCCCTCGCCCCTTTCTTCCCCCTCCCCCCCTCTCTCCTCCCAGGCCGGTGGTGTGTCTCGCCATGCGTTCTCTCCCTCCACGCGAGGGGGCTGTCATGTGCGCGCATCCTGCGCTTGTGGACACCTTCTCGGGCGCCGGCACACGCGGGGGCACTCTGCGCTGCTGGGTGTGCCCGCGCACTCGGGCTGGGAGATGCCCTGCGCTGTGCAGCTGGCCCTCTGCCGCACGCCCGCCTGCCTTCTTGTCCTGTGTGCAATATACAGCCGCATCCCCCTCCCCTCCCTCGCTTCTTTCCTTTTTTCCGCGAGGCGCTGCTGCGTCTTCCAAAGGGGCAGCGGGCGGCCGAGGATACCCGGCGCGCATAACATGTCCTCCAACTCCGACCGCGACCCAGCAGAGAGCCTCCGCACTGCCGCGCATGTGGCCGGCGCAGGCAGCCCCTGACGCCCTTTGGCCGGGAGTGCCGGAGGCGGAGGCGACAGGGGAAAAGATCGGCCGCATGGCCGCGCATCGTCCGGCACACGGGATGCTGGTGGGGCGTCGCCGCTGTGTCCGCTTCCCCCCCCCCCCGGCCCGGCCCGGAAAAGTACCTTCCAGCCGAGTGGGAATGACATGGCCGGCGGAGGGGGAGACGCGCGCACCGCGCCACACACCCACACGCCTCCGCGCTGTGGTCCCTCATTGTGGGATACCCGGCGTCCGGTCGAAGGGAGGCGGCTCTTCCTGAGGCCGTTTCCGGGGACGCCGCGATAGGCCAAGCTGCCGGACACACGCACGCAGGGGACAGGGGTCGGCACAGCCAGGCGAGGCCCCGTCGAGGTCGCGTGGCGGGCGGGCTGCCCCTAGCAGAGGCTGGCCGGGGAGCATCCGGGCGGCGCGCGGCCCACATCCGCAATGGCGTTCCGTTCCGAGCAGCATGCTGCCGCCTCGCATTCTGGGCGCTCCCGAAGTCCTGTGTTGGGGTTCTTTTTCCAGAACGCCTGAGTCACATCCCGAAAGACTCGCGCACGCCCAGGAGGGGGCTCCCCCTCGCCTGGGCGGTTGCCGCACGCACGTATGCAGTCGCATTCACCCTGTCCCCGGTCCCGGGGCCGGCGGCCCATAGGGGAGCACCCCCCCCCCCCCCCCCCCCACACGCAGGGGGAGCGTTCTAGAGTCGACTGTGGGCGGCGGCGCCGCCCCCCCCCGGATCCGGCTGGCTCGCGTTGGCCGGGGGCGTCCGGGGGCTGGGGCTAGGCAGGTGCCGGGCCAAGTGCGCGGGGCGGCGGGGCGGCGTCAGGCGCCGGGAGGCAGGACCCGGGGGCTGCCGGGGCCACGGCGGGCATACGTGTGCCGCCCGATGCGGGCCGTTTTTTCTGACATGACCGAATACTGCGCGCAGCCCCCCCCCCCCCCCCCCCCCCCCCCCCC
>NW_009242977.1:747583-757015 GCF_000388065.1 Fonticula alba
GCCGCGCCTGCTCCTGTACAGGCGGCCGGGCCAGCGCGGCACCCGCCTCCGCGTGTTGGCTGTGACGCAGCCATGCGGGGCGGCTGGCCGCGCCGCTCTGGCCTCCCTCGGCTGGGGGTGGCAACCCCGGCTGACCGCCAGGCGGCAGGGGGGGTGCGCATGTGCGGTGTCCTGCGCCGTTCGGCCACACGGACGCCACTCTGTGCCGTGGTGCTCTGTCGGGGCCTGCGCGCGTGGTGGTCGGGCCGGCCCTCGCACCCTCGCTCTCTCGGTCCCCCCGGCCCGGGTCCCAATTCCGGGGACCGTTTTCGTGTGCCGTTCGCCGCGCGGGCTCTCTCTGGAGCTCTGTTTGCGCCCGGCCGCGGGCCACTCTAGATCGACCCCCTCTGGAGATGTCAGATGCCCTTCGGAACACTGGTGCCATGCTGCGGCGGCCGGGGCGGAGGCTGTGGTGGCGGCGGCGGCGGCGGCGGGGGGGGGGGGGGGGCTCCAGGGCCCGATGCGCGAGCGCGCGCGCGCGCGCGCGGGGTCTCCCCCTGTGGGCCGACGCCGCCGAACGGCGAGTCTCTTAATTTCGGACCACCGGCCCCGGCCTGCCCGCCAACGGGCGAGGGCCATGCAGGCGGCGCAGGCGGGGCCATGCCAGCCGCCCGTGTCGGCCTGGCGGTTTTTGCCAGGACGCCCCCCCGTTGCCGCGCGTGCGGTCATTTCCCCGAACACCGGCTGTTCCCGCCGGTAGGGTGCCACACACACCAAGGGGTCCCCGCCCCTCCCCCCTGGCGGTCTGCATCCCGGCCGAACAGTCGAGGCGAAGTGAGGCATCGAGCGGCGGAGGGCGCATATGGGGACTGGCCTTGCCTCGGTCGATCCCACTTGGTCAATGCGTCCGCGGGCTGCGGGTATGCCCCCGTCTCCCGTCGGCGCCCCCTGCTGCGCCCCGCGGGCGCGCCCGGCCCTTCCCAGCATCGCCCCGCCCCAGCGAGGCCCTTGGCGGGACTTAGGTTCCGTCGGGGGCCGGGCAGACACCGGCGAGTGGGCGGGCGAAAGCGGGGCTGGGGCGACGGCGCGCGCACAAGAGAACACACCGCCCGGCCACCGTGGGCCTGGCCGCCGGGGCCTTTTCTTGTGCTGGGTGGTCTCCCCGGGGAGGGCGCATGCTGGACGAGTGTTCCCGCCCGGGCCCCTGGCCTGGGGATTCCAGCAATTCCGCCCGGCGCCCTGTGCCCCGCGCCCGCGCCCGCGCCCGCGCCCGCGCCCCTTGGGTGCCGCCCGAGCGGAGCCCCGCCGCCCAGCCGCCAACCCCGGGGCGGCCCCCCACCACTTTCTGTCTGTCTCTCTCCCTCTCTCCCTCTCTCTCTCTCTCTCACTCTCTTTCCAGGCGCCCCTGAGAGAGAGGGGGCGCCGAGCGGGGAACAGCCGAAACAGCAACGGGCCTGGGCCAGGCTGGACGGGGTGAAAAAAAGGCTCGATCGCCAACCACGCCTCCCGCCTCCCCTCACCCTCCCCTCACCCTCCACTCACATCACACCCACCCCACCCCCGCGCCTCTCACACCTACCCAGCCGCCCACCCTCCTTTTCCCCACCCCTTCCCCACCGTGTATGTCTTCCCCCCCCTCTCTCTTTCCTCCACTGTCTCTGGCCCGCCCGCCCCCCCCCCCCCTCCCCCCTCTTCGCCCTCCACCCCTTGTCCCCTCCCCCGGGGGGCGCGCCCTCAAGCGAGGGATCTCCCTCTCGCCCCTGCCCTTCCTCCCTTCGCTCTCGGGGCTCACGCTAACATCGCCCCCCCCCCCTCCCCCTTTGACAGAACCATTTCTCGATTTCCCAACATGAACAACACCACTTGGGCTGACTGCGACAGCGAGGGGGACAGCGAGGGCGCCTCCAACGTCCGCTGGATTAGCCGCTTCCTCAACAAGCCCGAGAACGAGTTCCTTTGCGAGGTGGACTTCGACTTCATCAATGATCGTTTCAACCTGACCGGTCTGCACCACGAGGTGCAGAACTACCGCCAGGCGTATGAGGTCCTGCTGGACTCGCCCCTCTCGACCAACCTCTCGCACGACCTCTATCAAAGCATCGACATCTTTGCCGCGCATCTTTACGGCCTGATCCATGCCCGTTTCATCCTGACCTACCGCGGCATGCAGAAGATGGTGCGTCTCCCCGGTCGCCGGTCCGGCCGCGCACCCCCCCCCCCCCCCACTCGTCCCTGTGCCTGGCCGAGCCCGGCGCGGCGCTTTCCCTCCCCCTCTGACCATCCCGTCCCCCTCCCCCCCCCCTCCGCGCGATCCACAGCTCCAGATGTACCAGGAGGGCCGCTTCGGCACCTGCCCGCGCATCCTTTGCGAGAAGGAGCGCGTCCTGCCGATCGGCATCTCGGACCTGCCGAATGCCTACCCCGTCCGGGTGTTCTGCCCCCGCTGTGTGGACATTTACCAGCCGAGCCATGAGAATTTCTCCTCCCTCGACGGTGCCTACTTCGGCTCGACCTTCCCCCACCTGCTGAACCAGCTGATGCCCACCCTGCTGTCCCGCAGCTCCGCCCCTTCAGACACCATTTACCTGCCGCGCATCTTCGGCTTCCGCCTCTACAAGCCGGAGCGCACCTACCCCAGCCTTCGTCGGCTGATGTCCCCGAACCCGCACCTCCTGCCGCCCAACGAGCAGGCGCTCGGCGCCGGTGGTCAGACGGCCGACTCGACCGCCACCGGGTCACAGCAGCAGGCCGGCGAGGCCAAGCAGTAGCGGCAAGCCCTTGTTGTGCTGCACCGCCCTCTCCCCGCATGTACACCCGCGCATGAGACCCGGGCCGGGGGCGGGGGGCACACATGTGTCTGTTTTGAGGACACCATGTTGTGTCCACCTCCGCTCCGGCTGCGCGCCCTCCCATGTCCTTCTGCCCTATTTTCGGCCTCCGCCCCTTCCCCTTCACCCATATTCTCTCTCTCTCTCTCCCCTCTCCCCTCTCCCTCCTGTTCTTGTTTCCCCTTTCCTCCCAGATGAATTCGCACGCACACACGCGCGTGCGTGGGACTCTCCTGTTGCCCCTGCTCGATCCCAGCAAGAGCACCACTCCTCCCCCTCCCTTGTCGCTCCGCTCCTCTGCACCCCCCCCCCTATATATGCATGCCCACGCGCTCCGGCGCCGCGCCTGTGTATGGCGGCGGCGCGTGGTTCTGCTCTCCCCCCCGCTTTCTCTCTCCTCCTCTTCTCCCCGCTCTTCACCCCCCCCCACCCCCGAATAAACCATATACCCCACAGAAAGACAACATTGGAGGGCAACCCGCCCCCCTCTCTCCTTCGGGCGCGTGTCCCGTTTCAGCGTTGGCATGTGCTGCCAATCTGGCCGTGGCCGGGTCTCTTCTCAGCTCTTTTCTCTGGCTGCTTGCCACACGGGGGATCTCTCTCTCTCTCTCTCTCTCTCTCTCTCTCTCTCTCTCTCTCTCTCTTGCTCCCTTCCTCTCCCTGTATGTATGTATGTACGTGGGTACGGGTGTGTGTGTGCGTGTGTGCGAGCAGGCGCATGAGCGCATGGATGGGGATTTCGCCGACCCGGGCCGATCACCGAATGCGGTTGATCCCGCTCGCCATCAGTTCGGGGCCTTCTCCCCGACCGTCTCTCGCCGCCCTCCCTGCTTCCTCTCGCCGCCCGCCTCGCTTCCTCTCGCCGCCCGCATTCCACCCCCTCTCCCTGTCCCTGGCCGAAGGCTCCCCTCCGTGTGCCCCTCCCGATGCTTGCCCGCCAGGCGCTGGTGGCCGGGCCCCGGTGGCTGCCCACATGTCGCCGGGCACTCTCCACGACTCCCGCCCCGGGGGTCCTTCTGCGCGACTACCTTTTCCGGGGCCTCTATGCCCCGGGGGCAGGCTACTTCGAGCAGCATGCCACCATCTTGCAGACATCCCCCGCCGGGGAGGCCGAGCACCCTGCCCCGGTGGCCTCTGGACGGGCTCCGCCATCCGGCCAGCGCCTGGCCTTTGACCAGCTGGCCGGCGAGACCGAGTACAAGCAAGCCGTGGCCCGGCTGTACACGGGGGCCATTGGCAGCGCCGACCAGCCTGGCGATTCACCCCAAGTGTGGCACACCCCGGTGGAGATCTTCAGCGTGCGTGTTTCCCTCCCCCTGTCTCCTTTGTGTGCGGGCGCCTCCACTTACCTGCTCATCATCGGTCTCGCGTCGTCCTTGTCTGTGGGCCTGTCCTCCCCTCCCGCCCCCCCCCCAATACCACCGCGGCGGCCCAGCCCTGGTATGGGCGGGCGCTTGGTCGATACCTTCTCTCACAGCATGGGCGCCGGTTATCCCGGCACGGTGAGCACCCGCTGTCGGTGACCGAGCTTGGTGGAGGTGCGGCGGCCACAGGAACGGGGCATGCCCCCCCGCCCCCCCCCCGCCCCCCCTGGGGCCCCACCGCCCGGATCTAACACTCCCCCCCCTGTCCCTCTCCTGCTGGCTGCGACGATCCAGGCAATGGGACCCTGATGTTGGACATCCTGGATTACATTCAAGCCGAGGCGCCGAGCGTCTACCAGACCATGCAGTACAGCTTGTATGATGTGAGCAGTCGCATGCACGCACTTCAGCGTGCCGCACTGGCTGGCAGCGCGCACGCGCCGCTCCTCGATCGGCGCCCCGGGCCGGCTGCCGGATCTGTGCAGCTACACCATCGCAGCGCACTGGACATTGACCCGAGCCCGGACTTGGGCTTCGTCATTTCGGCCGAGATGCTGGTGCGTGCATCACCCCAAATGCCCTGCTCTTTCGCCTCCTCTCTGGCCCGATGGTTGGATCGCTCAGATCGTCATCTAACCTTTGGCTTCTTTGTCTGCTTTTCTTTTCTTCGGTGTCCTTCACTTTCTCTCTTCTCTCTCTCTCTCTCTCTCGGTCCCGCCCCCCCACCCCCACTCTCATCTACCCAACTGCTTGGTCGCTTCCAGGACAACCTTCCGCATGACCGGGTGGTTTGGTCAGCCCGCGCACCGACCAAGCCCTTCGAGATCCATGTGGCCCCCGGGCCGGAGCCTAATGGCTTGCCACATGCCTTGGCTCGACCCGCGGCCGACCCATGGGTGATCCAGTATCTCACTCTGCACATGGAGTACCGGCGCTTCCTGGACACGATGGCCGCCCACCAAGATGCCAGCATCTGGGCCCGGGTGAAGTCGTGGGTGGGGTCGGTCACCGGCGGCATGGCAGCCTCCACGGTCGCCGGTCCTTCTCTCTCGCCGATGGGGGCCGACCACCTGCCGGTGAGCAACATGCTGGGAGACATCATGTACGGTCTGTATGCGCCGACAGTTTGCCTGCAGCTGATGGATCGCCTGGCCCGGGCCCGGCCGCGACAAAGCCTTCTTTTCACGGACTTCTCCGCACTGCCGGACGCGGTCTCCAGCGAGCCCCTGGCGCCGGTGGTGCAAAGCGTCCTTCGGCCGGACCAATTCCCCGGCTTCCGCCTGTATCCCGGCATCACGGACAGTCTCTATGCCCCGAGTGTCACGGACTGCCAGTCGGCGATGGCGGCCGAAACGCGCGCCCTCAAGACCTACCTCCTGCCCCCGGACCTCCTCCGCCAGTGCGATGTCTTCTTCCCGACGGACTTCCAGTGGCTCGTGTGGCTAGATGCTCGCCTGCGCCGGCGCCACCATCCGGAGCTGTTCGGCCCGGAGGAGGGCACCGGGGCCGGGTCCCATGCTGCTGGCACCGGGCGTGCCCTGTCGCATGGGGACTTCTTCCGGGCCTTTGGCTCGCCAACCGGGACACGCACCCGATCCGGCTTCGATCCCCTGGTGGATGACTACTTCAATGTGGGTTTCCTCCTGACCGGGACTCTCGATGCGGACGCCCCATGAGCATGGGATCCCTTCGCTGCCGTTGTCCCTCCTCCTGTCCCTCTTCCCTATTTTTGTGTTCCCTCTTTCTTTCTCTCTCTCTCTCTCCCTTCCGTTCCCCACAACAGTGGCCAAAGCACACGTGCGGCCGCAAAATGTACCTTCACGGCGATGGGAGGCCTCATATTGTCCCGGCTGTCGTCTCTCCCTCTCTCTCTCTCTCTCTCTCTCACCCCCATGCTACTGGCAGCCGAGCACAGGGGCTGGGGGCTTGCACTTCCGCCTTTGGATGATGAGCGGTCCTGAGCAGAAATCCAGAAGGAGAGGGTCTATTTTTTGGTGTTCGTATATGGGCGAAGAGGGGACACACGTTCGAGAGACGTAGACAAACCCCATCAGCCAGGGGGGAGAGAGAGGGGAGGTGTGGGACTTGCATGCGTGTGCCGACGGGGCAAAGACCCCCAAGGATCGGGCAGCGGACGCAGATCGACCGCAGGACAATGCCCCACAGGGGGAAGCACCGCGGGCAGGAGTCACGGAGCCGAGCTCAGGATGCTCAAGCCGAGGTATCCGGAGAAAGGGTGTGGAACTTGACACGGCCGTCAGAGCCACCACTGACAACGGTGTCCTTGAGCCAGTTGACCGCCAGGCCGACGGCACCCTTGTGCGCCTGGAGCGTGAAAAGGGGAATGGTCGCGCGCATGTCCCAAATGCGGATGGTGCCGTCACGCGAGGCACTGGCCAGCAGGGGGGCCGGACCCAGGGCGGCCAGCTCCGGCGACCACGACACACTGGTCACGGTGCCAGTGTGGCCGGTGAGCGAGCGCTGGCACACGTTGGTGTCTGGTTTCGGGGAAGGCGTGGCAGGGTGTGTGCGCATACAGGCAGGTAAGTAAAGGCGGCAGGAGCCCCGGCAGTGGGCGAAAAAAAAAAAGGCCAGCCAGCACGCACCCTTGATGCGGGGATCCCACAGCTGGATGCTCCGAATGTCCGCATGGCCGGTGGCCACCAGGTTGTGGAAGGGCGAGTGTGAAAGGGTGGAGATCGGGTACGGACTATGCTGTTGGTTGAAACATAGGTCCCATGTGCCCGGGGGGGGGGGGGGGGGGAGGTTGAGGGTGGTGAGTGAGTGCGGCAAACAGCCTGGCTGGGGGGGGGGGAACCCCATGGCAAAAAGCCGAGGGACGAGGCAAGGGGCAACAAGGGGCCAGCCCTCTGGCCGACGGGTCGACCACCAGCACCCGTGGCGTACCATGCGATGGGTGACGGCGTTCATGGCGACATTCCACTCAAGCAGAGACTCATCCCAAGAGCCGGAGTACAGGGACCCCGAGGCCATGTCCATGGCAACATACTGCTCATCATCCTCGACGCCAGTGGAGCCGGTGGTCCAGTGGAGGGCGGTGATGGGCCCGGCGGAGTGGCCACCAGAGAGCTCGATCAGGTGGGGCTATACAGGGAGGGGGCCGCATGGCAGAGGAGTCAGCATGGCAAGCAGGTCCATGGCCGCATCACGCGGGGCAGGGCGACGTGTGCGTGCGTGCGTGCGTGCGTGTGTGCGTGTGTGCGTGCGTGTGTGCGTGTATGTATGTATGTATGTATGTATATCGGCCAATCGACATGCGACGTACCAGATCAACATGCGGGCGGTCGGCCGGGGTGGCCGGGGTCTTGCGCTTCTTCGACGACGGGGCCACCTGGGCCAGGTCGTTGGCGGCCAGCATGTCCCAAATGCGAATGGCGCCGTTCCAATAGCCGGTGGCGATGCGCTGGCCACAGGGGCTGGCAGTGATGGCCTCCACCGAGTGGCCGTCGCCCACCAGGGTCACGCAGGGGGAGAGAGAAACATCCTTAGAGGTGGCCTTCATTTCGCCGGGCCCGAAGGACGTGCGTGCGCGTGCGCGTGTGCGTGCGAAAAAGCGAGACATGAGGAGCAAGAAGAAGAGACAGCAGGGGCTGGAGGTGAGTAGGTGGCAAAGTGCGAAACAAAGGGAGAGGGGGAGGGGGATGGAGAAATGGGCAAGCACCCGGGGTAGGGCGTGGCGGGCCAGGCCCGGCACACCAGGCCCGGGGTTCAAACGCACCGTCAGCGAGGGCAGGCTCCAGACATGGGCATTCTGGTCCTTGGAGGCGGAGGCAACATAGTCCAGGCCGTCGAGCTGGAAGGCAGTGATGGCCTTGATCGAGCGCTTGGGCAGGTGCTCGGAGGTGGTGGAGCTACGGCCAGCGACCTGGCCCTGAGCATTCCACAGACGGAGCTGGCTGTCATAGGACCCGGAGACCGCGTGGCTGCGTTTGCAGGGCGGACCGGGTGGACGGGCAGGCGTGGCAGGAGGGAGCACGAGCCCGAGCAGGAGCGGGGAAGTCAGCATACCGGATGCATGTGTGTCCATGTATATGCGGATGGATGAGCCCCGGCAGTGCGTACGTCAGGGAGGGAGTCGCGACGATCGAGCTGACCCAGTCATCATGGATGTTGTCATCGGGCTGCTCGATGGTCTTCGGCGGGGTGAGGGACTCCACATATTCGATGGTGATGACATTTTCCTATGACACGATGGCGGTTAGAGGGGGCGGACGCAGCGCCAAAGCCGGCGAGCCAAGGCAGGAGGACAAGGGATAAATATAGTGATGTATGTGGAGGGGCGAGTGTGTGTGTGTGTGTGTGTGTGCGTGTGTGCGTGTGTGCGTGTGTGCAGCCTGACACGTACGGACGACTCGTCGTTGGCCTTGATCCACTCGGCAATGCTGGTGCGCAGGAAGTGGCCGTTGATGATGAAGTCATAAGGGCGCGGGGTGGCTGTTGGGCGGGGAGGGACAGGAGAATGGGGCAGGGGGAGTTAGGATGCGGCGCACGCGTCCAGACGGGAGACCAAGTGCGAGGGACATTTGGCCCCCGGGGGGGGGGGGGGGGGGGCAGGTGCAAGGTAATGGCATGCGCACCGTTGGCCAGAAGATGGTTGAGAATCTCCGACAGGCCGTAGCGGCGCAGGGACGCGGGAATGGCGATGGTGGGCAGCGGGACCGCGGCAGCCATGGCCGACGTGGTGGCGGCCACGAACCGGGCCTGAATCTGCTGGCCCTCCTGGGGGGTGTCGGCGCTCATGTTGAGGGACATGGCTACGTCTGCCGGCAGGGGAGCCCGGGCAAGTGGCGTGCAGGGTGGCAGGCACCGGGCATGGGCGGCAGAGTCAGCATGAATGTGCGAGCGAGCGGGCGGGCGGACGCGCGAGTGGACAACCCCAAGTGTGGTTCTCTCTCTCTCTCTCTCTCTGTCAAGGCAAGGCAAGGCCCGGTGTAGCGAGGGAGAGAGACGCACCGAGATCGGGGGTGCCGGGAACTGGAACGCTCTGATGCAGACGAGAGGGAAGGGGCGGCGGGAAAGCAGGGGGGGAGCGGGGCAGGAGCGATTGACGAGGAGGCGGGCAGGGGGCAGGAGGGGGGGGGGGAGTGCATCTGGCTAAGTGGCCGTGGCGGGCAGGGCCTGCTGGGGCGGATCGTCTTGAGTGGTGGCCCCCCCCCCCCCCACCGGCGGGTTGGCCGGGTCACATCCCTCCCTCCTGGCGGGCGATCGTGAACGCCGGCACGATGATTGCCCTGGCGGCG
>NW_009242977.1:757032-759357 GCF_000388065.1 Fonticula alba
GGGGGGGGGGGGAGCCGGACGGGGGCAGTGCATGTCCGGTCCCCTCGGTGGGGCGGCGGCAACATGGCCCAGCGTGGCGGTGGCAGTCCGGCCGCGACATGCGGACCGAATGCCCACGCTGGCGGTGTCGATGGGTCGGCACCTGTCTGGGTTGGCAGTGGGTAGCCGTTTTTTTAAAATGCCGTGCCCTGGGCCGGCGCCACCGGGATCATTTTCCGTATGAGTCTCTTCTGGCGGGGCAAGTTTTCCCCCCCGCTCGCGTTCGCATGCTCCCCCCCCCCCCCCTCCTGCCTGCTGGCGGGACATAGCCAGCCTCTGTGGTCCCTTTTGTGCGCTGGAGGGAGGGCCCTCGCTCCCCCCCCCCCCCCCGGTGAGGCGAGTGTGCCAGTTTCCCTGGCCTGCCCCTGGGGGCGTGGGCCGATCGGGGGAAGAACGCAGGCAACGGTGGGTGAGAGGCGATCTCCGCCCCCCCCTCCCCCCCCCCCGCTTGCATGCACGATCGGAACGGATGGCCGGACGGGAAATTCGGCGCCCGAGGAGAGCGGACGGCAGGCGGGCTCCGCAAGCACAACACGGAGGCGGGGCTTGCTCGAGGCGGGGAGGGCTAAAGGGTCGCGGGCTTGTCGCACTGGCATGGTGCTGAGAGCACCATTCTCCGGTCCACCGCCCCGCCTTCTTCTCTCCACTTTCATTCCCTTCCTCCCTGGCCTCCTCTCTTCCCACTTCACCCCTGCTCGCCAGCTCAGCGCGGCGGCCACCCTTCTTCCGCCCGCCCGCCCGCCCGCCCGCCGGCCCGTCCGTCCGCTGGCTCGTTCGCCGCCGCTCGCCCCCTCGACTGTCCCCCCCCTCCTCCCCCTCCTCATCGATTTGTGCGATTGCCGTGTGCCAGCTCCGGGCCGGCGCTGGAAGTTGCATGCCCCCTCGGCCGCGCTCGCGAGGCAGGTGACCCCGCCCTGAGGTTTTCTCATTCGCTCCGTGCCTTCCTATGGACCGGTGCGTCGTGGCTCTTTCTCCCCATGGGTCTCCTCGTGTGATGATGGGAGTCGCCTTTTTAACCGACCTGCTCCTGGCTCTCTTCCCTTCGCCGTTTCCTGTCCTGCTCCCTCGGGCGGTTCTGCTCCTCAAATGGGTGGTGCAGTGCCTTCCAGGGCGTCCCTGCCCTGCCAAGCCCCGGTGTCGATCCATCCCCCAATGGCCCCCCTGGCCTAGAGGATGATGACAACATCAAGGTGATCGTGCGAATCCGGCCACTCAATGACAATGAGCGCCTGGGCACCGGGGCCGGGCCGCTGACACACTGTGTCGAGGCTGATCCCACTCGGCGCACGGTGTCCCTCTTGTCGACCGCCGCCGGGGCCGGGAGCCTGGCTCTGCTGCAGGGGGCCCATACACAAAGCGAGTCCTTCACCTTCGATGTGGTGCACGATCAGAACGCCGGCCAGCAGGAGGTTTTCAACTCCATCAGTCACTCGGTGCTCACCTGCTTGCAGGGCTACAACACCACCATCTTTGCGTATGGACAGACGGGAGCCGGCAAAACGTACACCATGTTCGGGCCATCGGCCATGCCCTCGACGCCCGGCTTGAACCCCGAGGACGAAGTCGGCCCGGCGGATCCCCCCGGCCAGCCTCCTGTCGCCTGGGCTCTCCCCATTCCCGAGGAGCAGGGGCTCATCCCGCGTGCGCTGGAGCTCCTTTTTTCGCAGATGGCCGCGGCTACAACTGCCGGTGTGCCGGTCGGCAGTGATCCGACCACTGCCGGCACTCTGACCATCCAGTACTCGGTCAAGTGTTCCTACATCGAGCTCTACAATGAGATTGCCTTCGATCTGCTGAACGCCGACTCGCCCAGCTGCGGTGTGTTCCTCACTGCATGCTCTCTCTCTCTCTCTCTCTCCCCCTGTCCTTCCGTGTACATGTGTGGGTCTTTCTGTTTCGCCCTCTGTGTCTGACCCGCCCCCCCCCCCCTCCGCCCTTTCCCGCCCATCTCAACGGTTTGGCAGCCATCCGTGAGGACACCAAGCGAGGGGTGTACATCGACGGGGCCACCGAGATGCCGGTCACCTCGGCACAGGAGGCTTGTGAGCTGCTGGCACGCGGGAATCTCAACCGCCACGTCGCCTCGACCGGGATGAATCGCGAGAGTTCCCGCTCGCACGCGGTCTTCACTCTCTACATTCGGTCGGAGTCGCGCGACACCATCGTCGGCCTGACCCAGGTGTCTGAGTCACGCTTCAATCTGGTCGATTTGGCCGGATCCGAGCGGTGCGTGCTTCCCCCTCGCTGCCCGCGGCCACCACGGCCACCACATGCTGCCCCATCCCC
>NW_009242977.1:759373-762538 GCF_000388065.1 Fonticula alba
GCTGACCCTGTTGCCGTGTGGTCTGCCCTTTTTTTTTCTTTCCCCCTCCTCCTCCTGCCGCCGGTCTCAGGCAAAAGGACACCGGCGCCTCGGGTGTCCGTCTCAAGGAAGCCAGTCAAATCAATAAGTCCCTGTCGACGCTTGGCAGTGTCATCCAGGCCCTGGTGGACGTGAGCCAGGGCCGGCCACGGCATGTGCACTATCGCGATTCCAAGCTCACCTTCCTGCTGCGAGTACGCCATGTCTGCCGACTCCTCCTTTTCTACCTTTCTCTCTCTCTCCCTCTCCCTCTCGCGCGCGCGCACACACTTTCCCCTTCCTTGGTCATGTCGGTGGCCTGACCTCCCCTATGTCCCCCTCTCCGGGATCTGGATGTGGACAGGATTCGCTTGGTGGCAATGCGCGCACCTTCCTGGTGGCCAACCTCTCGCCGGCACTCTCCTGCGCCTCGGAGACAGCGTCCACCCTGCGTTTCGCCAGCCGGGCCAAGATGATTCGCAATCGTGCCACCGTCAACACAGGCACCTTCGGCCTGGACACATTGGCCATCGACCGGCTTCGAACGGAGAACACCAGCCTGCGCGCACAGCTTGACGCCGTGCTGGCCGCGGCGGCCGTGGTGCCGGTCGCCAATCCGGAAGTCGTGACCGAGGCGCCGGACTCGACAATGCTCCTGGGCGAGCATCTGACCCTGGTTGCCATGCAGGCGGCGCATTCTCTGGCCGACCAGTACCTGGATCACTTCACCGGGCTCATTGCCGATGCGCCGGCATTGGCTCTCTTGCTGGACCATCTCCGCCACCGTGAGGCGCGAGTCCGTGGCTTGGCCGAGGAGTTGCAGCTCTCCCGGGACCTGGAGCAACGTCGCGCCACCAAGTCTCAGGTATGTCTTTGCGTCTTCTCATTTGCTCATCTCCCGCCTCTTCCACCTCTCCCTCCCGGGCCCATGCTCCCTTCTCGCCATTTTCCTGACGGTTGACATGTCCCCTGCCCCGCCCAACTGCTCCTGTCTTCACCTCGGCCTTTGGTCATGCCCAGTCTGACAAGATGATCTTGGCATTTCGTGATCGCACCATCAGCCTCCTCGGGGCGGAGCTCAGCCCGGAGTCGCGCGCCGAGCTGCTGGATCTCCGGTCGCGGGAGATCGCCGTTCTTCAGGGGCAAATTGACAATCACCCGGAGCTGGCCAAGATGGCCCTCGCCCAGCGGCACCTGTCCAGTGCGTCGCATCTCGCCGCCAAGGCATCTTCACGCGCAGCCACCCACGCAGCCACCCACGCACACGCACACGCACACGCACACGCAGATGGACATTTGGTGCCTCCCGCCCGTGCTCACACCCTTTTTCATTGGCTGTTGGCGAGCAGACGTCGCGCGCGATCTGGAATTCGAGCTCAACCGCTATCGAAAGAGCTCGCCCCCAAGCGAGGATGCCCCGGCATCCGCCTCGGTGGCCAATGCCGAAACCCTGGAAAAGGCACATGGCCTGCTGCTGCGACATGAGGCTTATGAGCGCGAGATTGAGGCGCGTCTGGTGGGCTTGACGGCCGCCCTGCGGGAGAAGTATGACCAGGAGTCGCTCCGGCGAAAGAATGCCGAGCTAAAGAGCGCCCTGGAGCAGACCAAAACCAAGTACATCCAGCTGAATGCCTCTTGGGGGGAACTGTCAGCCGGGTACAAGACCCTCCTCGGGCGTTTCAGCGACCTGGAGGGTCAGCTGGCCGACCAGCAGGCCAAAAGCACGGCGCTGGAGGAACGCCTTGCCACCGTCCAGGCCGCCGAACGCCAATCGGCCGAGCTGCTACAGACCGTCACCGGGGCTCTGTCGGATTTCGGCCCGAAGTACCTTTCGACGTTGCGTACCCGACAGGAGAGCCTGGTCCAGGCGCGTGCCGAAGAAATGAAGGCCGCCTCCGGCGAGCAGGCTCCCCCGGCAGATGCCTCCGGCTCGTCAAGCGTGCAGTACGATGACGCGCGGTTCCGCCGGCTGGCCGACGCCTTCCGCTCGGCGACCGATGTGCGCCAGTCGATCCACGCCCTGCGCAAGGTGTCGCAGATGGACAACGATCTCAGCCGGCAGGTGCTGGCGCAAATCCACCGGCAGGCAGCCCGCATCGTGCAACAGGCGGCCGAGCAGCGTGACACGCAGGAGGCCCTGGAGCAGGCGGTCTCCTCGGCCGAACAGACGGCCTCCGAGCGGGATGCCCTTTCGGGGGATCTTGCCCGTTTGCATGATCAAGTGCGTTTGTGTTTGTGCCTTCCCGCTTGGCGCCTGGCCTGGGTGACTGACATTCGTCCGGGTGTGGATGGCCCCTTTGGTGCGTTTGTCGAAATGGCCACAGCTGCTGCAGGCCCAGGCCGAGCATTCAGACCAACTGATCGGCATGGTGGCCGAGCAGGAGGCCGCCATGGCTGCCTTGCGCACGTCGCACACCGCGGCCCTGGCCGACCAGCGCGCCGCACACCAAACCCAAGCCCAGGCCATGCAGGCCGAGCATGCTGCCCTGTTGGAGGCCAAGGGCCAGCAGCACACCCAGGCTGTTGACCGCATCACCACCAGCCACATGGAGCGGATCGCGGCGTTGGAGGCCGCCCATGCCCAAGCCCTTGCCACGCTGGAAGGTGCCCACACCGAGGCGCTGACATCACTGCGGAGCAGTCTCCAGGCCGAGTTTGATGCCCGGCAGGAGGATTTGCGCAGGGGGCATTCCGCCACCCTGGCCCAACTGGAGGCCACGCATGCGGCGGCCCTGGCCAGCCTGGAGACCGAGCATACCGCTGCTCTGGATGCCCTGCGCAGCACCCTCACCACCGAGCATGGTGCTGCCATTAGTGGGCTGGAGCGCGAGCATGCCGGGGCCCTGTCGGCCCTGCACAATAGCCTGCAGGTTGAGTATATCGCCGCGCTGAACACGCTGACCAATAAGCACTCTGAGGCCGTGGCGTCTCTGCATGCGTCTCTGGCTGCTGAGCACACTGCGACAGTGGCCAGCCTCCGTACCGCCTTCCAGGATGAGCATGCTGCACATGTCTCTGCGCTCGAGG
Source organism: Fonticula alba (assembly GCF_000388065.1). Taxonomy (NCBI): domain Eukaryota; order Rotosphaerida; family Fonticulaceae; genus Fonticula; species Fonticula alba. The sequence goes on from NW_009242977.1 coordinate 762,419, forward strand.
CGAAGCACGCCGAAAAGTTGGAGGCTCAGCTTGCCTCCCGCGCCAAGGAGCACAATGCCACCATGGCCGCCCTCGAGGCCCAGCATGCGGAGGCACTTTCGGCCCAGCGGGCTGCCCTCG
>NW_009242977.1:763627-775229 GCF_000388065.1 Fonticula alba
GCGGAGGCACTTTCGGCCCAGCGAGCTGCCCTCGTGGCTGAGCACGATGCGGCCACTGCCTCTCTCGAGGCCCAGCAGGCGGAAGCTCGTTCGGCCTTGCGCGACACCCTCACCGCCGAGCATGATGCGGCCATGGACACACTGACGGCCACCCACACCCAGGCGCTGGCCGCCTTGCGTGCCAGCCTGGAAGCCGAGCGCCAATCCTCGCTCGAAGCCCTGGCTGCTACCCATGCTGCCGAGGTGGCCACTGTCCAGAGTGCCCTGGAGGCCAGGCACAAGGATGCCCTTGGGGAGCTTGAGGCCTCGCATGCTGAGGCCACGGCCCTCCTGCGCAGTGCCCTGGAGGATGAGCATGCGGTGGCCTTGGCCGAGGCTCTCCAAGAGCGGCAGGCTGCCCTGCGCGCCCAGCAGGACACTCTCGAGGCTGCCCATGCCCAGGCCCTGGCCGCTCTCGAGGCTGCCCATGCCGAGGCCCTGGCCGCCATGCGACATGCCATGGACGCCGAACGGCGCGCGGCCTTGAGTGAGCAGAGTACCTCGCATGCGGCCGCCCACGACCGGCTGGAGGCCGCGCATGCCGACGCCCTGAGCACCTTGCGCCATGCGCTGGAGAGCGAGCGCGCCACCGCCCTGGCCGACCTGGAGGCCATTCATGTGGACGCGCTGGCCAGCCTGCGCCAGTCGCTTGAGGCTCAGCAGCAGAATGCCCTGATCGACCTGGCTTCCAGCCATGCCGAGGCCCTTTCCCTGCTGGAAAGCACCCTGCATGCCGAGCACACCGAGGCCCTGCTGTCTCTGCAGTCCAGTCTGGAGGCCGAGCGAGATGATGCGCTGGTTGTGCTCCAGACGGCCCTCGATGCCCAGCACCGTGCCGACATGGCCGAGCTGGAGACCAAGCATGCTGACGCCATGGCGGCCCTGCGCGAGGCCCTGGGCGCCGAGCATGCCCTTGCCTTGGCCGCCCTTGAGACCGAGCATGCCGCCAGTGTGGCTCACATGCGTGCTACCCTGGGGGCCGAGCACGACGAGGCCCTGTCCTCGCTCCAAAGTGCCCTGGAGACCACGCACGCCGGTGCCCTGGCGGCCCTGCGGGAGTCCCTTGAGGCCGAGCATCGGGATGCCCTTTCGGGCCTGGAGGCCTCGCACGCCGAGGCCCTCGCATCGCTCGAGGCCACGCTGGATGCCGACCACCAGGCATCTGCCCAGGCTCTGGCCGCCACCCATGCCGAGGAGCTGGCCGACCTGCGGGCAAACCTCGAGGCCGATCGTGACAGCTCGCTGGCCGCCCTGCAAGCCACCTTCGACGAGGCGCATGCCGAGGAGCTGGCCACCATGCAAGCCGGGCATCTGGAGCAATTGGCCGCCCTGCAGGCCAGCCTGGCCGCCGAGCACCAGGAAGCCCTTGCCAAGCTCGAGGCCTCCCATGGGCAGGCGCTGGATGCCCTTCGGGCGGCCTTCGAGGCCGAGCGCGCCACGGCCACCACCAGCCTGAAGACCAACCAAGAGGAGGCCCTGGCCTCCCTGCGGGCCAGCCTGACCGCCGAGCATGAGGCCGCTCTTTCGCAACTCCGTGCCTCGCACGTCGAAGAGTGGGTCTCCTTCCGGCAGGCCCTGACGCTGGAGCACGATGCCACGGTGGCCGCCCTGAAGCGGGAGCAAAATGCCGCGCTGCTGGCCCTGGACCAGGCGTCCTGCGTGGCCCTGGTGAGCGGGGTTGTCGGGGCCGTCCGGCGGACCCGGGCAGGCTCGGCCCGGCGGCACACCGCGGCCCTGGGCCAGGCGCTGGCCCGGGCTCACAACCAACGGGCCACGGATCTCCGTGCCCTGGGCTCTCACGCGGAGACGGCCCTCGGCGGGTTGGCTGCCATGGTCGGCTCGTCGCTGGCTGCTCTGGGCCGAAGGCTGCTCGGGCACCTTGGCCGGCTGGAGGCCCGGACTGGCCGGGTGGAGGAGCTGCTGGCCGGGCTGATGGATCGGGAGGTCCGCCTGCGCGAGGAGGTGGCCCGGCTGCGTGGCAGTCGGACCAAGCTCCTGGCGGCCGGGCGCCGAGCGGCCAACGACCTTGCCATGCACCTGGATGTGGTGGGCGCGTTGCAGCTGAAGGCCGCGGCGGCGATGGCCGAGCGACAGCAGCAGCGTCTTGCCCGGCGCCAGGCGGCCCTGCGCCAAGCGCGCGCCGAATCGCAAGAGCTCACGCGCCTGGTGGGGTCTCTGCGCCAGGAGGCGCTGGATCTCTCGTGCCACTCGAATCCCAACCAGAAAATCCAGCGTTTTGCCGAGGTCCGCCGGCGATCGGACGAGCAGGCCGCCGAGATCAAGCACCTGCAGCTGGAATTGGCCGAGCTCCGGCTCTTCCGGCAGCAGCATGACTGGTGTGGCACGTCGGCGGCGGCCGGCCCCGGGGGCCTGCAGCGCCTGTCGGGCTCCCTGCCGGCAACCGGCCAGGGGCCCGAGTTGTCGGTCGATGTCTCCATCCTCAAGCGCCCTCGGTCGGGATCTCTTTCCGACGGCTCGGAGCATGGGGGTGCCCTCACCCCAACCCGGTCACGGGCTTTCTTCCCTGCCGCCAGCGAGGCCCCCGCTGCCGGTCCCATCCTCAGCTCTGCTGAGTCTCAGAACGCGCCTCCGTCCCTGGTGCTGGCCGAGCGTGGGGCCAATTCGGTGCCGGTGCCGGTGTCGGTGCCGGTGCCGGTGTCGGTGCCGGTGCCGGCTGGGCCGGCCGGCCCGGCCCCAAGCTCGCCGAACACCCCGACCCAGCGGCGAACCATGCCAGCAAGTCTGTCGGCGCGCAAGCGCCCGGCCATGGCCGCCGGCCTGGACGCCGTTGTCAGCATGCCGCCGACCTTGAAGGCCCTGCAACCGGCGGCCGGCCGCGCCGGCGCCGGTCTGGCCTTTGTGGATCTGACCGACTCGCTGGATGATCATGTTCCCGAGCCATTGGACGCCGGGGCGCCGCTGTGGCACTCACCACCACAGGGCCCCCCCCCGCAGCAGAACCCCACCGCTGTCCGGCACTTCACCACGTCCGAGCGGATGTCGGCCTTTGGCCGGCACAGGCTCCGCGGAACGGGTACCAGTGCGCCAGCTCCGGTCGGGCGATTGAGCTCCGGCGGGGGCGACGTCCCTGCCTATGGTGCCCCCTCGACACAGCACTCTGCACCGGTAGCGGCGGCAGCGGCGGCGGCGGCGGCGGCAGCCGTGCCCCCGGCCGTGCCCCCGGCCGTGCCCCCGGCCGTGTCCCCGGCCGCCCCTGGTGGCCTATCACGTCCTGCCCAGGCAGCGCCCCCTCCCGTGCCGTATGTCGCGCCGCCGTCTGGGCAGCCCGTTCATCGGCCCGGTGCCGCGGCAGCCAGCGTCCTTCAGAATATCCGGCGGCATTTGCCCTCACGCGGCGGCGGCGCGCCCCCCGCCCAGCCGTTGCCCGTGCAGCCAACACCCTATTCATACCTCGGGGCAGATCTCGCTCCGGCGGAGCGTGACCGGCCGCGACCGCCGACTGGCGGCTATGAGCGGGGCTCCGGGCCTCCGCCAGCGCCAGCCACGCAGCCGGTGCCAGTTGCCGCGGCGCCCTCGACCGTGACCACCAGCCTCCCGGCCTCCGGCGGGGTTCGTCGGCCGCCACTTCCGATGGCCCTGTCGACCGCGCGGCATGGCAGCGTCGCCGGAGCGCCCCCGGGCCCCGGCTCCCAGCCACACCGGCCGCTGTTCAACCTTCGTCAGCCCCCCTCGCAGGCGCAGGCGCAGGCGCAGGCGCAGGCGCAGACGCAGACGCAGGCGCAGCCACAGCCCCATTCACATGCGCCCCCTCCGGCGACCCCACATACCCCTCCGCGGCAGTCTGGCCCACCCAACGGCCAGTTCCGCTGGTAGACGCATGCCACATGCCAGACATGCGGATCCCACTTCCTCGCACTATAGATTACGCGCTCCCTCACCCCCCCCCCTTGTGCTTGAGTGTTGCCCTTTCCCTTTTCCTGCTTTCCGCACATTGATCCGTGCATTTGACTGGCCAGGGGCCAGGTGGGAAGTCAACACTGTTGGGGATTTGTCTTATTGAGGGCGGGCCCGGGGGGCTCATTGCGGACGTGCGCGAGCGCGCACAATTGCCCGTGCGGGCAGGGGGAGGGGGCGAGGGAAAGGAAAAGAGAGGAGTGTTCCCCCCCCCTGCTGGCCTGTGAATTGAGGTGGAGAGGCGCGCGGGAGCTTCGCGGCCATGTAGGCGGCGAGGCAAGCGCCGAGGCAAGGGCGCTCAGCGTTCCCCGGCGCCGGAAAGGGCCAAGCGCGGGAGAACCGACTCAACCGGGGCCAGGGGAGGCTTCAGCGCGGGAAGGAAGTCTGAGAAACGCTCATCCACCGTGCGGCCGAAGATATCCGGCTCGCGGACACGGTAGATGCGCACCAGCCAGCTGGATGAGGTGTACACCTCCTCCACCGAGGCGAGGGGCGTATCGCGGGAGATGGAGGAATGCGGCGCCACCATGCGCACGCGATCCTTCCCCACAGAGGTGCTGTAGAAGCGATGGTAGGACAGCTTGAACATGAGGGAATTGTACATGGTGGGCGAGGCGGTCTCATCAACCTGTGGGCCGGAGCGGGGCGGGGGGAGAAGGCCCGAGGTGGGAGAGGCACGACGTCAGAACGATCGAAGCGCGGCGGTGGGAAAGCAATCGCAGGGAGGCCAGCAGAGGAAAGGTCGCGGGGATGGGCCACCAAATGTCCGTGTGCGTGTGTGCGTGCGTGCGCGAGAGGGAGGGCAAAGGCAGGCCAGAGGGATTTGCGCACCTTGAACTGGCCGCGCGAGTTGAAGAAGGCCCGCTCGGTGACATCGCCCGGGTAGACGCCCTGCGCGATGCGGACCATCCAAAGGAACTTGTTGATGTCATCGCCGGAGTACCCGAGCAGGCCGCCGAAAACAACCAGCACATAATCCACGTCGTTCTGCACCATGACATCGAAGGCGTTCGCCTCGTCCATGGCGAAGGCCTTGCCGACCGTGGCGATGTGCGTATTGTTCCAGGTGTTGTTGTCCACGAGCACGGTGCTTTGAGACGGCCGGCGGCGGCGGCGGCGGCGGCGGGGGGAGGAGGGAAAGAAGGAAAGAGGCAAGTCAGTGGGCACCACAGACCACGCACAATGCCGGCAGCCGAGTGGGCTGACGGGTGGACATCAGGCGGGGGGGGGGGGGGGGGAGGGGAAGGAAAAGGAAGGCGCTGGCCGTACCGATTGGAGAAGCCACTGATCTGATACCCGTAGTCCCACCAGCTCATGATGCGGGCATCCTGGGGGGTGTTGTGACGCAGCCAGGAGTAGGACTCGCGGAAGTCGTCGATGATCATGCGACTGTCGCCGAGACTGGCCGACAGGACGACCGACGGGTTGGAGTACGAGGTGGAGGTGACGAAAATGCAATGCAAGTGCAGGACCACCAGCACCAGGACCAGGGGCAAAAGCACTGACACGCGGTCAATCAGGCCCAGAGTGCCGGGGGGCGAGCCGGCGGCCGGGGCAGCGGCCGGGATGGTGGCTGCCTTGGTCGGGGTGGGCTCGGTCGTCGGTGTGGCCGACGCCTCGGCAGCCGCGGCCGCGGCCGGGACCGGCGTGCCGACGGCCGGGGGATGACCGGTCCCGGCCGGGGAGTCGGCCGGGCCGAAAACCCCCCCCAGGTAGTAGTCCAGCAGGTGGGACACGGCATAGCCGGACAGGACACACGCAATCGGGGCCAGGGTCAAGACCAGGCGAACCATGACCGCGCTGAAGTAGACCGCCGTCAGGCCATTGAGGATGGCAAAGACATGGGCATCGCCGAAGCGCCGGAAGCAGAGGAACAGGCCGACCGGGAAGAAGACGGTCTTCATGGATGGCGGGCGATCGGAGGAGAGGGGGGCCGCCGGAGGGTCAGGCGTCAAGGGGGGCGGGGGGCGGGGGGCGGGGGGCGGGGCAGGAGACTGGCTGGTGTACAGCCACATCGTCCTGCTATGAAAGTATATATACATGTGTGTGTGTGTGTGTGTGTGCGCGTGTGCGTGTGCGTGTGCATGTGCGTGTGCGTGTGTGTATGGGAGAGAGGGCGAGCGAGGGAGCCAGCCCGGGCAGGCGACACACCATGAGGTTGAGGTCAAAGAAGAAGGACGTCCAGGTGGTGGGCTGATGCTCGCTGACCGAGGCCACGATGGGCAGGTGCACGCGGGCGTAGTTCGTGTCCCAGAGCGAGTAGAAGCGCCCGGCCCAGGGACGGATGAGATCCGTATCGCGGAGGACATACTGCGAGGCGGAGAAGAGTCAGCATGTAGGCGAGCGGCAAGTGCCAAAGCAGCATGAGGATGCCGGGGCCAAGCGCCTGGTTGTCGTGCGAGAGAGGGAGCGAGAGAGAGAGAGAAAGCGAGAGAGAGAGAGAGAGAGCGAGCGAGATGGAGGAGAGGAGGCCAACGCACCAGGGCCGAGGCACCGGCCACCAGGGCCGCCAGGCCGCCGGCCACCAGCAGCCGGCGGAAGGCCGCCGGGGACATGAGTCGGCGCAGGGTGTACAGTCCGGCGACCCCCTGCAGGAGAACAAACATGCCGAGGGCAGCCATGTGCTCGCTGGTCTTGACCGGCTGGAAGTTGACGAAGGGCACGGTCATGGAGGCCAGCGTGCCAAACACATAGAAGATGGAGTAGGCCGTGTGCAGGCGGCTGTTGAAGCGCCCCAGCAGGACCATGGCCAGGACATGCAGCGGGATGAGGTTGGTGATGAACACGTAGCCGCCCCAGCTGGCCACCATGAACCAATAGGAGGCCACGCAGGCCAGGCTCCACAGGGTGGACCCGGTGCGCTGGGCCCGCAGCCACAGGAAGAAGGTCAACTGCAGGGCGAAGATGGCCACCGCCTCGTTGTCATAGGACCCGGCCACCGAGCGCGAGGAGTACCCCGGGGCAAGGGCTGCGAGCCAGGGGCCGAGTGTCAGACTGGCCGTGGGGGGGGGGCAGGGGCGGCGAAAGGCAGAAAGGGAGGGAGAAAAAAAAAGGGGCCCGGCGGGGGCGACGGAGGGGGAGGAGGCCCGGCGCACCGATGAAGGCCGCCGCGAAGAGGCCGGCGCGCTCGTCCTTCAGCTCGCGAGTGAAGAGGTAGGTGGACACGGCCGTGGCGCCGGAGAAGACCGGCGCCAGGAAGACGCAAATGTGGCGGATGTCCATCGGGATGTTGACAGCCTGGAGCACGCGGTAGATGGACGCCGAAACCAGCATCAGCCCGGGGTAGACCGTGCCGCCGACCGCTCGACCCAGGGGATACCAGGCGAGGTGGTCGAACCTGTGGCCGGGGGGGGGGGGGGGGCCGGGGGCCCCGCAGGGCCGTGTCCCGTCCGATTGTTCCGATCGCCGCCCCCCCCCCGTTGTGTGTGTGTGGGGGGGGTGGCATGAGCGGGGGCTGGGGGTTGGGTGTTTGGATGTCGTGCGGCGGGGGCATGTTCCCCCCCGTCCCCCCGGGCATCTTCTTTGTCAGGGGGGGGGGGGGGGGGGGGGGGGGGGCGCGCGCGCGCGCGCGCGCGGAGAACAAGTGGCAAGGCAGGCCAGCGGAGGGTCAGGCTCGAGCAAGAGCAGAGGCACACGCACGAGCAGGGGCAGGAGCCTGGACCGGGCCCGAGAGGGCAGACGCACCAGTTGAGGAAGTCATCGAGCGAACTGTTGACCAGCATGCGCGTGGCGCGGTAGTTGAACCACGGGTCAAACTCGTGGATGATGGACTCGAAGCGCACGACCGAGAAGAGCCGTGACCCGAAGGCCACCAGCCAGATGAGACCCAGGATAACCAGGCGCATGACAAACAGCCGCGAGCGCTGGGCCTGCTCCTTTTGGCGCTGCAGGGCGGCTGACGCCTCATCGGGAAGGGTGGCAGCCGCGGCGGCCGGCTTCTGCTCCATGGTGCTCGTGCTCATCGGGCGAAATGGAGGGGCAGGGGGGGAGGAGAGCAGGGAGGAGGCCCCTGTGCCGGGAGAGGGGAGAGCGTCCGGCGCCAGGCGAGCGGAGGGAGGAGGGATGCAAGCGTGGAGGAAAGGTGTGGGCTGGGTCGGGAGAGGGGGGGAGGTGCTGTGAAACTGGGGCGGCTGGGCGGTACTGTGGCCGGAAGCCGTGCCGGGGTAGCCCAAGAGCCGCGGCATTGCCACGCCTCGCCGGGAGGCCGGGCCAGGCGGGCCGAGAGATCCCGGCCGCGCTCGGAGGTCCGCGCGAGAAATGGCCCCCCCGCAAGCCCCCTTCGGCCCTCCCCCCCCCCCCCAATGCATCGGGTTTCCGGCTCTGCCGTCTCCGGGCGGCGGCATCTTGACACCCATCGGCGCCGGGGGCATCATCCTGCGCTCCGGCGGCGTCGAGCGGGAGCTGCGCAGGACGTGGGCGGGGGGGAGGGGGAGCCGGCGCCCGCTAGCCGGGGGGCGGGGGGCAGGGCGGGAGGGACCCATTTTTGTGTGGCCCGCCCCCTCGCATCACCGGCCTGCCATCGGGGCTTCGTTGGCACACGGTCGGGCGGCCCGATTGACCGGTCACGCGATGGGGGAGCCGAGATCACACGAGCACCGGGCCGACCACATCACGCCGGGATGACCGCGGCCCGGGGTGCCTATCTACCGGCGAATGTCCCGGCGCCGGGCCGCCGCTGGTACGACTCGGGCTCCCCCCGGGGGGGGGGGGGGGCGCGAGGGGGCTCCCTGGTGCGGCTGGACCTGAACGCGGACCGCACCAGGACGTTGGCTCAGGCGCCCTGGGCCAGAGTCGTCCACCACCCCCCTGGCCCCGAGCCCCGAGCCCCGAGCCTGGGCGTGTGTGTGTGTGTGTGTGCGCCTGCATGCGTGTGTCTGGCCGCGCGCGGAGTGCCACGACCGACGCCCTGCCCCATGACCCGAAATCACCGCCAGGTGTTTGTTGGTGGCCCGGGGGCGGGCCCCAGGCGTGCCCGTACCCCCGACCCCCCTCCCCGCCTCTGTCCCGCGGTGGGGGGCGGCCCGAGACGTGTGCGCACACGGCCCCTCCCGCACAGACCGGTGATGGCGCGGGAGGATGCGCCGGCCGGCGCGGGCCCACGACCGCGGGCCCCGCCAGCTGGCATTCCCCGGCCTTGGGGCGGCTGTTCTAAAATGCGCCCAAGTGTGGTGGTCCCAATTCCCTGCGTGTGTGTGTGTGTGTGTGTGTCTGTGTGGCCGTGCGTGGCCGTGGCCGGGTCCGGGCGGCGGCGGCGGCAGGGAGCCGTGCTCAGCGCGTCGGCCTTGGACGCGATCGGGATGCCCCTGCAGTTTGTTCGTCGGGTCGGCGTGGGTGCGCGCCGCCTGCCTGCGCTGACGCACCGCCCTCCGGGGCGCGCAAGGGGAGCCGGGAGTGGATGAGCGTCCTGGTCCGCCTACCCCGGGGAGGGGGGGGGGAATGGGAGCCCGACGACCGCCCGGCGGGGACGGGGGAGAGTGCGAGTTCGGGCGCGGGCCGACCGTTGGAGGGCGCTGCCCGTTCCTTCCCCCCGGCTGCCCGGGGGCGGCTGTTATTTGGCTGACTCACCCCGGGGTGCGGTTGCATGCGAATGGGGCGCTGATCGCCCCCCCCCCCCCCCTCCCCCTGGGAGCTATCTCCTCAGTTGTCCACAGAAGGATGGCCCGTCACGGCGTGTTCCCTCCCCAGCCGTAGTCCCCCGCCCCCCCCCCCCGCCCCCCGCGCCCTCTCCCTTGCCCCGGGGGTCATGCCGGCGCACTCGCCCTTTGGGGCCGAGCGGTTCGTGTGACCGTACCTTGTTGGCCCCCCCCCCCCCGCCCCCCGCCTTCCGACACGGCCGCTGGTCGGGGCGTGGGTGTGCCCCCCCGCCCCCCCGCCCCCCCGCCCCCCCGCCCCGACGCATGCCGTGCCTCGCCCCCCGCCCCCTCTCCGGCGGGTTGATGATCCCAGCAACCCCCCTCCCTCCCCCGCCCCCCGGAGAACGGGAAGAGAAGGGCCGACCGGCAGGCCGCGGGCGAAGTGTAAACACACGTACATGCACACATATACACACGCACATCCCCAGGCGGCATTGGCCATAGTGCCGGGCCTTTTCTGGCGCCCCTTGCAGACCGATACCCTGAGGCGTCCCGACACCCCGCGACGCACCTCCGCCCTTTGTCCCCCTCCCCTCCTCCACCTCGATCTCCTCGCTTCCCACCCGTTCCCCCCCCCTCCCCGTCTCCGTCCCCCTCCACCTCGCCTCCCTCCCCCCCAGCGCCGGCCACCTCCCGCCCTCGCCTCTCGCCCGCCCTCGCCTCTCGCCCGCCCTCGCCTCTCGTCCACCCTCGCTCGCTCGCAGCCATGTCCCAGGCAAACGCCGATCTCAACACCAACATCGCGCTGAAGATTCTGGTCATCGGCAAGTCCGGTACCGGTAAGTCGTCCATCATCCAGCGCTATGTCAACCGGCGCTTCGACAGCACCTACCGCTTCACGATCGGTGTGGATTTCTTCTCCAAGCATGTGACCCTGCCCCAGCTGAAGGAGCCGGCGGATTCCGACAGCGCCGATGAGGCCACCGCGTCGCCGAGCCCCGGCGCGGCCGACTCCCCGGGCAACTCCCCGACCGGCAACATGATCTCCCCGCCGCGGACGTCGACTGCCGCGGGTGGCGATGCGGCGGCAGCGGCGGACGCAGCGGCCGCCCCGGTTGCCGCTCCCAACGCCATTGTGGCGGCCGCCCCGCGCGACCCGATCCCCGCTTGCGTGTACGAGCGTGGCATCCGCGAGCGCTTCGAGGCCGGCCCCATCAACCTGATCGTCAACCTTTGGGACATTGCCGGCCAGGAGCGCTATGGCGCCATGACGCCGGTATACTACCGCGGCGCGCACGCGGCCATCATCGTCTTCGACATCAACCGGCCGGACTCCTTCAACGACGCCACCCGCTGGAAGCAGGATCTCCTCAAGCGCTATGGCGATGTGCCGTGTGTCCTGCTGGCGAACAAGGTATCCCGCCCTTCGCCCGCCCTTCGCCCGCCCTTCGCCCGCCCTTCGCCCGCCCTTCCCCGAGCCGCCCCGGTGTGCGTCCCCTTCGCTACTGATGCCATTTGTCCCTGTCCCTCGCCCCCGCGCCGCCTCTCCGGCCGAAGTCCGACCTGGTTCCCCGTGGCGTCACGGTGGAGATGATTGAGAGGACCGTCGAGGAGCACGGCTTCATCGGATGGTCCGCCCTCTCCCCCGCTCCTCCGTCGCTGCCCCTTCCCCCCCTCTCTTCTGACACCTTTGCTCCCTTTCCCCACCTCCCCCCCCCCTCGCCCATTGGTCTCGGCAGGTTCGAGACCTCCGCCAAGACCGGCTCCAATGTGGACCTCGCCATCGAGTACCTGATCTACACCGTGGTAGCCAACCTGCCGGAGAGCGCCTTCACCGATAAGAATGCCCTCCAGCGGGCGCAGGCCGGCTTCGGCGCCGAGGGGGACCCCGGCACTCTGTCCCGTTCGAGGATGGGCCTGACCATCCTCGGATCCGACAATGAGGTTGTCGGCGAGGATCGTGGCGCCGCCGCCAAGGACCGCTCCGACACCGGGAAAACCGACCCGGCCTCCAAGGACTCCAGTTGCTGCTAGAGGCAATGCACGCTGCTTGCCGTGTTATTCCCTGTTTCCCC
>NW_009242977.1:775314-777540 GCF_000388065.1 Fonticula alba
GCCTACTTTTCACCTTGCTGCCCTGGGCACTACTTGCGGCAGGTGTCCCTCCCCCCCCCCCTGTAAATGTATTTCCACCGATCCTCCCGTCCGTGTCTCCCCTGGCTTCTGCGCCATCCGTCTCTGTTTCTTCTTGCTCGCACAACAAGGGGGTCCTCTCTCTCTCTCTCTCTCTCTCTCTCTCTCTTTCTTTCTCTCTCCCCTCTCTCGCATGCACGCGCGGGCACGGCTACAGATGCCCTCCGGCCGCGCCGCCGATCTGCTATACCAGCACCAGATACTCAAGTGCCAACCAATCCTCGATGTTCCATGCGCGCACCGAGGATCCACCTCGTTTGCGCGATGGGGGTGCAGGGGGGGGGGGGGGGGGAGCGTGTTTCGGCAGATCTGAACGCTGGGGCCTCCTTCGGAGGCCTACCCGAGAGGCATGGGGCTCGGGGCCGGGACCAAGTTCCAGCACCGTGCCGGTCATCCGCACTTCTCCTCCTCTCTCCCCATTCCCCGCCCTTTCTTTGCCTGGTTGCCCTCGCCGCGTTCCGCGATCTCTCTCTTCCTTCCCCCCCGACCTGGAACCCGCACCGCTGCTGTCACACACACACACACACACAGCATGAGCCAGTTGCCATCCTCGCCGGATGACACTCGCCTGACCAGCCCGCCGGTCAACAGTCAAGGTGCGTCTCCTGGAGCCTGTTTGATTGCCTCACTCGCCTCACCTGCCACACACACACACACACACACACACACACACGCGCACACGCGGCACGCTTCATGGGGACTCACTGTTGACCCGGTTCGCAGTTTTCTATGCCACCCTGGCGAGCATCCCACCGGCCCCCACGCGCTCGGCCGCGTCCGATCTGTCAATCGCGGCTACCGGATCCGACACGGCCTTCGAACAGCGCGCCCTCAACCGATACATCATGTTGGACAATATTTCTCGATCCGAGCGCATCGGGCATGGGCTGCGCGCCGAAGTCGAGGCATCCGGGGCGGAGACCTTCGCCGAGCGGCGTCAGGCCGGCCGGCGTCTCCGCCGCCGCGCGGCCATCGTCTCGGCCAAGCGCGCTCGCGCCGAGGGGTGGTTCAGCGTCAGCCCCCGTGGCGACGCGGCTGCCTTTGCGCGGATCGTGGCACTCCACAGCCTCTGGCAGGACTACATGCGTGCAGTGTTGTTGAATGACTCGAAGTGCGCCTTCCCCGCCCCCCCCCCCTCCCCTCTCCGCCCGGTCTACCTCTTGATGTCTCGTCGGCGGCCCCTGGCACTGACTCCCCCCTCCTCCCCTCCCCCCCCCCCCATGGCACAGCTCCAGCTCCATCTCCGTGAAGATCCTCAAGGCCGACTGGCAAGGATCCATCGTATCCGGTGCGCCGCATGTGCTGATCATACCACTTTTTCTCTCCTCCCCCGCCCCCTTCCGGATTGTCTGAGTCCGCTCTCCCCCGGTCTTTTCTTTGGTTCCCCTTGAATGTGGCTCAATCGGCTGACCGCCCCCTGCAATGCATCTAGTCGTGCAATCCAAGTCACCGACACTTGTCGGCAAGTCCGGCATCGTTGTCCGGGAAACCGCCAAAACCTTCGAACTTGCCGAGCCCTACTATCCCGGTGGAACCGAGCTGCCGGGGGATACTTCGGCCTCCGGAGAGGGCGGTCTTCTGGCATCCGGCGAGCTGCCTTCCTACCGGCTGGTGCGTGTTCCCAAGCGCGGGGCGGTTTTTTCGATGACCGTCCCCGGGTCCGGCGCGTCTCGTGTTCTGCCCGGCACACCGCCGACCGACGGTAAATCGTCCGCCACCGGGCCCGAGGGTCGGCAGCCTCAGCCCGGGAGATCGGCCCCCGGGACAGGCTCCCCTCCGTTGGACCTCACGCCTGGCAGGGGCCTCTGGGAGGTGACCATCTACGGGGACCAGGTGTGTTGCCGAGCGGCCGAGCGGTCAACGCGCAAGTTCAAGGGCCAATCTTCCATCCGGCTGTAGGTGCCCTTGCCCAACGCGCTGGCTATTTTTCCTCGTGTCCCTATGTCTCTCTCTCCCCTCCTCCCCTGGTGTGGAAAGTCCAAATACAAAAACCATTCTCTCTCTCTCTCTCTCTCTGTTTCTCTCTCTGTTTCTCTCTCTGTTTCTCTCTCTGTTTCTCTCTCTGTTTCTCTCTCTCTTTCTCTCTCTCTTTCTCTCTCTCTTTCTCTCTCTCTTTCTCTCTCTCTTTCTCTCTCTCTTTCTCTCTCT
>NW_009242977.1:777755-780246 GCF_000388065.1 Fonticula alba
TCTCTCTCTCTTTCTCTCTCTCTTTCTCTCTCTCTTTCTCTCTCTCTTTCTCTCTCTGTTTCTCTCTCCTTTGATAGCAGCGAGAGGGGCATGCCCCTCCGCTGCCCTCCCTCCTCAGCAGCGGATCTAAATATCTCTTTATATGTACGTGTGTGTGGTTTTATTGCATCAGCAGGGCACAGCGAGCGACAAGATCACACAGGGGCGAGAGGGGAGGGGGTGTCCCTGCCACCGCGGAGAGGGGCCTGTGTTCGAAGCAGGGGGAAGAGGGACGGGAGAATGGCAAAAGCTGGGAGGACAGGTGATGACAGGGACAGCGGCAGCAGCGGCGGCGGCGGCGGCAGCAGCAGCAGCAGCGGCGGCAGCAGGCTCAGGGATGCGGGCTCTCTTGGCCGTGCCTTCCGGCTCTCAGAAGAGGCCGCTGATCTCGCCGGTCTCCGGGTCGACATCAATGTCGTAGTAGCACGGGCGGGTCGGCAGGCCGGGGATGGTGGGCATCTGTCCAGAGGCCAAAGGTGGGGTGTCGCGGCGGGTCAGCAAAAGAGGCGAACAGAGGCGCGAGAGTCGGAGAGGGCGAGGGGGAACGAGGGAGAGGGAGGAAGCAAAGGGGCGGCGGGGCGGGGAAAATGGAGAGCCAAGTGCACGAGCACACAGCGGCACCACACGTACAGCACCCAGCAGGGGGTAAAGGAACCCGGCGCCGACACTGGCGCGGACGTCGCGGATGGGCACGGTGAAGCCGGTGGGCACGCCGCGCAGGGTCGGGTCGTGCGACAGAGACAGGTGGGTCTTGGCCATGCAGACGGGCAGGCTACCGAAGCCCTGGCGCTCGAAGCGGGCGATCTTCTCGGCCGCCTGCGGCAGGATCTCGATGTCGGCGGCGCCATACATCTGGGTGCAAACAATGCGCATCTTCTCCTCGATGGACAGGTCAAGGTCGTAAAGCAGGCGGAAGTCCTCCGGGTTGTGCGCCTGGCAGGCGGCCTCGACCGCGCGGGCCAGAGCCAGGGCGCCCTTGCCACCGTGGGCCCAGTGCGAGGCGACAACCGCATCGGCCGCGCCGTTGGCCACGGCCAGCCGGCGGATCAGGTTGTGCTCGGCCTCGGTGTCGGAGCTGGGGCGGTGCGTGTGCAGGAGCAAGCGAATGTCAGCAACGTATCGGAATGTCCACGGCGTGGGGTGGAAGAGAGAGAGAGGGAGAAAGAGAGAAAGAGAGAAAGAGAGAAAGAGAGAAAGAGAGAGAGAAAGCGAGAGGGAGGGAGAGCAGTTTGGTGTTTGTGCAGATCAGTACGAACCTGAAGGAGTTGATCGCAACAACCACCGGGACACCGAACTTGCGAGCATTGGCCACATGCGCCACCAGGTTGGCGCAGCCCTTCTCCACGAGGTCCAGATCCTCGGTGAGGTAGGCGTCCGGGAGCGGGCGGCCCGGCACGACGTCCGGCCCGCCGCCATGCATCTTCAGCGCACGGACAGTGGCCACCAGGACCACGCAGTTGGGGGTCAGCCCGGAGGTGCGGCACTTGATGTTGAAGAACTTCTCCATGCCAATGTCGGCGCCGAAGCTGGACGATAGTGCGTGCGTGCGTGCGTGCGTGCGTGAGTGAGGAGGGAAGAGCAGCAGGGGACAATGGACCTGCATTCGGCCGCGCGACAAGGGGGGCCACGTACCCGGCCTCAGTGACCACGAAGCCCTCCTTGCCGGCCAGGCGCAGGGCGATGCGATCGGCAACGATGGAGGAGTTGCCGTGGGCAATGTTGGCGAAGGGACCGGCATGCACAAACACCGGGGTGCCCTGCAGGGTCTGCATCAGGTTCGGCTCGATGGCATCGCGCATCAGGGTGACCAGGGCACCGGTGACACCGAGGTCGTCGGCGGTGACCGGCTCCCCGGCGCGCGAGGAGGCCACAACCATGCGGCCAAGGCTGGGTGGCCGGATTGTTGTTGTTTTTGATTAACCCCACCCTCGAGAGGTTAGAGAGTGCGGGCAGGCGGGCAGGCACGAGAAAGGGGGAGAAAGGGCAAAGGCAGGGGACACCGGGCAAGGGTGGCCGGGCGCGCACCGGAGGCGCATGTCGGCCAGGTCATTGGAGAGGGCCAGGATGGCCATGATCTCCGAGGCGACGGCGATGTCGAAGCCGGTCTCACGCTCGAAGGCGCTCTCGGCCGAGCCGCAGCCGACCTTCACGCGGCGGAGGAAGCGGTCGTTGGTGTCCAGGACTAATGTGGGCGGTTAGAGGGGGCGGGAGAGAGGCCGGCGGCAGGAGGGAGAGAGAGAGAGAGAGGGTGGGGGGGGGGGGGGGGACTGAAAGTACCGCGCTGCCAGGTGATGGTGGCCGGATCGATGTCGAGGCGGACGAACTTGGACACCTCCTCCGGGGTCAAGTCCGAGGGGTCGGTCTTGTTGATGCCCAGCTTCTCGAGGCGGCGGAACATGATGTTCGAGAAGACGCGCTTGCCCTGGCGCAGGGGGCACAGGCGGTTGAACAG
>NW_009242977.1:780424-782960 GCF_000388065.1 Fonticula alba
AGAGAGAGAGAGAGAGAGTTAGAAATGCGAGGAGCCTCGTGACCGGTGACTCAGCAGGAGAAATGGGAGGCATTCCCAACAGTCAGCACGGGGACCACAGGTGCCTCTCCTCCGGGCGCCGGGGCACGCACCGAGAAGGTTGTTCGCGGCCGTGACGGCGTGGATGTCACCGGTCAGGTGCAGGTTGAAGTCCTCCATGGGGATGACCTGGGCATAGCCGCCGCCGGCGGCGCCGCCCTTGATGCCGAAGGTCGGGCCCTGGGAGGGCTGGCGGATGTTGGCGAAGCACATGCGGCCGAGCTCAGCCCCCAGAGCCTGGGCCAGGCCGAGGGTGGTGGTGGACTTGCCCTCGCCCAGGGGGGTGGGGGTGATGCCGGCGACGACAACGTAGTTGCCATTCTCGCGGTTGGCCAGGCGGTCCAGGATCGAGAGGGACACCTTGGCCTTGTACTTGCCGTACAGGTCGAACTGGGAAGGGGGCGGGGGGGGGGGCGGTCAGTCGCGGGTTGGGACCCCCCCAAAGACCCGGGCAATCGGAGGGCCCCAGCAGCGGCAGCTGGCCGTCAGATGCCTGGCATACGCACCTCGGACTCGTGGATGCCGAGCTCCTCGCAGACAACGCGCATGTGCTTGGGGGTTTGGGCGCGGGAGATGGCAATGTCCGAAGGCACCGGGTCCTGGATGTCCAGCGGGAGGAGGTGCATGGCCGGCAGGGAGCTGCTAACCGAGCGCTGGGCGCTCTGTGGGCGAGGTGGGCGTGTCAGAACCCGCGAAAAGACCGGCGTCGCATGGCAGATGGCCAGCGCCGGAGAGGGGCAGGCCGAGGGAACGGGGCCCCGGGGAGTTGGCGGGAGGAAAGGGCAGCCGGGAGGGGAGGAGCATGGCACGCACGGCCACGGTGTTCTGCATGAGCATGGCAATGGTCATCGGGCCGACACCACCCGGCACCGGGGTGATGGCCGACACCACGGGGAGGGCCTCCTCGAAGTTGACATCACCCTTGAGCACCATGGCGCCAGGCTTCTCAGGGTCTGCGCGATCGGGCCGAGGGGGAGGGGGGGGGGATAAGCAACGGCCGGAGCACAGTGCGGCATGCAGGTGAGCACAGGGTCATGGCAGGGGAGGAGGAGGAGGAGGAGGAGGAGCAGAAGCAGGAGTATTCTGCCTCTTCTCGTGCCCCGCCCGGAGGCGAGGCACCGACGCACGGGGGGAGGTGTTGATGCCGACATCGATGACCACAGCGCCGGGCTTGAGCCAGTCGCCACGCACGAACGCCGGCTGGCCGATGGCCGCGACAACGATGTCGCCGGTGCGCACAACATCCGCGATGTTCTGGGTCTGCGAGTGGCACACCGTGACAGTGGCGTTGGCCTTGAGCAGGAGCTCCGCCACGGGGTGGCCCTGCGGTGGGAGGCGCAAGAGGGCGGGGAAGGGGGGGGGGGCAGGGGGGTGAGCAGCAGACGACGGGGGGCTGTCAGGGCGGGGCCGGCATCGGGCGGCGAGGCAGGGCGAGGCCGAAGCCAGACCCATCGCATGGGGTGCACGCAGGGGGGGGGGGGGGAGCGAGGCAACATACAACGATGTTACTGCGGCCAATGACGACGGCGTGCTTGCCGGCGATCTGGACGCCAGAGCGCTTCAGCAGCTCCATGCAAGCCTGCGGCGTGCAGGGGACGAAGAGCGGGGTCTCCCCGCGAAGGGCAAGCTTGCCGACGTTGGACACATGGAAGCTGACCGCAGGGGGAGGGCCGGCAGGGGGCGAGGACCGGTGAGTGTGGATCTATGGGCAGAGGAGGGGAAATCATAATGAGCAGGGGGGGGAGAGAGAGAGAGAGAGGGGAAAGGGCAGGCGCCTGCACGCACCCATCGACATCCTTCTGGATGGAAACGGCCTGGGTGATGGAGCGCTCGTCCAGGTGGGCCGGCAGGGGAAGCTGCACCAGAATGCCATGGACCTTGGGGTCGGCGTTGAAGCGCTCAATCTCGGCGAGGAGCTGGCGGCAGGGGCGCAGAATGCGGCAAGGTGCATGGTCGTGTGGTGTTAGGGGGGGGGGGGGAGAGGGAAGCGGGCGAGTATGGCGGAGGCGCCCAAAGCCGGGAATGTGCGCGTACCTGCGCGCGGTGGATATCCTCGGGGAACTGCTTGAGCGTGAAGTCCATGCCGAGCTGATGCATCGGAAGGGGAGACGGAGAGCGCGGGGCGAAGGAGAGAAGAGGGGACGAGGGCCAGGAGGGGGGCGTTAGAAGCGAGGGGGGGGGGGGCGGAGGAGGAGATGGAGGCATGCGTGGGGGCTAGATGCGCGCCAAATGCCGGCCGAGCATGCGCCTGGCCGTGTCTCCCACAGACGCACCTCAACGGCGACCTTCTGCTTCATGCGGACATAGGTGGTTGAGTCGCCACGGTAGCCGACCTGGATGACAGCCAGGCCCGGGACCACGCCATGCTTCTCGCGCAGGGCGGCGATTTCGGAGGCGAGATTCTCGCGAATCTCCCTGCAAGCGTGGGCAGGGAGGGAGGGAGGGGCCGAGAGGGGGG
>NW_009242977.1:783980-785856 GCF_000388065.1 Fonticula alba
CCTGCCCGTCCCTCCCCGCCCTTCCCCGCCTCGCTCCCCTCCCCCATTGGCTCTTCTCCTCTCCTCGGGTACGCTGTCCGCTCGAAAGTGCGAGGATGCTGCGTCTGCGTCCGGACGCCTTCGACGAGGAAGATGACGATGGGATTACGCCGCTGCCGGAGCTCGACGCCCTGCCGGCGCGGATGATGGCCTCGCCCAGCCAGGAGGCCGACCCGGGCCTGGCCGGCCTCCGCCATAGCCACCACCACCACCCATCTTACGGGCCGCCCTTCGAGCAGATGGCCTTTGACGAGGCCACGCCCGCCCCCCGGTCCGTCTTTCTATCCCCCTCACAGCCGCAGGAGGACTTTGCCAGGGCCTCAAACAGCGCCTCGGCCGGGGGAGACCCCCATCTGGCCGCCGGCGATGCGCTCGACGAGTCCGACGCCCGGATGACCTCGAACTTCTTCGCCAACACCGACCACGGCCCGGCCATCCTGGCCGCATTGAAAACCTTCCCGGCCAATGACGTACGCCTGCGCCGCCTCCGAGCCTGTGCCCTCCCCCCCCCCCTCCCTTCCCTCCTTCCCTACCTCCGAGGAGGGGCAACGGACACATGTCAGCCCATCACGCCTCACCACAGCCCCCGCCCAAACACACACAGACACACGCACACATGCAGCCCGCTCACCCCCTCGGTCATGCCCCGCTCCCTTGTGGCCGTCCCCCCCCCCCCCCCCCCCCCAGGACTCCTACGTCCTGCTGACCATGCTCCGGACCGGGATACGCTTCGACCTGGAGATCCAGACGTCGCTGCTGGCGTCGCTCTTCATCGACCGCAAGTACGTGCCCGCCCGGTGTGGCCCTGCATCCGCCGGTCGCCAGACATGTCGCGTGCTGACCCGGACCAGGTTCTTCACGGAGTTCCACTGCCAGCAGCACTCAACCGTGCTCGTGCCGCTGAATACCCTGATCGACTGCCTGTCGCTCTTCTCGGCCAGCGCCCCGCCCGGGGCCGGGGCTCAGCATGGGCACTATGCCGCCTCGGGCGAGGGGAACCGCGCGAACATTCCCTTCGATCCCCCGGGCCCCGGGGCCGGTGCCAGCACCTTCACCCCGGCCTCCGGCTTGGCGTACCTGGAAATCACCTGGGACTTCGACGGCCAGCTGATGCTCAACATCTTTTCCAACAAGGAGTACGCCTCGTGCGCCATCAACACCCTGCATGACACGCAGCGCATGCACAGCATCCTGCACCAGCACCAGGGCAGCCCGGCCACCGAGGTGGCCGTCATCTCCATGAAGGCCCATTGGCTGCGGGACGCCTTCCACGAGATGGACACCAACTCCGATGTGCTGGCTGTGCGCATCTCCGGCACGGAGGCCCCGTATTTCAGCTTTGCCACCGACAATGTCCTGTCCGGCTATACCGAGGTGCGGGACTACGCGCGTGGCGGTGCATGTTCCTCGCCTTTGGGTTTCCGTCCGCCGCCGCCGCCCCCCCCCCCCTCCTCTCTTTTTCCCTCTCTTCCGCTTGGCCTTTTCAAGCACACTCCCCCCGCCCATCCGCCTCCACTCACCCAGCGCCTTCGCCTCGCCTCCCTTTTCTGGGGAGAAGTTCTCCTTCCCCCGCTCGGGTCGGGTGATTGATTGCTTCCGTGTCAGCCCTGGGCTGTCGACGGTGGTGTGCAACTTCACCATCGAGCTGGCCCGGGCGTCCACCCGGGCCCTGGCCATCTCCAACATGGCGACGCTGCATCTGTTCGAGGAGCGCCTCCTTCGGCTGTCCCTCCCTCTGGCTTTCTCGGACCGCGGGACGGCCGACATCACCAACCAGACCCCGGAGAGTCAGCGCTTCCTCATTGAGTTCACTGTGCGCGCCCCCCCCCCCCCCCCC
>NW_009242977.1:785866-786303 GCF_000388065.1 Fonticula alba
GGGGGGGGGGGGGAAGCAGGCAGGGGGCGCTCCGCGACCGGCAGACGCGTACTTGGCGATGGCATTGCCACTAATCCGCTGGGCCATGGTTCCGAAGGAGCGGAGGACGGTCCGAGCGAGGGGGGACGAGAGGAGGGAGCTGGAGGAAAGGTGGCCGGGGGAGGGAGACGAGGCCAGGTACAGTGCGCGGAGCACGGACGACGGCCGGAGCAGGGAGTTCACCGTGTTGGCTTCGGCGAGGCGGCGGGGGAGGTCTCCGGCGCAGACAGCTTAGTCGCGGTCCAGAGGGGGGGGGGGGGGCAGGGCAGGGGAGGCTGAGGCCGGCCACCGGGGGAGCCCGCCTCTCGGCATGCTGCCCCACATGTCTAGATGCCGGGCCGGGGGAGTAACGAGCGGCGGATCGGCTGGCGCCATTCCGGGGCGGGCGCGGGACTTTC
>NW_009242977.1:790044-792274 GCF_000388065.1 Fonticula alba
CCCCCCCCCTCGGCCAGGAGGGCAGCCCCCCGGGGCCGTGCGGGCTCCTGCGTGGGTCCCGGGCCACCACACGTCTCGCGAACGCGTGAGTGTGCTGGTCCTTGCACGCCAGCGCAAATATGGACGCACGTGCCGGGCCTTTTTTTTTTTTGCTCTGCCCGGGGGCGCCCCGAACACACATGAGGATCTAGGCGACCGTGGTTGTGGGGGACGTCGGCTCCTGTATGTGTGCGTAGGCACATGCATCCAAGAGCCCGCCCCGGCCGGTGCGCGGTGTATAAATTTTAAATGACAACATATGTATGTGTGTGAGTGTGTGTGATGCCACAAGCGGAGTCAGTGGAAATGCTCCAGGGAGGAGATGTGCAGGCAGGCGCACAAGTGCCCACACGCGTGCACACGCTCTCTGGTACCCTCCCCCCCCCCGGAATGGCGGTGCGCCTCCGGGCTCCATACACTGACGCGCACCTTCTTCCGAGTGTCCCCGCATCGCCCGTGTGTGTCCTTGTGTGATGTCCGGCGCGGTGGTGGGCGGGCACGCTTGCTGCACCCCCCTCTCCGCAGGAGGAGGAGGAGCAACAGCAGTAAGGCATTGCGTGTGCATACACGCACAGGAAACACACGCACAAGACTGATGAATGGCAAAATGGCGGCCTGCACAGGTGCACGGCATCAAAGGTGGGGACACAGATGGGAGCCACCCACTCATGCAGGTGCACAGTTTCATGCGCGCGCGCACATGTGTGGCAGTGGCTCCCCTTCTCGCGCGCCTCTCCCTTCTCCTCCGGCTCCCGTGCAGTTCTCTCTCTCAAAAACAAAGCCGCTCCTCTTCCTCTCGCAGGAGAGAGAGAGAAGGAGGAGAGTGTTTGTCTCTTCCCGCCATTACCGCGACACGCCCACGCTTCCCTGAAGGCGCATTTGCGCCCGCGGACCGCGCGCAAGGTGGATTGTCGCGACCGCCGTCCCCGCACGTACGCGCCCCGCGCGCGCGCGTGTATGTGTGTGTGTGTGTGTGTGTGTGTGTGTGTTCGAGGTGCCCGTGTGTTTGTCACGTCCATGGCGATTGCGTGAGCACGGGAAAGGGCGAGCGAAAGGTGCACCATGGTTGGTGTGTTGCCGGATGTGGTCAGGTTTCCGCCGAGCGGCCTCCTAGAGTGCGGGAGAGAGAAGCATCCCCCCTCCCCTTCCCCCGCGAGGCAGCCGCGCATGCGAATGTCTGGAGGTGTGGCTTCTCCTCTCTCCCTGCTGCCCTGTCGGCGCGTGATAGACCAGCCTGCGAGAGGGTGTCGCTTGGCCATGCGGCGCACCTTCTTTCTCTCTCTCACTCACACACACTCTCTCTCTCTGTCTGGGTGTGTGGCCAGAGGCATTCAGTGCACTGGGGCACACGCATGCAGAGCCAGGCTCCTGCCCCCTTTTCCCCTCGCCCTGGGGTCTGCCCCCTGGATTCCCCTCCGGGGGGGGGGGGGGGGCGCGGAGGACACGCGACTGCGCACTCGACCTCACATGCGACGCTCATCGGGCCGCAGGGGGATGGTGTTCTCGCGCGCGCGCACGGTCTCGCTGAAGCGCAGGTCATCGTAGGAGTAGTCGTCGGGCTTCATCCAGCCACCGGAGTCGCTGCCCTGCCGGCGGTCCGCCTTGGCCCCGAACTGGCGCTCGGTGTGGGTCCACTCATCCGCCAGCCGGCGGTAGGTGTCCTCCTGCCACTCGCCGGGGGTGCTGGGAGGGTGGAGGCGGCGGTAGGGCATCTCCTCGGCCGAGGTGTCGGCACCCGAGCGGCCATGGCGCTCCGGCATGCGGAACCCCTCGCGCTGGTGGTGCTGCCGGCTGTCAAGGTGATGGTCGCTGTGTCACATCCGGCAAGGGGCGATGTGGTGTTTTGTGTGTGGGCGTGTGTGTGTGTGTGTGTGTGTGGGCGTGTGTGGATGCGCGCGCGAGCGCGTTTCCGGGAACACACGCCCGATCGCGGAGGCAGGGGGCGCCGCGGCGCGAGCGAAGCGCAGCGGTAACAGGCGGAAGGTGAGGAGAGGTGGATCGATGGCAGGAGGACGGGGAAGAGGGGGGAGGGAGAGGGCGGAGGGGCACGAAGAGTGGGTGTCGGGTGCGTAGGCGCGCAGAAGAAGAAGAAGTAGAAGAGGCAGGGACCGCGGTCAGTGTGTGCGCACAACGAAGGGCCATGGCGGCAGGGGGAGAAGGGCGGGCAGCGGGCGCAGAGGCGGGAGGGGGG
>NW_009242977.1:792309-804036 GCF_000388065.1 Fonticula alba
GCGGGCAGAGGCGGGGAGGGAGGATCATCGATCAGCCGCCGGATCATCACATGTGGCTGGACGCCGTCGGCCGGGGCGGCGGCTGCTGCTGCTGCTGGTACTGCGGATCGCCGGTGTACTGCGCGGACAGGTCGGCCCGGCCCTGCTGGAACTCGGCCATGGAGTCGGAATCCTGGCGCGGGGACAGGCCGCTGACACTGGCCCGAAGGGCCGAGTCGGCGGAGTGCGTCAGCTTCTCGGCACGGCGGTGCGCCCGGCCGTCATACTCGGACGCCCGGGCCAGCTCGGTGGCCGTGCTGCTGTGCGGGGTCACCGTGAACCGGGCATTGCGGCTGTCCGCATGCCGGGCCACGCGGTCGCTGTCGAAGTCCCCGGCCACCGCCTTGGCGGCCTGGCGCTCGGCCGAGCTCAACGGCCGGAAGTAGTTGTTCAGCAGGTTGCGCTTTTGCCCGGTGTCGGACTGGTCGCCGGGCAGCGGCGCCGCTGCCCCATGCGGCGTGGCCAAGTTCTTGCGCGGCGACGAGGGGGACGACGACCGGCGGCCGGCGGCGGCGGCGGTGCCGCGCCGACCCCGCGCCATCGCCCGGCCGCCCAGCGGCGCCGACCACAACTGCCCGCCGGGCGCCCGGTCGGCGAAGACCTCCGGGCCGGGGGAACTCCCGCCGGCGTTGGGGCCCACCCCGGCCGGCGGGTACAGCCGGCTCACGTCCTCCTGATTGACGACGCCATCCTTGCCGATGCTCAGGGTGCTGATGGTGTTCCAGTCCTGGGCGCTGCCAAACTCCCCGGGCGAGGAGAGCGGGCTGCCCATGAAGGAGGACGACACCCAGGGCGTGATGATTCCCTCCCCCGTATAGCGCTCACTGTACCTGCTGCTGCTGCTGCTGCTGCTGCTGCTGCGGTCGCGGCGGCGGCTGCTGCTGCTCATGTCCTCGTGCTGGCCGCCGGCCATGGATGTCCGGCTGGAGGAGGGGGACGCCGCCCGGGTGGACCCGGTCGAGGAGGAGTGCAGCTCCGGCCGGCGGTAGTGCTGGTGCGTTTGGCCGCCGGCGGCCGCCGGCGAGGTGGACCGGCCGGAGGCCTGGTACCCGGGGGCCGCGGCGTCGGCCATCTCCGTCTCGTAGTGGTGGGCCGCGGAGTGGCGGTCGGTGGAGCTGGCGGCGTCCACCGCGTGGCCGGCCATGGGCCGGGCATTGGAGGCCCACGGCCAGAAGCCGGTCAGCATGCCGCCGGCCTTGCGCTGGCCCTCGGACATGAAGCGCCCCTCCTGGGCCTCGGCGCCGGTGGAGGACTTGGACCGGATGTGGTGGTCCACCGACATCGGGTGGGCGCCGAAGATGCTGGCCCCGCCGTCGGCCGCCGGGTTGGGCGGGCTGCTGCTGGCGCGGCCGGCGCCCAGGCTGAAGGCCGCGCGCTGCTGCGCGTCGGCATGGTGCGACTCCGGCCTCGGGGCCGAGGAGTAGCCGGACGACTCGCTGCGGGCCTTGCCATCATCGGCTTGGCGCTGCTGGCGGTCGGTGGCCGCCGCCGAGGAGGCGTCGTCGGCCTTCTTCCGCCCCGCCAGGGCCTCGGCGCTGGCCTTCTCCGCCTCGCGGGCCTTGCGCTCGCTCTCCAGCTTGTCGGTTTCCGCGCGGTTCTCCACCCACTCGCGGTTGATGCGCTTCGGGTCGCTGCCGGCGGTCAGGCTGCTGGCCATGTCGACCACGGCCTGGGCAATGCGCGGCAGGTGGTCCACCGCGCGGGTGCGCTGCGCCCAAATGGGCGTGGCATTGGCCAGGTGCTCATTCGGCACGGCCTTCGGGTTGGCGGCGATGTGGTTCTGGCCGGCCTCCATCCGGCGGTTGACCTCGGCCATGCTCCAGGACCCGGTGTCGGTCGGGTCCTGGGACTGCGGCCGCACGCCGCCGTGGATCAGCTCGTCCAGCGGCCCCAGCGGCAGGCGCTTGGGCCGGGCGTACTTGGCGCACTCCGGCGAGGCGGTCCGCTTGGCGGACGTCCGGTCCATGGCGCTGAGCCCGGGCTTGCCGATGACCGCCGGGTCGATGAGCTTCTTCCGGGCGGCCAGGTCCTCGGGGTCCATGTCGCCCTCCAGGGTGTCATACCGGTTGTAATGGTGGTCCCCCTCGCGGCGCTCATGGTGGTGGTCATGGTGGTGGTGCTGGCGCGAGAAGGCCCCGCCGGGGGGCCCCCCATCGCGGTCGGTCTTGGCCCCGTCGACCAGCTGGTGGCGGGCCTCGTCGAAGGCCTCGCGGCCGGCCTGCACCGCCTTGCCCACCACGGTGCCCATCTTGTCGGCCACCTCGCCGGCCACCTGGCCGATGTCCTTCCGGCCGGAGGACAAGTCGCGCTGGATGCTGTGCACCTCGTGCTTGAGCACGGCGCGCGCCACGTCCGCCTTGTCGGCCAGCGACTGGGCCGTGTCGGAGAGGGCCCGGCGGGCCCCGTCGGCCAGCGACTCGGCCGAGTCCTTGACCGCCTCGGCGGCCGGCCGCACCGCATTGGCCGCCTGGTGGGCGGCATCCGCCGCCGGGGTGGCCTGCCCGGTGAAGGCCTCCTTGAGGGAGGTCAGCACGCTGGCCATGACGCCGGGCTTGTCCGCGCCGTGGCTGGCCGCCGCCGTGGCGTCGCGCCCATCAGCAGCGGCATCATGGCGGTACCGGTGGTCGGCCATGCCGCGGTCGCGCCGCTGCTGGTGCAGCAGGTGCCGGTCGCCGCCGGCGGCATCCGGCGACGCGTGGAAGCCCCCATCCTCATCCATGCGGCGGTGCTCATCCAAGTACTTCCGGCGGTTGCCCTCGGTCATCTTCATCATCTGCCAGTCGTCGGCATCGCGGTCGTCATCGTGCAGCTGCCGCCGGTGGTAGTGCTGCTGCTCGTCCTCGAAGTGGCGAAAGGCCTCCCGGCGACGGTGGTGATCGAAGCCGGAGTCCCCCTCAAAGTCGCCGACCTGCTCGTCGGCGAAGCGGCGATTAGCGCCGGCCATGGGGCCGGCGCCCCGGCGAAAACCCGACTCGCCGGACAGGGACGTCGAGTACTCGGAGTCGTGGTCGGCGTGGTGCGGCGCGAAGGAAGTCCGGCGGCCGTCCAGCTGGCTGAACCCGGCCCGCTGGTGGTGCCGGCGATCGGCGTCCATCATCCGACGGTCATTGGTGAATTCGCTGTCGGCATCCTCGTAGGTGTAACGCGGCCCGGCCCGGCGCTGGGCCATGGCATGCTCGCGGTGGCCGCCCTCCTCCCCGCGCACCGGGTGCCGGTCGAAGTACTCCTGGGCCTCGTCGCCCATGCGCTCGGCCCAGCGCCGGGCGGCCCCGGCCGCGCGCTCCGACATCTCGGCCGCCCCGTCGACCAGGCGCTCGGCCCCGTGCTCCACGCGCTCGGCCAGACGCCGGGCCGAGGGGTACTCACTGTCGGCCAGGTCGCCCAGGTACCGCGACGCCGACCGGGCCATGCCGCGGCCCATGCGCTCGCCCTCCTCCAGGGCATGGTCCAGCTGCTGGCGCAGGCGCTGGCCATCGAAGGAGTCCAGCATGCTGCCGCCGGGGCCGGTGTCGTCCTCGTGGTGGCGGTAGTAGTGGTGGGAGGAGTGGCGGCGGCGCGAGGCCCGGCCGTCGGGGCCCTCGAAGTGGCGATCGTCCTCATGGTGCCGGGCGAAGTCCCGGTCGTCGTCATCATCATCATGCTGGCGGTGGCCGTAGTGGCTGTCGCGCTGGCGCTCGCGGCCGCCCTCCTCCTCGCGCATCATCATGCGCCGCTTGTCAGCATCATCATGCGGCATGGCCGTCGAGGACAGGGCGCTGGTCAGGCCCTCGGCCATCTGGCCGGCCGCGCGGCCGGCCTCATTCAAGGCCCCCGACAGGTCCCCATGGCGGATGTGGTCGAAGGCACGCGAGGCCCCGCGAGTCAGGGCGTCGCTGGCCCGGCGGGCGCCATCGGTCTGGGCCAGGCGCTCGCCGGCGTCCGCCAGCCGGTCGGCCACCTCGTCGCCGGCCTGGCGAATGGACCGGCGGCCGCGCTTCAGCGCATTGATGGCGTGCATGGCCCCGCCGGCCAGGTCCCCGGAGGACACCGCCTCCAGGGTCTTCTGGCCCTCGCGCATGGCGCTGGTGGCATCCCGGCGCATGAGCTCCCCACGGGGGGACTTGGCCAGCTCGCCGAGGGCACGACCGCCCTCCTGCATCAGCTGGTCCACCATGCCGCCGGCGCTGGCGCTGGCCCCACCGCGGCCGGACAGCCGGGCCCCGGCACGCCACGACCGCTCGAAGTCCTCCACCTGCTGGCCGAAGCTGCGATCGCGCGGCGACGAGGCATACCCTCCCCGGGGCTCGTCGTCCTCGTAGTAGGACCCGCTGCCGGCGGCCCGGCGCCGATGGTCGGCCGACTGGCGCCAGCTGTCGCCACCATGGTGGTGGCGGCCGCCGTGGCGCATGCCACCGCCCCCGCTGCCGGCATGCTCGCCGTCATCATGGTCGAAGTGCTGGCGGCGGGAGAACCGCCCGGCCAGGCGCTCGCCGGCCCGCGGCGTCGGCGGCCCATAGTAGTGCCCATCGTGGCGCTCGGCCTCGAAGTCGGTGGGCGCGTCGTGGCGCGGGTCCTCCACCTCGATGTACTCGCCGGCGTCGCGCGGCCGGCCCCCCTCGTGGGTGCCGTAGAAGTTCCGCGGGGTCCCGTAGTCCGGGGCCCGGAAGTCCCCGGCGCCGGTGCTGCCCTTGCCGGTGTCCACCATGCGCCGGTGGCCGCCGAACATCGGGCTGCCGGAGGCCGGCGAGGCGGACGGCCGCGGGGTGGCCGGCATGCTGCTGGTCCCGCGCAGGGCCCCGCGCGCGCTCTCCGCCGCGCGCTCATTGTCCCGGCGCATCAGGTCGTAGTGGCTCCAGACCTGCTGCTCGTGCATGGTGTTGCGGCGCTGCTCCTCCTCCAGACGCCGGGTTTGGTAGAGCCGGCTCCGGTCGGTGCCGCCGGCCATGTCATCGTCGTGGCCGGTCGTCGGCCGGCTGGCCATGGTCGACAGCGGCCGGACGATGTCCACCGAGGCCGCGCCGTGGCGCATGCCGCGGCCGCTGCCGCTGCCGCCCTGGTGGTGGTGGTGGTGGTGGCTGCCGTGGTGCTGCTCGCCGTGGCTCCCGCGGTACGTCATGCCCCCGGACACAAGCGACCGGGTGGTGGAGGTGGAGTAGAAGCGCGAGCCATTCTGCCGTCCGGAGCGTTACCCCAGCCAGCAGCCGAAGTGTGGCGGTTTCGGCCCGCCCCCCCCCCCGCCACCCCGCGCACCCGGACCCCGAGAGCGTCACAGGAGGCGTTCGCCGGGGGTGGCGGCGCATGTGCGCGCGTGGCCGATATCCCGATCCGCCCCGAGGCGCAGCAAGCGGGGCCCGCCGCAACAGGGGCACAACACGCGATCGCGGCGCGCAAACACACACGAACACGGACAACGCACGGGGACATGCACACACACACACACACACACACACATACACACACACGAGCAAACGGACACACGAACCCCGTCGCAGATGGCGCAGCAGGGCAAAAGAGAAAGAAGCGCGGCGAAAGAGGAGGGCGGGCACGACGGTGTCGTGGCCGGGCGCGCAGCGCGCGTGCCGGATGGTGCGACACACGAAAACAGGCGCGCGCACGTCCGCATGGCGGGGGAGGGGGTGCGGCGTGCGCGGACATGTATGGGCGTATTCGTTTGTAGGAGAAAGCACCACACCCGATGGCGATATGGGCCGGGAGGCAAAGGGCGGTATAATGCGGCGGCGGGGGGCGTGGTTCGAGGGATGGTTTTGCAAGAGTCGCCAGTCAGTGGATGGGTTTGGGGTTGGGTTTTTTTTTCTTGTCTGTCTGCTTGCTTGCGCGTGTGCTTGCTTCGCCTGGGATATGTGCGCGCGCCCGCGCGCAGGAGCCAAGAAGGAAGTACGAGAAAGAGAGGAAGGGCGCAGGGCCAAGGAATAGAAAGCAGGCAGGGCGGCCATCAAACGGCCAGGCCCCTTTCTTCCGGGGGCGAGCCGAGCACCAAGCACGCGCGCTATCCCGCATCATGGGGACCAGGCACACATGCGCCGGGGGGACACCAGGCAGACGGTCCCCACCCGTGGAAAGCAACCCGCCCTGGCTCGCGACGGGCGCCGGCGTCGCCCGCCCCCCCGCCCCCCCGCCCCCCCTTCCCCCCGCGAACAGCGGCGCACGCCTCGCACGCGAACGTCGATCGGAGGAGGAGCCCTGTGTCGTCGAGCAGGTGCGCAGGCGGCACACGCCCGAATGTGCATGGGACGGTGCGCGACCATGCGCGGGGGGGGGGGGGGGGGGCCGGAGAAGCGTGGCAGCAACCTGTGCATGGTGCGCGCGCATCGCAATCTGCACGGGTCGAGAGGGCGTCTGACACAGACCGGTGGCCAGTGTAAGCAAGCCTACTTGCGCGCCTGGGCAAATATCACACACAGGTATTCACACACACACATGTTCATGGAGATGCTAACTGGCTGAACTGTGCGAGCGCATTTTTCGGCGCCCCAGGAGGCAGCGCGCAGGCCGAAGGGCCTGGGCTGACATCGTCCTGCACACCGGAGGAGCGGCTGGGCCTCCGCGACTCTCTCGAGCTCGGGGTTTGGGGCAAATGCCCCTGACTGTGTGGGGAAAAAAAACAAAGGAAGGAGCATGCATATGCACACTTCGTGCGCACCGTGGGCCTGCGCACAAACGCATGTCCCTGCGCACGCTCGCGCACGGACACATGCGCATCTTTGCCCACAATCTCATGTACACTCACCCACAATCGCGCACACCGACTGGCCCCCCCCCCGAGCCTGCGCGCGGGAGGGGAGAATCTGCTGCCTGCCGCCGTACGCCGCCCAATAAGCAAGCGAATGGCCAAAAAACGGCCATACAACATATGCACATGGGCACGTGCCACACTGGCGGCGAGCCCTGCCGAGCGGCGAACCTTCAAGTGGAAGCCCGTGAGCAACACCTCGTCTCGCTCACACACACGGACACACACACACACACACACACACACACACACGCAGACGCAGACGCAGACGCACATATACACCCAGGCATGCTTCCCGCCCTCGAACTATGTGCAGGGTCCTCGCGGAACAAGTCACATGCGCACACACACCAGGGGCGCGCGAGGACAGCACAGACACCCCCGGGGCCGCCCCTGCTCGTCTTTTCCCCTCGTGCCCCCGGCGCACACATAAGTCGCTCGGCCGGATCGCAGGAGGAGGAAGCTCATGCCACGACCAAAGCCTCTCTCTCTCCCCCCCCCCTCCAGGGCGCGGCGGAACATCGTGCCCTGAGAAGGTGTGTCTCCCTCTCTTCCCCTCACAAAAAAGAGGGCTGCTCCTGCAGCACCTGGAAAGAAAGGGGGGCTCTAGACGTGTCTTTGGAAAACCTCGTGGCGGGAGGGCGCCCGGGAAAGCCTCCTATCCGGCATGCCCACCCCCTTCACAAGCGAAAGTGCGCCCCATCCCGTGCCAAGGCCCCTGCCCGGGTTGATGAAGTTCAAAGAGGGAGGAAGGCATGTAGAGAGAGAGAGAGAGGCAGCGGGGGGAAAGGATGGCGTGACGGAGGAACCCGCACAGAGGAAGGCGACCGACCAGGGGGGCGAGAGAGGGGGAAAACAAAAGCAGAATGATCTTCACACACGAAGAGATGTGTTTATCGAGATACACACACACACGGACACACACACACACACACACCCACACGCATACATGTGCATAGGCGTGCGCGTGCGCGTGCGTGCACGCGTACTCCTGGCCAGCTCCACAAAGAAGGTGCACGAGTGTGCACCACCCATGGGGGAGCGCGGGGGGGGGGGGCGCTCGTCGCAGGGTGGGGCACACACAGAAGGCAATGGAACAACACGGCGAGGCAGTTGCGCCCGGCGCCTGCTGGACCACTTCACCTCTGGGGGGGGGGGCGTGGCGCCGGAGTGGCGCGGCGATTTGTTTCGTGTGGGGAAGAGAGGCACGGGAGGCGGGGGGGAAGAAGGGCCGCCAGATCGGACGCCTTCAGCCCCCCCCCCCTCCCCCCCCTCGTGGGCGCGCGGCCATGCACACATGCTTTCTGTGGCCGATCCTGGCCGCCGCGCCCGAAGCCGGGCGCGGCGCGCGAAGAGAGCCGGCACACCGATGCATGCACGCACACGGCCGCGCGCCCTGACACACGAAGTCCCTGCTCGTCAGCCCTCAGCAACAAGACTGGGGATGCCGATGGGACGCCATGCCGAGGGGAGGGAGGAAGGGCGGCGAGGACGCAGCGCCGCCGCCGCCGCCGCCGCCGAAGCCGACACACCCTAGCCGCTTACTTCTGAAGCGGGATTGCCAAAGTGCCAGGCAGCGGCAGAGCGGGGAGTCGCAAGCAGTGACAGGCCAAGAGGCGCACGGGGCACACACGCGAGAGGCCGGGCGAGAGCGCAAACAACCGGGCAGGCGGCCGGGCGGGCGGGCGATCGCACACGCCACGGGTGTAGTAGAACACCGCCCAGGAAGGGTGGGGACGGAGAGGAGGGGAAGAAAGAGAGCAAGCGCGGCAGGGGGGGCCCGGATGAAAACAAAGGCGCATGAGTCCACCGTGGGAGGAGGGGCCGCGAGATTTGACGCAGACGAACGAGTGGCAGGGAGGAGGGTGGGGACATGCCGGACACGCGTGCGTGGAGGGGACACACACACACGCACGCGCGCGCGAGCGCGGAAAGGGGACAAGAAGAAAAGGGCCGGCGAAAAAAAAAAACAACAACAAGGCGACAGGAAGGGCGGGAGAAGGGGGAAGGAGCGAGGAGCGAAGAAGGCATGTGACACACATTCGTCCGAGAACGGGTTGGGCAGAGAAGAGTAAGTAATTAACGGAAGATGTCCGCGTTCTGGATTGGAAAGGGTCGTCAGGGGCTTCGGTCTTTCGCTCTCAAACACAGCTTGGACATGCACACTCGCGCGCACACAGACACAGACACAGACACAGACAAGATACCCGGGGGGCGGCGATGGCTGGCCGGGACGCGGACGGCGAGGACACGCGGGCCTGCCCGCTGGCACACCCAAACACACGGAAACTAAACACACGCCCTTGCATCGCGTGCGCGCGTGCACATACACACACACACACACACATGCACATGCACATGCACATGCACATGCACATGCACATGCACATGCACATGCATACACAGACACACACGCACGCGCGCATACACAGACAGAGGCCCGGGGACACGGGAAGAAGGCCGCACACTATGGCAGAGCAGGCGCTGGCGGGTGCCCCCCCCTGTGGCAGGGGCCCCCACCCATCGAGCTGCTCCGTTTCATGGCGGCCGCCTCACGTCCCCCTGGGTCCCGGGATCCCATGTGCGGCGCGGGTGTGGCTCTCCTCAAGCACTGACCACCAATCAAACAGGAGAGAAGGCCGAGGGGTGACACCCCGATTGCTTGGCTCAGACACGCTCGCATGCGCACAGACACATGGGGACACATGGGCACACACACACACACACACACAGACAGACAGACAGACAGACAGGCCCGCGCGCGCGCCCGCTCGACCTCTTGGTTCCCGGCGAGTTGCGCGAGAGAGGAAGCAGGCAAGAACGCGGCGGCAGCCATCCCCACACGGACCAAAGAGGCCGGCCGGCGGGGAGGGTATCGGGAAGGCGGAGCGTGGGGGAGGGGGACAGGAGGACACAAGCGTCGCCCTATGCTGTGCGCACCTTCTGGAAGGGGGTCTCGTAGAGGTTCTTGCTCTGCGGGCCGCGGGTGGGGCCGGTCTGAGAGCTGCCCATGGGCTTGTTGGGCATGTGGCCGGTGCCCGGGGTCTTGGAGTGGGGCAGAGAGCCGCTGTCGGAGGGCTTCTTGGGCATGCTGCCCTTGTTGGCGGCACCAGGGGCGGGCTGCGGGAGGCCGATGCCGGGTGTGATGGCAAATGCCATGCCGGAAGAAGGCAGGGAAAGGGCGCCGTCAGTCCATGTCCTGTGTGGGAGGGCATTCGGCAAAAGAAAAACGCGCCGGGGCGGCAAAAAAAAAAAAGGAACCAAGAAAAGGACACCCAGGCACAGCCGCCCTTCGGCGGAGGCGGGCGCCCCCAGGCGGCCGGTCCCCCCGCTCCCGCGCGATGCAAGCACACCAAAAGGGAAGGCCGTACCTTGGAGAAGCTGCCGGTGCTGGAGGTGGAGATGTTGCGGGCCGGGGCGCGGGCGGCGGTGCGAGCCGCGTTGACGGCCTGACGGGAGAAGGCGTTCATCATCTTGACGGAGAGAGGGTCCAGGAGAGAGTGGGCAAAAATGCGACAAAATCCAGGGGGGAGAGTGAAATAGAAAAACGAAGGAGTATCTTTCTATCTCGATGTCCTGGGAGTCTGCTGATCCCGGCCCCGGTGTGTCCCTTTATATACCTTCCCCGCCCTCCGGGCCTGGCGGGGGTGCCGCGAGCGGTCCGGGGACTGGGTGGCACGGCCCGGAGCCACGGGAGGACCAAGGCACACACACACACACACACACACAGACCGGGCCCCCAATCGCTCGGGAGCGATCTTGCCCTATGCATCTCGGCTCCTGCGCCCTTCCCCCCCGCCCCCCGTGCTTGTTCTCTCCATCTGTATCTCGGGCTACCGCCATGTCTCGGCCATCATCGACCCATCCCGGCCCCTGTCCCGGACGCATGCCCGGGTGTATGCATACAGGCAGACGCATGCGCGCATCGACGCACGGCTGTGCCGCGATACACGCGCGCACCTGCCAGGTCCACAGATCGATGGACGCCCCGGCCGGGAGCAGGCACGAGTGGCGGGCCAGGCCAGGGGCGAGTGCGGGAGTCTGGCGGTCTCAGCTCCGGCGCATTGCGCCTGGCCGGGCCGTGTGTGAGTTGGCAATCGGGCCGGAATGCGGACTGGCCGCCCGGCCGGAGCAGATGAGTTGGAGGGGGCACCGAGGGCCGGGGGGCGGGCAGCCTCCGGGGCCAAGGGGTCGGTGGCGGTTTTGGGCGGGTGTTGTCGAGTCGCTGGTTGGGCGGGGTGCGGCCCCCAGGCGGACCGATCGGTTAATCGCGATGCATCCGATCACCGCCTGCTGGCTTCATATGCTCGGCACTGGGGCACACACACACACACACATACATACACACACACACACACGGGAGCCAGCCTGATGCTGGCCCACCTCGGCTTCGGCCCTGGCACCGCGCTGGGAGGGCGGGCTCGCGGCCCGGGGCGGGTGATGCCCGGCGTGGCCAGCGGAGAAGGAGGAGGGGGGGGGGCGCGCTGGCTCGACAATGTGGCCCCCCTACGTGGGTGGACTCGGGGCGCCTGGCGCTCGTGCCTTCTTCTCGGGTGGGGTTTTCCTTTTTTACAGTCACACAGCAACAGCCCAGCTCCCTGGGGGGCTCTCCGGCCGGAGTGATGTCGAACGGTCAATGTCGTCACCTGCCGAGGAGTTTCCCTGGTGTTGACCCGCCCTTCGCCTGCGCTCCGCGGCGGGCCCGGCCGGGACTCGGGTGCGCAGTGAACATACACACACACACACACACACACACACACATGCGCGCCACTGGAGATGACCGATTAGCTGGAGACAGGCTCTGAACTGACACCGATTTTGCCTGCCAGACTCTAACCCCCAACCCCGCCGGGCATTCTTGCGCCCAAGCCGGGGATAAGACACGGGGCACCGAGTGATCGAAGAGGGCCGGCAAGCAGATCGGAGCGAGGGGCGAGGTGGGGCGGGGCGGGGCGGGG
>NW_009242977.1:805086-805718 GCF_000388065.1 Fonticula alba
CCCCCCCCGCATCCCTGGACCTGGAAATGCGGGAGCCCCCCCTGTCTCTCTCTCTCTCTTTCTCTTTCCATGCCTCTCCCTCTCTTGGCCTGTACCGGGGACGGATTCACTAGCCCCCCCTGGGATTTGTCACCTTTCCGCGGGCGATGACCCGCGTTCGTTCCGCTGCGGCCTTTTGGCATGCGGCCGGGCATGCAGGCTGGTCTCGGTGCCAGACACCCCTGCGCTTGCCCCGGCATTCCCATTATGCGTGCATGTGCACACACATGCACGCACATGCACGCGCATGCACACATACATACGCGGCAGGCATGCCAGGCCGACCCTTCGCCCAGAAGCAATAGTCCCCAGCTGTGTCGGGCCAACGGCACAAGGGGGGAGCTGCTGCGCGCCCCAGAGCGGGGGCAGGGCTAAAAAGTGCCCGCCTGCCTGTACGGGTGCACAGCCCCGCGCGCGCGCGATGTCAGGCACGAATCCCCCCCCCGGCGCGCCGGGGCCTGTGCCAGATGACCCTGGCCCAGTGTGATCGCCCGGCCGCAGAGCAAGCCGGCCCCTCTGAAACGGTCGCTCACACCGGTGTGGGTGGCCGGAGGGGCAGACGGCCCGGGACAACAGGACCAGTACCGGCGGGG
>NW_009242977.1:806131-810670 GCF_000388065.1 Fonticula alba
TCCCTCTCTCCCTCCTCCCCCCCCCCGCCCTGCTCCTGCCTTGCCTGGCACTGTCGACGGATCCCTCCAGCGTCCCTCACTCCACTCCTCGCCCCTCCGACAACACGCGCGCGCACGGCACCCACGCGCTCGGCGCACACATACACACACACACGCGCACCCACCCGCCTGCGGCGCGCGCGCGCACCTCCACCTCCCCCCTCCCCTGACGCCCGTACGGCCCCCCCCCCCTCCCCTCCCCTCCCCCCTGCAGGCTCCCCGTTTCCCCGGCGATTGAGACTAACCCTCCAGCTCTCCGGACGCTCGCGCGCGCCTTCTCGCTCTGCCCTGCCCCCCTCCAGTCCATCCCCTCTTCTCGTCTGTATGACCCAGTCCCCTCCCGTCCGGCCGCCGCTGAGCGGTAAACGCTCCTCGCCAGCGGTTCGCCCGCAGATGGACCCGATGCCCGGCTCGCCGACCGGCGCGCAGGCGGTCCGCCCGTTGCAGCCCCTGTCCCCGACCATGTCCCCGACATCGGCCCCGGGGCCTGCCGCCACCGCCACCGCCAGCGCCACCAACACAGCCACCTCCCCTGGGGGTGGTGCCGGCGCCGCGGCTCCGGGCCCCGGGCGCAAGTCCCCGACCCCCCGCCCGGCCCCGATGCCCGGCACCACGGCCGGGATCTCCTCGGCCGCAACGTCGACCGGCACCGTCCGGCCGCCTCTCAACCCGCCGTCCGGGTCCCGGTCGCCCCCTCCGGCCGCCGCCGGCGCCGCGGTCGCTCCCGGGAGCCCCCCTCCCCGGGGCAACCCCACCGCCGGGCGTGGCTCTCCCCGGCCGGTTCGCTCGCCGCCAGGCTCCCCGGCTCAGTCACCGCGCGCCGGGTCCTCCGGTCCCGCATCTCCCCGCGCTGGCAACGGCAATGGCAACGGCAATGGCAATGGCAACGCCGGCCGTGGCGGTGGTCCGCCGAATGGTGGCCCACGCGCCGGCGGCTCCCCTCCTGCCTCCGTGGCCGGTGTCACCGGCGCCCAGCCAGGCCCGGCCGCCGACTCGGCCGCCGACACCCCCGCCGCTCCTCGGGCGCAGTTCCCCGTGTGGATCAATCTCCTGGAGGCTGGCAGCCCGGTGACCATCACCCTGAAGGCCCCGGCGGCGACGCCGCTGTCCGGCATCGTGGCCGCCCTGCACTTGGACCACGGGGTGGTCATCCTCTCGCTGATGGCCCAGCCGCCGTATCACTCGGCCCCGCC
The DNA here is from genome assembly GCF_000388065.1 of Fonticula alba. Classification (NCBI taxonomy): domain Eukaryota; order Rotosphaerida; family Fonticulaceae; genus Fonticula; species Fonticula alba. The sequence continues at coordinate 807,364 of NW_009242977.1, forward strand.
GCGCCTGCTGGAGTCGCACCTGGTGTTCCTGGCCCAGGTGGAGTCGGTGGTCCCGCTGGACCTCAGCACCGTTGCCGGGCACCTGCACCACTTCGGCCCGGAGCGGAGCACCCTGCCGGCAGCCGAGCTGGCCCGCATCAACCATGTTGTCCCGCTGGCGGAAATCCAGTCGGAAATGTCCCGCTGGGCGCGCGAGGCCAATCGCCATGTCCGTCGCATTGCCCCGGAGACCGTGTCCAACCTCGGCCAGAAGGTCTTTGATCATCTGTTCCGGACGTGCGTACGGCAGTTTGTGACCTCGCCTCCGGCCCAGCACCTGTCTTTTTTTATGCCGCTGCCCCGGCGCCATGCTCCCCCACGTGCCCCCTCTAACCGATTGCTTGGCCTCGGCACACGCACACGCACACGCACACGCATACCGCGCGCTTAGCATGCCCTGCAAGTGGGACGGCACGTCGATCGTTGTCATGGATGATGTGGTCATCGCCGGGCCGCTTTACCGACCGGAGGATACGACCCTGCTCCACCCGACCGACGCCTCGGGGAATGAATCATCATCAATAGCCCTTGGCCGTGTTCGCCAGCTCGTGCGTTGCCTCTTTTCCCTTTTCCCTTTTCGCTTGTCTGTTCCTCCTCCTTCCACATGGTCTGTGCCCCCCCTGCGCCTCCTTGTCCGATGCGCCTCGGGAGGTGATACATGCACCCCGTGCCCCGGGGAATTGTCCACTGACACGCCCCACTTCCGGATGTGTTGCTGGGCGGGGGGGCCTCCCGCGCGCAGCTCTCCAAGGCACACTCCCAGATCCAAGCCTGAGCAGGGGGGGGGCGCTCTCTCCCTGCCACCGGCGGCTGGCCGCCTGCCTTTTTTTTTTTTCGCCCCCGCCGCCACGCCCCACGCGTGCACCTGGGCCTACCTCCCTCCTCTCCTGCCCCTGTCCCCCCTCTCCCTTCCCCCGACCCATCCCCTTGACCTTGTTCCCACCCCCAACCTCCCCGCATCCATCTTCGAATATCAACCGCTCAAACCCCACTCAGGGCTGGAAAAGGGGGACGAGAGCGCTCTCGTGTGCCACCCTCGCGCCTCCCCGGCCATGATGCCGGCATGCCAGCACCAGACCTGCCAGTCCCTCTCTCCCACTGCCCTCCTCCCGGCACCGCCGCCGCCACCGCCATCGCCACCACCACCGCTGCATGCGCACGCCTTCCCCGCAGCCACCCCCCTCCTCTCACCCCTCACGAAAGGCCCTCCTCCCCCTCCTCCTCCTCCTCCTCCTCCTCTCTTCTCCTTCCACCGCCAGGGTGCGCTTGCCTTTCCCTGCCTCTTCCCCCTCCTCCATGCGGGCATCCTGCCCCCTGCCTGCGCCCAATGGTCGATCACACGACAACACGCTGCGCGCCGGACAGGCCCACACGCGACCATGCAGGAGGAAGGGAGGGGGGAAACGAGCATGCGAACGAGCAAGCGAAAGCAAGCAGACGACAAAAATGGCTGCCTCTCCGTGCGCACACGCACATACACGGATGCGCATGACACCCCGCCCAATACATGTACAACATTCCACCGGCGCCATGCGTGGGTAGATCGGAATGGTGTTTCCCGACGTGGGCGTTGGTATCTGGGCTAATGGAGGGTGGTGGCCCGCGTTAGCCCGGCCTGTCTGTGATCGACAAGCAACGACCCGGAGGACCTTCTTCTCGAGCCGGCCTCGAGATTGAGGGGTGGGGGCGAGGAGAAACAGAGGGCGGGGCAGCAGAGCGGCTGTGCTTTTGGAGCCCCTTCGTGTTGCTCTTCTTTTTTTTCTTCCCCACCGGGGGAGGGGGGGGGGGGGGTGATCAATAAAGGGGTACCCTGCCCGAACCTGGGGGGAGCAACGGGGCGGCGGCGGAGACGGGCGTCTTCGCGGCCATGCCCCTGTGTTGGAGCACGACAGGAAGCCTTGGAGCGCTGGCGTGCGGGTGGGGCGACAAGAGGGAGCCCCGTTTTTCTGGGCCCGGCCAATACTGCTTGCCATTAAACAAAAGGGCACTTACGGGGGCTGGACGAAAATCCATGCTTGTTCGCCGGTGAAGGGCATGCCCTTGGCGGAGGCCTTTTTCACGCTGCCGATCGGGAGTCTGAGGGTCTCTCCCCCTGGGGGGGGGGTCGGGAGGAATGCCGGCTGGGCGGCCCGGCGTTCGGCGGTGAACATCCCCATACAAAAGTACGTATACCGCAAATGCCCTCGGATAAATGAGCACCACAGATCCGGCATCCGCGGCGTCTCCGGCCGCGGACGACTGGCGCGCTCGTTGGGGGCAGGCCGGGGGGGGGAGACGGGGAGAGCCTGGCGTCAGGACGGCCACGGAGGGGACAGCTATGAGTTGGCAGGTGTTCGTCGACCAGAGCGGGGACAGCCCTCTGCGGCCGGCCGGCTGGGACAACGGCCGGGGGCGGGGGAGTCATCCCAGCACGGGCAACTCCCCCAAATGGCGTGGAGGGGCCGCGAAGCGCCCCGGATCCCGCAGCCTTGGGCTGGGACTTGGGGCTGCAGCGCAGTGGCAAACAGCCAGACCGGACCTCGGGGGGGGGGGGGAACCGTTGCCCGTCCGGGCCTCTCCCCGTGCGGGGGGGAGGGCGGGGGCGGTGGTGCTTTCCTATCAGGTCATTTCAAGCTTCCTCGGGTGTCCGACCGGATCCCTCCCTTCCGGGACACACGGGCGGGGTCCGCGCGGGTGCTCGGCCCGGGCGGGCGACCAAAACAAAGGGCCCCGCCAGGACGCGCCCGGCCCTCCGGCCGTCGTGGCGGACCTGGCGTTCCCCGACTGGTTCCCGCCGGACCCCTGCCCCGCCGGCGAGAATGTGAGAGTGACTGTGTGTGTGTGTGTGTGTGAGTGTGTGTGTGTGTGTGTGTGCGCGCGCGCGCGCGCGCGACGGCGCGCCGACGCACGGGAGCCCCTGCTTTCTGGCACAGGGCGGGCCGGGGCAGGGTGAGGCACAATCCGGCAGATTTCGCCTCTTCCGCTGGCGTGTTGTCCGGCTTCGCCCATTCGCAGTGCCTCCATCCCCGCCCCTCCCTCCTGCCACTGGCCACCCCCTCCATCCCATTCTCCTTCTCCCTCCCTCTCTCTCTCTCTCTCTTTCGCTTGCCCGTCTCCTGCCCGCGCACCTGGCCTGACGTCGCTACCCGGAGAGGCGCCTCCTCCCTTCCCTGCCTGCACCCCCCCCCCCTCTCCTCCTTACTCTCCCGTGTGTAGGGGCCGCCCAGCCAGGTGTGTGGGTCCTCTTCCTCCCTCTCTCTCTCTCTTTGGCGATAGTGCCCTCCCGCCC
>NW_009242977.1:810758-824627 GCF_000388065.1 Fonticula alba
CCCCCCCCCCCCTCCTCCCTCCCCCCGGCATGGTCCCGCAGTCACTCTTCTGCCCTCCCCTCCTAGCCCCGCCCGCGCCTGCCCTTGCTTGCTTGGGCTCGCGACATGGTTCGGCTTTCGCGCAAGAAGATCGACTTCGAGATCCCTCCCGACGCCGACTCGGAACCCGTCACCGACTACCGCGCCTTCGAGCTGGATGCCGGACATCTCTTCGACGACAGTCTCCCCACATCCGCTCCCCTGTCTGCCTCTCCTGCCTCTCCGACGGCTCGCCCCTACGTGGACCCGACCGCGCCGCTGCTCGATTCTGCCACCGGAATGATTGTCTCCTCGGTCGGCTCGATCCAGGGCCGGGATTATGTGACCTCCATCCTGCCACTCAACAATGGGGCCGGCGATGACTCCGGTGACATCGGTGGCGATGGCGGCCCCGGCAACGACCAGGCCCTCACGGCCGATGAGCAGGACCACCTGGCCACCCCGACCCCGCCTCCCTACTCGGTCCTGGTCAATGCCGTGCGTGTCGCTTTTCGGCACGCCCCCCCCCCCTGTCATGTGGCCCCAACTTGCTCACCTCTCGTCTGTCCCCCCCCCCCCCCCCTCCCCCCCTCTCTCCCGGTAGACCTTCCCCTCCTCGTCCAAGCCTCCGTCCAACTACATCCGCACCACGAAGTACACCTTCTTGACGTTCCTGCCGCTGAACCTCTTCTCCCAGTTCAAGCGGTACTACAACCTGTACTTCTTGTTCGCGTCGCTCCTGTCTGTGGCCCTGCCCGAGGCGTCGCCGGTCAGCCCCAGCCTGATGATTCTTCCCCTGTTGATGGTGGTCATTGTGACCATGATCAAGGATGCATTTGAGGATCTGATGCGCTTCTCGTGCGTCGGCATGCGTTTCCCTTTCTTCCTCTTCCCGCTTCGGTCTCCTCGTCTCCCACCCCTCCTCCTCCACCAATGGGGGCCCTTTCCCCCTGTGGGGCTTTGATCTCTGACCTTCGTCCCTCTTCTCACCTCCTCCCGGTAGGTCCGACCGCGCGTCCAACTCGCTGCCGGTGCGGGTGCGCCGCAGCGGCGTCGCCGCCACAGGCAAACGCAGCCTCTCGAGCCAGCACCTTAGCCCGGACGACGACATGTCCGAGGGCTTCCAGATGGTAGCCTCGCGTGACGTTTGTCCCGGAGACATTGTGCTGGTCAAGCGCGACGAGACGATCCCAGCGGACATTGTCATCCTGGCTTCCTCAAATACGGTGGTACGCGTCTACCCATCCGCCTGGTCTCTTTCTGTCCCTTTGGCTTGTCCTTTTTTCCCTCCCTTTGGCCTTTCCTCCTCTCCCCCCCTCCCTTTCCGCATCCTTTCGCGCCCCTCATACTTGATGTCCCATTTGTTCCCGCCTCTCTCTCCCCCCCCCCCTCTCTCTCCGCCTCCCAACAGGAGGGCCACTGCTTCATCCAGACGGCCCAGCTTGATGGTGAGACCAATCTCAAACGCCGACAGGCGGCCCTCCGAGGCGAGACCGTCGGCAAGGACTCCACCAAGTCGGTATGTCAATGGCCTTCGCCATCTCCTCTGTCCACCTGTTGATCGTCGCCCTGCTCCTGGGGGTTCATCCAACTAATACCCCGTCCATGAATAGGACATCCTTTGTTCTGCACGGCGAGATTACGGGCGCATCGATTGCGACGCGCCCAACGCCCACCAATATCACTTCGAGGGGCAGTTGGACTGGATCGTCCGCCAGCAAAGCGTCGGCCTGCAGATGGGTCTCGGCCCGGAGCATGTGGCCCTGCGTGGGGCGGTTCTGAAGAACACCGAGGCGGTGCGTGTCACTTCCATTTGCCCACCTTTCGCCTTGCCGCCCGGCTGTTTCTTTCTACCGCCCCTCCCCCCCCCTCCTGTCTCTCTGGTCCCTCGTCGCCCTTCCTCCCCATCGCTGCTCACACATCTCACACAACACTTCCCGGATACAGATCTACGGCGCTGTGGTCTACGTCGGAGCCGACACCAAGATCATGCGCAACACCATCGCCCCGCAACTGAAGCACTCAACCATGGAGTCCACCATCAACCAGTTGGTCCTGTCGATCTTCGTGCTGAACTTCATCATCCTGGCCTACTCGGCCGCCTCGTCGGCCATCTGGCACAAGAAGCACGGTGTGGCCGCCTGGTACCTGAACTGGACCGCGGCCGATACCAACTCCACGGTCGGTGTGTACCATCTGATCTCGTACTTTGTCATGTGGACCTACCTGGTTCCGATCTCCCTCTTCGTCAGCATGGAAGTGGTGCGCTTCTTCCAGGCGCTCTTCATGCAGTGGGACAAGCAGATGATGTCGCCGGAGATCGGCGGCAGCGGCGGCGACATGGCACGGTCCTCGGAGCTAGCCGGGACCGGGGCCAACCCCTTCGATTCGCCGCCCGCCCTGTCGGCCAGCTCGTCGCAGGATCGCCTGGCCCCGAAGATGATCCCCATGGGCGCCAACAATTCCAATCTCAATGAGGATCTCGGCCAAATCCAGCACATCTTTTCGGACAAGGTGTGTTGCCGACTGGCCTTCCCCGCCCCTCCCCCCCCCCCCCTTCTTCCCTTCTTGCTGCCGCTTTTCCCTGTCAACTGGCTCCCCTGCTTGCCGGCTTTCTCGGGCCCTGCCTGCTTGTGCCTCTGGTCGCCTTTCCTCACCCCGTCGATCTTCCTCCCCCCCCTCCCCCCCGTGCCTGGCAGACCGGCACCCTGACGCAGAACCTGATGCGTGTATATGGCTGGTCGGTCGGGGCACGGACATACGTGGACCCGATCAACCTCCGCGACTCGGGGCTTGGTGATGCCACTGCCAGCACTGCCGCCGATGACCAGCCAAGTGACGCCTCGCGGGACCGTGCGTTCCCCTGTCCGCGTTTTTTTTTCCCTGCCCCTCCCCCCTCCCTCCCCTCCCTGCTTTCTGGTCTTCCTCCTCCCCTGCCTCGATGTCTGACCGCCAGTTGGCTCGTGGCCAGTCCTGTCGCCGAGCGCCCAGCCGCGTGACCTCCTCCGTACGGCCATCCTCTCGGGGACACCCTTCGAGCAGGCGGCCGCCCAGCGCTTTGTCCAAGCGGTGACCCTCTGTGCCGGGGTGGTCTCCTCGGTGGCCGAGGGCGGGTCGATTGACATGGCGCCTCCCCTGGGGCTGGTGGTCGGAAGCCCGCCCAGTGCTTCGCGCGTTCCGCCGGAGTATGCCCATCCCTTGAACTACGATGGCGATTCGCCGGATGAGCTGGCGCTCCTGTCGCACCTCCAGGCGCAGGAGGGCATCCGTCTGTTCACGGTCTCCGAAAAGGAGCGCGTCGTGTCGAGCGATGTCTTCCCCGAGTACGAATGCCGCCCCTCTGTCGCTTTCGCCCCCCCCCCCCCCTTGCCATCCTTCAGCCTCGTGCACCTGCTCTTCCCTTCTCCCTCCCGGTGTCTGACCCTCCTGCCCCCCCTTGCGGCCTCTGCTTCGCAGTGGCTTCCAGCGCTGGACTTTGCACTACACCCTGCCCTTCAGCTCGGCGCGTAAGCGCATGTCTGTCGTCGTCCAGGACCAGTCCACCGGGGAGTACTTCATCTTCTCCAAGGGTGCGGACTCGGTGATCTTTGGCCTTTCGGCCGCGGGGCAGGCCGGCGTGCCGGAGTCCAGCCTCGACACGTTGGACTACCACCCGCGGGGCCTGGCCCTGACGCAGGGGTTCGTGGATGCCTTCGCGTCGACCGGTCTGCGGACACTGGTGTTCGGCTATCGGCTGCTGTCGGTGCGTGTTCCCTCTCCTCTCTCCGTCTCTCCCTCTCTTCACTGGCTGACTGCATCTTTTACACCTCCATGTTCCTTCCTTGCCTCCATCACATTTGCATTGACCATGCACCAATCTTCCCGGACCCATGCCCCCCCCCCCCCCCCCCCCCCCCCCTCTCCCTCCCCCCACTTTAGGCGGATGAGTTCCAGACTTTCAGCGAGGCGCACCAGGCGGCCGAGATGATCGTCGGCTCGGGTGGCGCAGATGCCGGGCTGGCCGATGACGGCACGACTCCTCTCGGGGGTGGCCGTGCCGCGGCCCTGACCCGGGCGTACGCCCTGATCGAGCGGGATTTCCTGATCCTCGGGTCCTCCGCGGTGGAGGATCGCCTGCAAGACAATGTGGCCCAAACCATCGAGCAGCTCCTTGCGGCGGACATCCGCTTCTGGCTGCTGACCGGCGACAAGATGGCCACGTCCATTGCGGTTGGCGTGTCGTGCGGGCTGGTGCAGAACGCCCCTGGGAATGGCACTGCCCCTGGCGTTGCCGGGCCGGCCGACGTCGTGCGCATCAGCGGCGCGCGCACACTGGCCGATTGTCGCCTGAAGCTGGTGGCCATTCTTGACAAGCTGACCCCCTCGACCAGTGCGTATGATGGCCCTGCCCGCCCCCCCCCCCCCCCCTTCCCCCTCCTCCACTCTTCGTCCTCCTCTGCTGCCTTCATTCCGCCCATCGCCCCCCGCGCGCGCCCTTCATCCGGTATGCCCCCGTCTCTGTGGCTCACCCCCCCCCCGCCCCTGCTCCCCCCGCCATCTCGCCTGGACACACCTCCGCAGCCATCGTCGTCGATGGGACCAGTCTCGTGAACATCCTCAAGTATCCGGAGCTGAGTGCGCACTTCCTGCAGGCGGCCAATCTGGCTCGGTCAGTCATCTGCTGCCGGGTGTCCCCGGCACAAAAGGCCGAGGTGGTGGATCTGGTGCGCCGTGAGTCCGGGTCTATCACCCTGTCCATCGGTGATGGCGCCAACGATGTGTCCATGCTGCAGGCGGCACACGTGGGCGTGGGCCTGCGCGGGCGCGAGGGCTCCCAAGCGGCCCGGGCCGCGGACTACACCCTCGGGGAGTTCCAGCACCTGGCGCGGCTGGTCATCATCCATGGTCGGTACTCGCTCATGCGCATGGGCGACCTGGTGACCTTCTCCTTCTACAAGAATGCCGCATTCATCATTGTGGTCTTCTGGTGGGGCTACCAGAGGTACTGAGCTGTCGCTCCTTTCTGCCCTCCCCTCCCCCCCCCCCCTTCATCTCTGTGCCTTGTGGCTTCGCTGTTGCTTGGCCCCGTGTCCTGTGCGGCTTGCCGAATGCTGACCCTCTCCCCCCTCTCCCCCCCCCCCCGGCGCCTCGCCTCTCGCACCCAGTGGCTGGTCCGGCGTGTCGCTCTTCAACGACCGCGTCATGGCCTTGTACAATGTGTTCTACTCGTCCTTCCCGCCCCTGTGCCAGGCCCTCTTCGACTTCGATGTCCAGGAGGGCGTGCTGCTCCGGGTGCCGCGGCTGTACCAGCAGCCGCGTGATGAGAAGATCAACTTCGGCGCGGTGCGCCTGGGCCGGTGGATGTTCGACGGCCTGGCCCAGTCGGGCCTCGTGTACCTGATCATCCTGGGGTCATTGAACTGGCTCGACGGGGCCGACCTCAACTTCGGATCGCTCTCGGTGCTGGCCTCCACCACGGTCATCACGCTGGTCCTGATGCGCCTGGCCATCCGGGTCCGGTCCTGGACCCTGTCCATCTTCTGGGCCTTCTTCTTCAGCCTGGTCCTCTATTACCTGACCATTTGCACGGTGTCGGCGCTGGGGTTCATTTTTGGAGGTCCGTCCGCGGGGGCTGCTCCGTTCGATTGTCCCCCGGGGCGCGGGGGCATCCTCCCTCCTCTTGGTGTCGGGGCCTTGCGCTTTGCTGTGCGCCACTAACATCCGCCCGTTCCGGCTTTCCCCGCGGCCTTTCCGTCTCCGTGCGTGCGCGCCCATGCCTTCAGGCTCGGTCCTGCACCTCTTGTCCAGCCCGTATGCGCACTTGGTCTCGGCGCTGGCCATCACGGCGGCCCTGCTGCCGGCCATCACCTTCGGCGCCTACCGGGCCCTGTTCATGCCGCATGATTCGCAGCTGGCCGTCGAGTCGGCCCATGTGGGCAAGGTCGACCGCCTGGCGGAGGAGTCGGCCCTCGGCCGGGCCAGCCTTTCGCGCAGCTTCAGCTCGACCCTGAATCTGGGCGTGTCGCATGTCGACTCCTTCGGCAATGACGGCGATGACGATGGCCATGCCGGTGGGGCCGGCTCCGGGAGTGCCTATCTTCGCTCGAGCCGGTGGTCTGCCTCGGTGGATGACGCGGCCGGCGGCCTGTCCTCCTCGATTGCCTATACGCAGGTGTCTAACTTTGCCTCGCAGCGCAACTCCTCGGGCAACTACTCGTCCGACGAGTCGCGGCCCCTCCTTCAATATTAGATCCCGCCCCTTTGGCCCTCCCTCCTTTCTCTCTCCCTCTCCCTCTCCCTCTCCCTCTCTCTCTCTCCCTCTCCCTTTCTCCCCTCCCCTGCTTGTGTCCTCCCCTGGCCGGGCTTCTCCCGTCGCCCCAGGAATGCCTGGTGTGCATGCCTTTCGGCGGAGGCGCGCGCGGTGCCGGTCGAGACCCGCCCCACTGCGAACCCTGTCCTTGTCCCGACGGGCACGCGGACGCCCCCCCCCCCCCGGTGCAATCGCCCGATCACACAGGCTCCTACGCCTGCCCGCACGCCTGCGCGCGTGTGTATCACACAAAATATACTCCCCTATCTCCGCCCCGCCCGATCGTTCAAAGGGAGAGAGAAAGAGCTGCCCACGGACCACCGGGTCGGCGATCTTTCCCTCATCTGCCCCCCCCCCCCCCACCGTGGTGTGGATGTATTTCATGTTGGGGCGGCTCGGGGCCCGGGTGCCGGGCCAACGGGGCAGACACTTCCTGCATCTGCGCTCCCCGCCCTCCTCGCCCTTTCACTCGCATCTACGTGTGTTTCTTTCTTTCATCCGTTCTCTCTTCCTCTCTCTCTCTCTCTCTCTCCCTCTTTTTCTCCCCCTCCCCCTCGACCGATGGATCATCGAAGGTCCTTTCTTTTTGATCTGGAGCCGGTGTCCTTTATTCCCCTCGGGGAGGAGGCCGCGGCCGATGCCGGCGACTCGGCTCTCAGCCTCCCGCCGATGACGGGCGAGGACTACCTCCAACGGGTTCGGTGCGTGCCAGTCTCCGATCTTGCCTCGCGGGTGGCTGGCCGTGAATGCCGCCCGGGGATTTCCGTTCGCTGACCTCCTGTGGGTGGGTCTGGGACCGGGCCAGCCGCGAGGCGTCCGAAATGCCGAGCGTCGTGGTGGCCAATGTGACATCCACTTGGACACCGGGCGAGGTGAGCGGCGGGGGATCGGCGGCGCCCCGGCGCCCGGGGGCACCCGCGCGCACCGGCTCCGCAAGCCTGCACCACACCCAACGTGCGGCCATCCGCCACGATTTGCAGTTCACCCGGCCGGACACGGCGGCCCATCTGGCCGACCTGGAGGCGGCCGTGCGCCCGACCGAGGCCGACGGCCCCGATCGGCCGGGGGCCTATGCCGATCGGATCCTCCGCGCCGGTCTTGGCATCCCCTTTCGGGTGTACTTCGCCGGGCGGTATGCTCGCCTGCGGGGGCGCCTGCGTGGCCCCCCGGGCTCCAGTCCGTGGGAGCACCCGCCACTCTTTGTCGAGCCTGTGTCCGCATTCTGGCAGGACATCCAGGCGGCGCCCGGGCAATCGGGCCAGCTGCCGGAGGTGGCGCTGCTCCCGGGGCTGGAGTGCCGGTCGCTGCCGGTTGGCACATATGCCGGGGCGTCCGGGGCACTGGAGCGCTTGGCCGATACACTGGCCATGGCCCCGGGGGCCGATCTCCTGGCCTCCGGGGCTCTGCTCGACCAGGCCCTCTCGCCCGAGAGCCCGGACATGCGCACGGCTCTTCGCCTGGTCCTGGGCCTGGCCCGGTGCGCGCCGTGGCTCTTCCTGGTCCTGGCCCGGGTGGCCGGTCCGTCCCTGGCAGCCGGGGACTTCCTGGACGACCTACTCGAGGAGGGACTCCCCTCGGCAAGTGTCACCGTCGCCACGGCCGCCACGGCCGCCACCACGCTCACCGCCACCACCACTACCACGGCGGAGGTGCGCCAGCGGTGCGCCGGCATCCCGGCAGCCGACCTTCAGCGACATATCTCCCGGCATCAGGCTCTCGGAGTGAACTCGGACGTTCTGTCGGCCGTGCGTCAGGTTGGTCGCCTGGCCGGGGCCGGGCTGCTCCTGTGTCGGGCGCTCGTTCGCCAGCACACCGCGGGGCCGTCAACTGCGCGCGACCTGGCCCCGGTGGTGGAAAACCTCACCCTCCTGAGCGTCATCGTGGTGGACACCTTCGCCCAACGGGACCTCCTGCCAGGGGAAGATGCGCCGGCGGCCTAGCTCCCTCCTCCTCGCCCTGCTCGGCAATAGAATAGCGACCCCTTCCCGATGGCCCGCCATTTCATGCTCCCTGCCCTGTGTGTCTCACATCTATTTTGGACCGGCGCTTGTGGCACATGCACTTCTCCTGCTCTCGAGGTCCATGGCACAGGGGGCTGGCTTGGTGTGTGTGTGTGTGTGGGGGGGGGGGGGGGGGGGGGCGCCTCGCCGGCCGGCCGGCCGGCTACTCGTGCGCCGGGGGGCCGAGCGGGGCCCCCCACACAGCGGGCCAGAGTCACGACATGGCTCCCATGGCGCCGAAGAGCGACCCCATGTCCACATAGCCCAGGGCATTGAGCTCCAGATACCGGCGGACCTCGGCTTGCACAGATCGGATCAGCTCGATGGTGTCTACGGATGGAGGAGGGAAGATCCCAGGAGGAAGGTATCCGACCGATGCCAAGCCGAAGGGGTCAGTAAAAATCCGCGCACACACACAGACAGCAAGGCGACCTCCCCCCCCCCCTCGCCCCGCCCCCGCCGGACGCATGTGTAAAAGGGCGGAAGTGGCATGGAGGGGAGGAGAAGAAAGAAGAGGAGGAGCGGAGGGGGCGGGAAAGGCGGGCAGATGACCCAACATACCCGGCTCGTCCAGCTCATACAGCTCGGTCATGTCCAGGGCGCCGGGCTCGGAGACCCGGTGCGCGCGCTTTTCCGCCTCCATGATGCGGGCGCGATCAAAGAGGAAGTCAAAGTAGTGCAGCTGGTTGTAGAGATCCGTCGACGAGAGCACCGGGGTCAGGGTGCCGGAGCCGCCACAGCCGTTGAGCGCGCGGCAGCGGCGCGCCTCGCCGGCCGCGCCGGACAGGTCCACGGCCGGGGCCCCGCGGACGTGGCGCCCCCGAGCGCCACACTCATCGCACGCATTCCAGCCCTCATAGTACTGGGAAATGGCCCGGCGGATGGCGCGCACCACGCCATTGAAGACCACCGCCCGGGGGAAGATCGCCAGGCAGCCGCCACACCGGAAGCCATTGCGCACGAGGAAGCGCGCATTGGTGGCCGACGTCGACGCCAGCGACAGGTCCCCAGCGGCGCCGCGCTGTCCGGCGGCGGCGGCGGCGGCGGCCGGGTCGATCGGCTCGAAGCGCAAAACCCCCCGGAAGGGCCCAACGCGGGGACAGTGCACGCACGAGAGGAACAGCTGGGGACACTGGCTGAAGCGGTCGGCGTCGGTCGACCCGAAGAGACCGGCCAGGGTGTCGGCCACCGGGTCACTCGCCAGGCCGAAGTACGACGAGCCGAAGCCGCCGCCGGCGCCGGCACCGGCGCCGGCCGAGCGAGCGGGGTCAAAGCGCCGCGCATCCAGCCCCAGACACTCGGCCAGCTGCCCCATGTGCAGGTCTCCGATCGGGGCACACAGCCGCGAGATCGGCGGGAAGATCTGCTGGGAGATGTACCAATCGAAGTCGATCTGCAGCACGCCGCTGCTGAGGCTCACCTCGTCCGGATGGAAGGCGTAGCGCGCGAAGCCGGTGCCGGCCGTCGTGGGCCCCGGCCCGCCGGCCGCCGGCCCCGCCCCGGCGGATGCCTCCTGCAGCATGTCCACCGACTCCGGCGTGCAGATGACATACGGGATGACATCGTTGGCGCGCTGGCTGATGCCGCGCGCGCGCTGGCGCAGGGCCACCATGACGTGCGGGTGGTTCCGCGCGTCGACATACTGCTCCGGTGCCCGGACCAGGGTCTTGTAGATGACAAACTGCGCGGTGTCCACCCGGCCGGCCCGGATGTCGGCATTCCGCGCGCGCACCACATCCAGCACGCGCTGCGCGAAGGACAGGGCGGCGTCCGTGGCGGCCAGCGGGTCGCCGGCGCCGGCCGCTCGCAGGGCCGCCCGCGCCACCGGATCCAAGCCGAAGATGACGTCCAGCACATCGCGCGATAGCTGCCGCGTCAGCATGCACCAGTCGCGCCGGACCATGTCGATGCCCTTGATCTCGAGCTTGGTCTCGAAGCCGGGCATGCCGCCGGCCCCGGCCAGGGTGTTGGCCGCGGCCGGCCCCCCCTCCAGGGCCCGGACCACCGACAGGGCGGCATACTTCTTCTTGCGCAGCAGCAGCAGCCGCGCGAAGATGTTGTCCATGTCCAGCTCGATGTGGCGGAAGCCCTTGTTCACCTCGCGGATGATGTCCGAGGCGGCCCGCCGGGCGGCGGCATACTCATGCGAGTGGGTGTTGATCATGAGCGAGTCCGTGTCGCCGTAGACGACCGTGAAGGATTGCCCCGCCTCGACCAGCTGCACCGTCTGGTTGAGCACGTCACGGCCCTTGGCCGTGATCAGCATGGCCAGCGGCCGGGCAAAGAACCGCGAATGCGCGAACCCCAAACACCCGTACATGGAGTTGGCCGTCAGCTTGAGGGCCTGCTGCCGGAGGTTCAGCTGGTCGTACTCGACCGGCCCGAGGCCCGGGCGCCTCATCTGCCGGCGGACAGCCCCACGCTGGGCAATCAGCGAGGCCAGGATGTCCGGGAGAATGCCCCGGGGGGTGCCCTCGGCCGGGACCGGCGGCAACGCATGCCGGGCCTTGGTGTCGGTGGTGGTCTCGCCATCAGCACCGGTGCCGGGGGAGGCCCCCCCGGAAAACCGGTCCACCGTGGTGAAGCAAATGTTGTACTCCTGGATGATGCTCGGGTAGAGGGAGTTGAAGTCCAGCACCAGGATCATGGTGTCATAGAGGCCGATCTTCGGCTCGAGCACCATGCCACCCTGGTAGGTGGGGCCGCGCTTGCGCTTGGCCGCGGCGTGGGTCCCACCACCGGGCCCCTTCGACCGGCCACCCGCCCGGGCGTCCTCATCGCCCGAGGCATTGTCCTCGCCATCGGACAGGGAGCCCAGCGAGGCGGCCACCGCCTCCACCTCATCCTCGGCATTGAAAATGACCGGGGCAGGGGCCTGGGCCCGGCCGGGCTTCTTGCCCCGGCCGCCGGGCCCGGCCGACCCGCTCCCCCGGCCGCCCTGCCGATCGGGCACGATGTACTTCAGCCCATGGAAGGTGTGCAGCAGGAGGTACTCATTGCGCCCGGCGCGCGAGCCGGCCAGCGTGTTGTTCCACAGGTTGCCGGCGATGGCGGTCAGCTGCCGGCTCAGGGGCAGGTAGCTGAGCTTGAACAGCAGCATGAACACCAGGTGCGCCTCGAAGAGGCTGTGCTGGTGGATGTCCCACACCGAGGCCGCCCGGGCCAGGTAGGCCTCCGCCTCGTCGGCCGGCACCGGGACATAATCGAAGAAGGTCCCCAACTGGCCCTTGGGATCCAGGTAGCTGGAAAGCAGGTGCTCCAGGGTGTAGGACTGCTCGCGCAGGGCATCCCGCGCGGCCAGCTGCGTGTCGCACAGCAGCCGGCCACCGGTCAGCATGCGCTCGTAGAAGGAGCTCAGGGCCCCCTTGCCGAAGGTGTGCGGCCAGTCCCGGCGCCGGAGCCGGCCCAGACGCGACCAGTCCCGTGCCCGAGTGGCCTGCAGCCGATGCAGCAGCGTCTCCAGCGTGCCGCCACTGCCGCCGGGGCCCGCGCCAAAGCCACTGCCCAGCAGCCCATGCCCCAGCAGGACGTCCACATCGATGTGCACCAGCTTCTCCAGGACAAACTCCAGCAGGTCCTTCTCCGAGGCCCGGGCCACGATCCCCGGGCAGGCGGCCACGGCCGCCTGGCCGACTCGGCGGAAGACCGACAAAATGTCGAAGTTGCTGGCGATGGGCCCGTCCAGGGGGGTCGGCGCGTCGGCCGACACCTGCTGGTGCGCGCGCAGCGTCACCCCGAAGATCTCCTTCCCCCGGCCGGTCCGGTCGACCAGCGTCTTGAGGCTGATGCTGACCACCACCAGCGGCGGGGGGCCCGGGGGCGGGTCATTGGCCGCCGCCGGGGGGGCTGGCCAGCCGTGACGTTCCCACCGGGGGGAGACCTTGGCATTCGGTGCGCTCGGGGTGGCCCCGGTGGTGGGGCCCTCGGCGGTGCCGGTGTTCGTGGCGGCCATGGCCCCGGCGTGGATGCCCTTCGGGTTGTCGAGGGAATATTCGTGCCGGCTCCAGGTGACGAAGCGCTCGGCCGGCGTCGCCTCGCAGCCGTAAATCCACAGCCAGCTCGGGCCCTTGAGGCGGTTCTTGACGATGAAGCGCTCCTGGATGCGAGTGTCCGCGCCGAAGACATGCGAGAAGGTGCGTCCCTTGAGGTCGGCCGGCAGGGTCGGGGCTGGGCAGGGTGGCGGGCCAGAGACAGGAGGCGGGGGGAGGAAGGGGGAGGGGGGGGGGGCATGGAGGAAATGGTCAGGCCTGCAGGCGGCGAAGGAAGGCGCCTACTGCCCAGCCCCCCGGGGGCAGCCGGGCCGGGCAAATGGCGCGGCAAGGTGGCAAGAGACAGGAAAAGAAGAGGCGAGGCGCCCCGCGAGCTCGGCGCACCGGTGAACGAGTAGGACACCTTCAAGTATTCGGCCTCACGCGGGATGTGCTCCAGCTCGAAGCCGTACTTCCGGCGGACCGGCTTGGAGGACCACTCGCGGATGCCATGCCGGGCAAAGAGGTCGGCCAGCTCGGCCTCCACCTCCTCCATGCTGTAGGAGGGGCCATCTGCCGGGCAGATGGGGGGTCAAGGACGTCAGAGGCCGGAAGAGGGGACAGTGCGCAGACGAAGAGGCCAAGGGCAGGGCAGGGCGAGGGGGGAGGGGGAGACGCAAAAGGGGGGCAAAAGGAAAAGGAAGGCCTCGCTGCTGCTGCTGCTGCTCACCGGCGGGCGCACCGTCACCATCCTCCGTGCGGGGGAGGAAAAACAGGTTGCGCTCGACATTGCGCACGGCAATGCTGCAGCTCTGGTACTGCGGGCGCTGGTCCGTGCCACCATGGCGGATCTTCCCGCACAGGTAGATGACCCCCGCGTGGTCGATGCAGTCCAGCCAGTAGAAGTGCAGCCAGCCCGGGCTGGCGGGCCCCGGGGCCACGGCGGCCCGGGGGGCGTCCGCCGGCTCTGCCCGCAGGAAGCGGTTGGCATCCGGGAGGGAGCCGGACAGCTGGCTGGTGGCCGGCTGGGATGACGGCCCAGCAGGTGCCATGGGCATGGCCGTGGCCACTTCGCTTTCCAGCTCCAGCAGGGCCGCCTCGTCATCGCTGTCGATGGTGGCGGCGGCGATGGCGGCGGCGCGCTGCGCGGCCACACGCCGATCGGCATCGGCCGCGGCCTGCGCCCGCGCCAGATACGGCGATGGGGCATACCCGGCCCCAGAGCCGAAGGCCGTGAAGGAGGCCGACGTGTCGGACCCGGGCCGCTGCTGCTTCGAGGAGCCGTCCCGGGTGCCGGCGGCCTCGCTGCGGATATTGTCCGCCAGCGAGGCGAGATCCATGTCCTACGGCGGGGGACGCCTTCGGTCAGAGGGGACCCACGGTGCGGGAGGGGCGGCGAGGGAGGGAGGGCGCAGATGCAAGCCAGGCCCATTGGAGGGCCGGAGGACCGATCAAATCCACGTACCAGATCGTCGCCATTCTGGGTGGCGCGCAGGGGCTGGTTGGCGGCGGCCTTGGCGAACATGGTTGTAATGCGGCTCTCGGCCGGGGCGAGGTCCGTCTGGGAGCGCATGGGTGGGAGGGGGGAGGGGGG
>NW_009242977.1:824637-829284 GCF_000388065.1 Fonticula alba
CCCCCCCAATCGCCACCGCACGCGGAGGCCCGGGCCGATGATGCCGCGAGGACGCATGTCCCTGCCCCAGCTGCCACCGCTGTGGCCTGGCTGCATGTCGGGGTCGCCGCCGCGTGCGCCGACCCTGGGGAGTGGGGTGGGGGGGGGGGGACGCCTCCCTGAAAGGGCGGCGAGTGGGGGCACCGGGTGTGTGTCCCTCCATTACGCAGGTAGCCGGAGCACAATTATGCCGGCCCGAGTGGCGCATGTCGGGGCCGATAAATGATGATCGCACCCGGGGGGGGGGGATGGGGGGATGGGGGGAGGGCCTGCTGTTGTGGCTTGTAACCGGCCGGCCGGCCGCCATCATGCCCCCACGTTGGTGGTGGAGAGCACCGCCAGCCGGCCGGGTGCCGGTGGGGCGCCGGCTCGGGCAAGATCCCCGGCGCGGGCCCCTGGCAGAAACCTGTGCCGCCATTTCGCCCCATGCCCGGGGTCCGGGGTGCGGGCGGGTGCCTTTGCCCCGGTGGCAGGGCCGTCGGCGCGGCCTGGTGGCGGTGGCTCCGCCCTGCGATCATTCTCCCGGCGTGGATGACGCGAGGCCGGGCGGCGATACGCCGGCCGGGTTGAGTGCCGACCGCACCCGGGGCGCGGGAACCCGGGCCCGGGGCACGGGCTCCCGGCCGGCCGGCCTCTCCCTCGCGCGGCGGTTGCATCAGCCGTGACGCCTGGCCCCGCAGGGGTCGTCCTCGCGTCGGTGCGCCCGGCTGCTCGCGCTCCCGCCCCGCGTGTCGGGCGACCGGCGGGCTGGCCGTCTAGCATGCACGCCGACGCGCCCGGGGGGCGGGGGAAGCATCTCATCATAGCCGGGCATGCGCGCTCGGAGCTCGGGCACGCCCGCGATCGGCGTGGCCGAAGACTCCGCGCGTCCGGCCTTGCGGGAGGGCGCCGCTTCCGGTATTGTGTACGCACACGCACACACACACACACTCGAGCAAACACAAACGAGCAAACGCAAACGAGCAGACGCGGCGAGGTCTGGGCTGCCACATCGATCCCCGTGGCCGACTGCTGTGTCCTGCTCCCGACACAGCAGGCCAGCTGTTGACGACGGCCACCGGCCAACAACGGCCTGCATGCTGTGGCGCACCCGTGGCCCGGCCACGGCGCACACGATGCCAACAGATGCCCCGCAGACTGGCCCTCGGGAACGCATGCTCATGCCCATGCCCCGGTGGCCGGTTGGGCGCCAACATCCCGGCCGGCATCTCGATCGGACCCCCTCGGGCATGGCGAGCCGCGCGCCGAGGCCCAGTGTGCGTGGCTCCTCCAGGCCGGCTAGCTGGGTGGTGCTCGGCCTTGCCGATCCCCGACCGGCGCTCGCGCCACCCGGCCCGAGGCCCGCCGCCAGTCCGCCAGTCCGCCAGTCCGCCAGGCTCCCTGGGTCATCCCCTTGGTAGCGTGCGGACGCCCATGCATGGGGCCTCTGCACCAGGGCACCGTGTACCTGGGTGTCCGGCTGGGGAGGAGAGGGGCGGGGGGACCGCAGTCTCCGCCTGGGTGGCAGACCCCCTGGCAGGGGCCCACCACCAGCCAGCCGCAGGGCCGGGAGGGCAAGGCCGGGCGAGTAGGCCGGGCGAGTAGGCTGGGCGGGGGGCGGGCGGGGGGGCGGGCGGGGGGGGGGGGTATAAAAAGCCCGGCCCTGCGGCTCGTTTGAGGATAAATTTTTTCACAGCCAAAGTCATCTGCTGAATCCCCCTAGCTGCCTCCCCCAAAGAGCACAAGCACTCGCGCCTCCCCGCCCGCCCCCCCCCCCCTTAGTTTAGTTTTTAGATTAGAACCTCCCCAGCCTCCCCCTCAATCACCATGATTTCTAAGAACCTCTTCGCCATTGCCTCCTTCGCCCTGGTTGCCCTGGCCGCCTCGGTCCCGGGCCTGGCCCTGGCCAAGGAGAACGGCGGCGACGGCATGGCCCACCACGGCCACCACCACCACGATGGCCACCACCACGATGGCCACCACCACGATGGCCACCACCACGCCACCTACATCAAGGCCAGCGGCCACCAGGAGAAGTCCAAGACCAAGAGCAAGACCAAGCAGAAGGACTTCAGCCTCGGCATCAAGCACGTGCACCACCACCACCACGAGGAGAAGCCCACCACCAAGCCCACCCCGAAGCCCACCCCGAAGCCCACCCCCAAGCCCACCCCCAAGCCCACCCCCAAGCCCACCCCCAAGCCCACCCCGAAGCCCACCCCCAAGCCGGTGTGCACCTGCCCGGATGGCTCGGCGGCCGTGTGCTTCGCCAATGTCAAGCAGTGCGAGAACAACACCAACCCCCTGTCGGTGGCCAAGCCCGAGTCCTGCCTGTCCAACGGCAAGAACATCTACATGTGCGCCAGCGAGCAGGGCAAGTGCCGGTCGCTGCCCACCTGCGAGCTGGTCAACTCCGGTGTGGCCGAGCAGGACCCCCACCTGAAGGGCTTCAACGGGGCGGACTTCTATGTCGAGGGCCACGCCGGGCGCTCGTACAACATCATCTCCGACGGCTCGCTCCAGGTGAATGCCCAGTTCACGCGGCTGAACAACCTCAACGGCACCTACATGGGCCGCGTGGGGATCCTCCTCGGCACCGATGCCATCGGCTTCGACCCCTCCTTCGGGGCCTTCCTCAACGGCAACCCCATGACCGACGGCCAGTCGGTCACCCTGCCCGAGGGTGATGTGGTCTTCGACATTGTGGACGCCCGGCCGCGCATGGTTGTCCGGACCCGGTCCTGGCAGATGATCGCCCGGGCGGTGCTCGAGCGCGGCATGGTCGACGAGGCGTACGTCAACCTGCACGCCAGCGTGGTCGGCACCCCGTCCGACCCGCACGGCCTGCTCGGCCAGACCGCCCGGTTCCTGATCGACGCCTCGGCCCCGGGCCCGAAGGACGTCGCCGGCAAGGACTTCCAGATCGAGGGCCACGAGGATGACTACGAGGTGACCGACGGCCTGTTCGGTGTCAAGTTCCGCTACAACAAGTACTCGCCCAACGGCGCGGCCAAGGGTGCCGCCAATGCCGGCGCCCGCCGCCGCATCGGCTCCAACGCCACCCCCCCGCGCAATGTCCCGCGCACCGTCCCCCAGTTCGAGGCCACCGTCGACATGTAAGTGGCTCGCTGCCGCCGCCGCGGTCATGATGACCGCCCCCCTTAGAAATACCCCCCCCCCCCCCGCGCGCTGGGCACCGAAAAATGCCCGGCCCTTTTAGATTCCCAAATAATCCCCCAGGCTGGGGAGATACCTCTCTCGAAGAACACAGTACACCACCGGGCGCACGGTGGCCCGGGTGCGCCGCCTCCGCCGCCGACATTTTCGAGCCTGCCGCTTGTCTTGCTGCCTTCCCTCCACCCCCCGCCCGAGAGCCGATGGCCACCCGTGTGAGCGGGCGTGTGAGTGTGTGCTCCAAAGCATGCACATGAGGATGCAGCTCGCACACGGCGCAGGGACCACTTGTGTCGGTTGCCGGTGGCGCACCAGGCCACCCCCGCGCTTCGCCCCCCCGCCCGGAGATCTCGCTCGACATCGCACCGAGGAACGACCGGGCCGCCGCCTGGCGGATGGGTCCCCCCTCGGGCGTGCCGGGCGCGCAAGCCTCCGCCTCCTCCTCCCCCCCCCCCTGTACTCTCCGAGAATAGATTAGGCAAAAAAAAGCACCATCCCATGTCCAGCCAGGAGGAGGGGCAGCAAGGCAGGCCGAGAAGGGAGGGCGGGGGGCGGCAAGGGCTGGGGCAGCTGTGGGGAACGGGCAGGGTCACACACCTTCGCACGCAGAGGCGCCCTCTACCTGCCCACTCGGCAGCGATGTGCACGCACACGCCACGGGCAGGCACCGGCGAGCTGCTGTGTGGGCGCGCAAGCCACAAGCCGGCAGTGTGCGCCTCCGGGCGCCGAGCGCGCCCACAATCGGGGGCCCCGCGGCCTTCGGCACACGCGAGGCCCCGATGCCCCCGCAGTCGCCCCTATTTCAGCACACACGGGGTGTGTTCCTCCACCGTGGGGAAATTAGTCTAGTGGTATGATTCTCGCTTAGGGTGCGAGAGGTCCCGGGTTCGATTCCCGGATTTCCCCTGTTCTTTTTTGACCGCGCCAGCACCCTGGAGCGGAGTGCGGCTCGCCGGCGCACTTTTGCCCTAAATCACGGTCCCGCGCCGCCGCCGCCGCCCTGCCGGGGGACCGCCCGCGCCGCAGGGGAAGCCCCGGCGGCAAGACACACGCACGCCGAGAGCGGCATCCCCGCCAGAATCATCGAGCAAAGCAGCGCCGCAGCGGCCTTCCCCTCGGTCGCCGCCCGCCGTGCCACAGACACGGGCAAGGGGCGAGAGAAGCCCAGGAGGGGGGGAGGGGGGCATATGCCGCCGGGGCAAAGCCCATCGCGCCACCTGCGGAGACAGCGACAGGCCTCACCAGGGGGCAGGGGAGTGGAGGCGGGGGCGCAGAGAACCGCCACGGGGAAATGGGCGCACAGCATGTGTGTGGAGGGTATGTATTGAGGCTAAATCTGGAGGAGGGGGGGGGGGGGGGGGAGATGTACGCCCGCGCGCAAGTGCCACCCCGGACGGGGGCGTGTACACACACACACACATACACACACACACACGCACCAGCTTGACGATGGAC
>NW_009242977.1:829294-832512 GCF_000388065.1 Fonticula alba
CCCCCCCCCCCCTCTCCTCCCTCCTGGTCCATAAACATACCCACCGCACAGGGAGGGATCACGGCCACCGCAAATCGGCCGGATGGAGGGGGCCAGGAAAACAATTGTGGAGTAAGAACCCCACGGAATGGCACAATATCCCCCCCCCCCACCAGCCTCAGGGCGCTCTCTCTCGGGGGCCCGGGTCCGAAGGGGGAGGGGGCGACCCTTTGTTGGCGCCTTGCCATCACCCCCGGGGGGGGCAGAGGGTGGCCCTTCTCGACGTGGATTGGTCGGCAGCATCGATCCCCGCCCAACCAACACACACACACACACACACACACACACACACACACACACACACACACACACACACACACACACACACGCACGCACGCACGCACGCACCCGGCCCTCTTGCGGGTACTCGCTGGGGGGGGGGGGGCCGGGTCGACGCGCCGCCCTCCCCCCTGACGGCGGGAGTGGCCCTCCCGCGGGGGCAGCCACGCGGCTCGCGGCGGTCGATCGGGCGGCCGCTCGACACAGGCGCTTGCCCATACATGTGTGTATGTGTGGTGTGCGCGGCGCGCGGTGCGCGGTGCCGCCCGAAGGCAAACAAGCTTCCGCGGAAACTGGTGCCGATAGGGTACGTCCAAGTTAAGACAATCCGAATCACGGGCCGGGCGGATGACGGGTGGTGTGATGAGCGCCGCCGACACGTGCCCACGGATACCCCACAATGCCATGATCTCACCGCCCCCGGCCCCGGGGCCGAAGGGGGAGGGGCCCAGGCCGCGGAGGGGGCGAGAGGCGAAAAGGACCCCGGGCCGGGGCTGGGAGCTCCCCCCCCCCCCCCCCCCCGTCACCCCCCCCCCCCCGGGGCCCCGGCCCGGGGAGCCCCCGGGGCGCCGGCCCCCCCCCCCCCCCCCCCCCCCTCCCCCCCAGTTGGGGCTGCCCCCCCCCCCCCCCCTCTCCCCCCTTTGCTCTCTGCTGTCTCGCCCGTTTGGATGACTGACTTGGCTTCGGTGTCAGGCCGCCAGATTTTCGAGCAGGACTCCACCATGGTCAAGTCCGACGAGACGGCCAACGACCAGGACATCCTGGAGGCCACCAAGAACCAGGTGGTCCATCTCACCGAGGAGGACATCAAGTCCTTGGAGGACTTCAGTTTCTCGGACCTGGACGACTAGGTGGCCCTCCTCCCGTGGCCGGCCGACAAGGCGCGCGCGCGCGCGCTCGCGCGAGGCGACCCCTCAGCCACAATGCTCCACACAGACGCATGCCCACCCGGGCGCCAGCGCCCCCTCGCCTCCCTGGGGCAGGTGTGTGCTTGGCGCATGGCCAGACCCGGGCCCGGCGCAGTGCGGCCGCATCCCCCGGTGGTGGAGGCCCGCTCGGCTGTCCCTTTCCCTCTGTCTCTCGCCCTTGCTCCTCTCTCTCTCCTCGGAGCGGCCGGAGGCGGCGCGTCTCTCGATCGGTATTTTTGCACGCGCGTGTGCGTGTCTGCGTCCCATATATATGTATATATATATATATATATGTGCGCCCTCCGGCCACACCTGTCCCGACCAAAACCAATATATATCCATACACTGTTGTTGCCTCTCCTCCTCTCCCGGCCAGCGGTCACAATCACCAATGCGGGAGCAGACGCAAGATGGGGAAGAGTCTCCGGGGAGCGCGGGCATGTGTATCTCCCAACGAAAACACATCTGCCCGAAGGTGTATGAATCGGCACTTGGGGTCACATGCCCGGGACATCACACGCGCGGGCGCGGCCATTTTCATATGGCCTGACTTGGCTCGGCGTTGCACCCTCCCACGAGCGTGGGCCTGTGTGCGTGTCTGTTGGGGGGGGGGGGGAAGGTGCGTTCCCCGTCCCCTGCCACCACCCCCGAGGGGGAGGGAGCCTTCCTCACGCCCCGAGCCATTGCCCGCGCCTTGTTCCCGCGCCACTCTGGGTGCGCCAGCCCCCTGTGTGAGACCCGGGCCTGGCCCTCTGCTCGGGCGGGCGGAATTCCGCTCGCCATCTGTGTCGGATGGCCGCACACCCACGAAATCAGGCCATGTCGATGGCGTTCAGGCACCCACAGATGGCCTGATCCAAAAACGGCTGTGGAGGTTGGTCTGGCTGGCGTCTGTGGCCCCGCGCGCGCCCCGCCCGCCGCCGCCGTCGCCGCCGCCGCCGCCGCCGCCGCCGCCGCCGCCGCTCCTGGCCGGCTCAATTCCCGCGAAAGCACAGCCATCGGCGACGAGCTGGCGGGCGCGGCCGCCGGCCGGTGATGTGCCCTCGCGGGGGGGAGGTGGTTTGTCGCGCGCGCCTAGATGCGTATACATCTTGCGGGGGCGTATGGTGATGCGGGTGATAATGCACATTGCGCTCCTGGGGTCTCCCCTCGCAACCTCTTGCCCGAGGCACGCCAGCCGGCGTCACGTTCCCCCCCCCCCCGGGCCCGCCCCGATCGGGGCGTGTGTCCGCACACGCGCGCCCGGTCGTGGCGTGGGCACCCCCCGCGCCGGGGGCCTCGGGAAGTGTGTGGGCGCGTTCGTGTCCCGCTCCCCCCCGGCTCCCATGCTTCGATCCGGGGTCCCTCAAAAGCGCGGGCCCTGGGGGCCGGATCAGGCCTGACTCGGCCCACCTCCCCCCTTGCGCCTTGTCAGCACCTCTCCCCTCGCTTCCGCCGCGCACGCCCCCCTCCCCCTCCCCTCCCCCTGCCCCCTGCGCTTGCTATCATGGCCACCTTCAACCACGTCTACCCGAATGTCACTTGCCTCAAGGTGTGTCACTGCCGGGTGCTTGCCCTCCTGTCCCCTCGCCTTTGCCACACCCCCTCCCTTGCGTGTCCCCGGCTGGCCGTCTCACCTCGCTCACCCCCGGGCCGGGGCCCCTTTCCCCGGCCGGCCCCTCGCACCACCCCCGCCCCAGGACAAGAAGGCCGTTGTCATCGGCGGCGCCGGCTTCCTCGGCGGCCACATGATCGAGGGTCTCCTGGCCGTTGGCGTTTCCAAGGTGGTTGTCTTCGACATCGTCAACATCTCCCACCCCTCGGACCGCGTCGAGAGCGTCAAGGGTGACCTCCGCAACATCAATGTGCGTCCCGGGGAGGCCCCTGTCGTTCGGGGCGGATCGGTGGCCGCCTCGCTCCTCCGCCAGCCCTCGCCCTGACCCGTTCCGCCCTCCCCCCCCTCCACGCCGCAGGACCTGCTCCCCGTCTTCCAGGGCGCCTTCGTTGTTTACA
>NW_009242977.1:833091-835874 GCF_000388065.1 Fonticula alba
GAGCCCGACGCCAACAGGGCAGGTGAGCGAGTGAGTGAGTGCGTGAGCGAGGGGAGGGGGGCAGCGTGAAAGCCGGGCATGCGCTGTCGGGGCCTCCTGCGGCGAGCGCCGCCATGCGCACGCACCTTGGCATCCTTGCTGGCCGAGTCCGAGGCGCCGGTCAAACGCCGGCGCTTCCCGGTGTAGCCCTCGCCATCGTCATCCTCGATGAAGTCGTCATCATCCTCGTCACCAAAGTCATCCTCATCTTCGGAATCCAGGTCGTCCTCGGGGCCGGGCTTGCCGGCCGGGCGGCGCCGGCGGCGCGCAGCTGGTGCCTTCGACCCGGACGCTCCGGATGTCAACGCCGCGAGCTCCTGCTCTTGCACCTGGGCGTCGCCGTCCTCATCGTCATCGTCGGAAAGGGAGGGCCGCGCGAGGCGACCGCCGCGCCGGGCGAGATCCGTTGGAACCGTGGCGCCGGACGCGCGCGCCTGGCGCAGCAGTTCAAAGGTGTCGTCCTTGGCGGCGGCGGCCCGAGCGGACGTGCGCGCTGGCGCACGCCCCGAGGGGGGAGGATTGCCAGAGGTCATCGGCGCCCTGGAGGGGGGAGGGGCCTGGGGGGGGGGGGTGTATGTGTGTGTGCGCGCGCGCGCGCCAAAGGGTGGGGTGGCGGAGGTGGGCAAAACGAGCAACGCCTTGGAGTGAAATGTGCGCGCGCGTGTGTGTGTGTGTGTGAGAGAGAGAGGGAGGGAGAGAGGGGAGGGAGGGGAGAGGGACAGAGTGGATTGGTGGGTATGACTTTGGTCGCCGGGCCGCCTCGTCCAACTTGAAGCTCCTGTGGCCACGCCCCCATGGCACGGTTGGACGGCGGCCGGCCCCGGGCCGGGACGACCTGGCGAGAGGTCGCCGCCGCGGGGATTGCGCGCCCACGGCCGGGTCGCCCGCGCCTGCCCCGCGAGATTCCCCCACTCCTCGTAGCCCTGCCCGCCAGATCGTCCTCAGGGAGGCATTCAAAAAAATAACGGCAGGCATGATCGCACAGCGTGATCCCCGGTTCGTGGACCGGGGGTGGCGCGTGCGTTGGCAACAGGGCCGTGCGTTGCCGCCTTGGCCCCTGGCAAGGGCGTGCGGCTGCCTACCCACGTCCTGCCGGCTCGCGTGCGCCGGCGCGCCCCCCCCCCCCTCGGCCTGTTCGCATCTCTGCCCGTGCGTGCCGGTGACCCCCTCAAGGGGTGGTAGCGCCAGACGGCCGGCCGCGACTGGCCCGGCATCCTGCTCCTTCTCCTCCCCCTCCCCTCTCCCCCGCTTCGCGCCCTTCTTGTGCCTCGCTCTCTTTTCCCTTCGCCACCCCTCCCCATCGCGCGGATCACTCCCTCCCCCCCCCCCTCACGCGGAGGTCCACCATCCACTTGCCATGTCGATCGGTGCGAGGCCATCGCTCGCTTTTCGGCCTTCTCATCTGCTGCTACTACTGCTGCTGCTGCTGCTGCCGTTGCTGTGCTATCTGTGCTTGACGTCCTGCTCACCTACTCTCCCTCTCTCTCTCTCTCTCTCTCCCCGTCCCCCCCCCCCTCCCAACAGACCCCATGACCCTTGAGATGCAGCAGCAGGAGCTCGAGGCCCTGCAGTGCATCTTTACCGAAGAGTACGAGGGTGCGTTTCTTCCTGCCAATGCCGGCGCCCCGTCCAAGGTCCTCCCCCCCCCCTCCCCCCTGGCATCAGTCTGTCACTGACCGCGAACTGGCCGGCGCACATTCAGAGCTCTCAACCGAGTACCCGGTGTCCTTCAAGCTGAACCTCGCGGACAAGAACTCCGAGCCCTCGATCGACCGGATCCACCACCCTTGTACGCCTGCCCCCGATGCCGCCTCCCCGCCTGAACCCCTCCCCGCCAGGGTCTGACCGTCGTTCGTTGCTCTTGCGTCCGGCCTGGCAGTCTCGCTGTCCCTGCTTTTCACCCTGGGCTTGGACTATCCGAACTCCGAGGCGCCCACCATCGAAATCGACGACACCGAGAACATGACCGACGAAATTGTCGCGGAGCTGAAGGCCTTTTGCGACCAGCTGGTGCGCTCGCACGCCCGCCCGCCCCGTCTGTCAGTC
Organism: Fonticula alba; assembly: GCF_000388065.1. Taxonomy (NCBI): domain Eukaryota; order Rotosphaerida; family Fonticulaceae; genus Fonticula; species Fonticula alba. The sequence goes on from NW_009242977.1 coordinate 835,177, forward strand.
CCCCCGCCTCCCCCCAGCTCTCTGACCACTTTGTGGCCTTTGGTCACCATGCTGCACACGCGCACGCAACCCTCTCTCTCCCCCTCGCACACGCACACATGCAGGCCCAGGATAACCTTGGCATGCCGTCGACCTTCACCATTGCCTCCGAGGTCCAGGAGTGGATGGTCTCCCGGTTCAAGCGCGCAGTCGAGGAGTACGAGGCCGAGGAGTCTCGCCGCGCCGCCGAGGAGGAGGAGGTGCGCCACTGGCCGGCCGGCCGGCCGCCATTGGCCACGGAGGGGACGGGTGCCAGTGCCCTGGGCAGTATCACGGCACACTGGCCGCTTTGACGCGGATCCCATGGTTTCGACCGTCTGACTGACTGACTGACTGACTGACTGGTGATCGGCATCCCAGGCCGAGCGCAACCGCTTTGCCGGGTCTCGCGTGACGGCGCTCACCTTCTTCGAGTGGAAGCGGAAGTTCGACGCCGAGATGGCCCTCCTTGAGCAGCAGGCCAATGCCCAGAATTCCGCCAAGAAGAAGCTCACCGGTATGTGTGCCAGCGCGTCCGCGCACCATGTCCCCGGCCGATGTCGGGGCCGCTTTCTCCCCCCCCCCCCCCCCCCCCCCCTTTGCTCTCTGCTCTCTCGCCCGTTTGGATGACCGCCTCGGCTTCGCTGTCAGGCCGCCAGATTTTCGAGCAGGACTCCACC
>NW_009242977.1:837515-844403 GCF_000388065.1 Fonticula alba
GGGCCCTCAGCCATGGAGGGAGAGAGAGAGAGAGGGGGGGGGGGGGGGGGGGAGGGGGGAGACAAGAACGGGCGGAACCGCGAAGCCCAGGCGCACCTTGAAGGCCGTCAGCACGGAAGGGCTTGCGCGACCGGGGGGCCACCGGTGCCAGGTCCTCCAGGTCATCCTCGTCATCGAGGCTGGGGCGGATGCGCTTGGGGGCCTGCGACCCGATGGCCTGACTGATGATGTCATGGTCATCATCATCTGGGCCGAGCATGGATGTTGGTCAGTGCATGCCGCGCCGGGGGGGGGGGGGGGGGGGGGGGGGTAGGGGGGGTGGTGGGGGGGTGTGGGGGGGGGGGGGGAGGGGGGGGGGGGGGGGAGGGGGGGGGGGGGGGGGGGGGGGGGGGGGGGGGGGGTGGGGGGGGGGGGGGGGGGGGGGGGGGGGGGGGGGGGAGATGTACGCCCGCGCGCAAGTGCCACCCCGGACGGGGGCGTGTACACACACACACACATACACACACACTGCCCCCCGGGAGTGACACGAGTGAAAGAAACACGGGCAGGGGCGGATCCCGCAACGAGGGGGCGACCCTTCGCCCGCGTCTCCCGCCCGCTGCAAGGGCGCGCCCCCGCGTGCCTGCGCGCACAAGCGCCGAGGGGGTCGGCTGGAAAGAAGAGGGAAGGACGGACCGCGGCCCACATCTAGTACCTCCTCGGGGCCGCGGCCGAAGACGAGGAGGACCCGGAGTAAGCCCCGGCCCCGGGGCCATGGTGCGGCGCCGCCGGAGCCGGCGGCAGGTGGGGATGCTGCTGCCCCGAGGACGGCCCCGGCGCCGCTGGCAAATGATGGTACGGATGGTGCGAGGAGTACTGTCCGGCAGCGCTACTGCTGCCGCCGCTGCCACCGCCATAGGAGGAGGAGGAGGAAGAAGCACCCGCCGGGTAGTGTGACGGGTAGCTGCCGCCGCCCTGGTAGGCGGCGCCGGAGGCGCTCGTCGGGGCCGGTGGCAGGCTGGCCTGCGCGTGAGGATGGCCACCGTGACCGCCGGCCGTCGGGGCATATGCCCCACCGCCAGCGCCACCGCCGTAGGAGGAGGCACCGCCATAGGCACCGGCGTTGCCATACCCACCGGCGGTGCCGCTGCCGCCGCCGCCGCCATAAGCGCCGCCGCCATAAGCCCCACCGCCATAGGCCCCAGCACCAGCGCCACCGTAGGCCCCGCCGTAGCCGCCGGGACCCGCGGGCCGGCCGCCCTGGTACGCCTGCGACGCTGAGGCAGCGACAGCAGGCGCCGCCGCCCCGTAGGCCGAGGGCTGCGATTGCGAGTAGGCCCCCGGCCCGTCGCCATAGTAGCTGCCATAGCTGCCGCCTCCGGCGGACGCGGCCCCCCCGGAGGCGGGCTGCTGCTGGGAAGCAGACGAACCAGAGGAAGAGGCCGAGGCGGCGCCATACTGGCCGGAGTAGCCGCTGGATGAGGCGCCCCCGCCGGGGGGCACGCCCGGCCCCGGCCCGGCATTGGCCCGGCCCCCGGCATGCGGCGCCTGAGAGGACGACCGGCCGCCAGCCCCGGAGGCCCGAGACACCATCATCTGCTTGAAGCTGTTGAGCAGGTGGTCCGTCGAGTCCAGCACATGCGCCGACTTGTCCAGGAGATACCCCTTCGGGGTGATCTTGATGAACTGCAGGGGGAGAGGCGAGCGAGCCCGGGCCAAGGCGGAGGGGGGCGAGATGTCAGTTGGACTGCGGTGCCGAGGGGCGCAGCGCGCCCGAGAGCGACACGCGGCAGCAGGCCAGGCCCCCGATGGCAGGGACACCCGGCCGGCGGAATGAAACACCAAAAGACCAGGAGGCCATCACACACACACACACACACACACACGCACCAGCTTGACGATGGACTTGTGCGGGACACACAGCAGCAGCATGTATCCGGGATGCTTGGGGTCGGCGCACATGCCGTATGGCACGATGGACGAGGCGCCACGCTCAGCCAGCAGGCGCTCGCCCAGGGCCGTCTCCCCCAGGTCCCGGTGGAACTTCTTGTGCTCCATCAGCTCATGCAGGCGCATGGAGAAGGGCTCAATCCAGTTGGCCGTCAGATCGTCGAGATCCTCGAACACCGAGCTGCCAAGGCGCGAGTCCTCGATGATCAGCCGCTTGCCGATGGCCGACACCAGCTGCTTGTCGCGCTCGGTCACCAGCACATGGTAGAAGGCCCCGGCCGGCCACTTGATGGTGATCGTCAGGAACACCGACCCGGAGGAGGACGGACGAATGATGAAGTCGCCGATCTTCGGGCCAGCGGGCCAGGCGCGGGGAGCACACGAGGACGGTGTCAGCGCACGGGGAGGAGGGCAGACAGGAACCCCAACGCCCTCGACAAAAAGAGGCGGGCGCAGGCCGAGAGGGAGAAAGGGCCGGAGCCGCTGGGGTGGAAAAAAAAAACAGGCGGCCCCTAGGGCACGGGACATACCTCATACTCATCGGAACGGAGCATCTCCTCTGCCTCGGCGTGTGTGATGTTGTGGAAGTTGGGGTTGTTGTCGACCATGCGCCGAACGATCTCCGGCTTCTTGACCACACGAGCCTCGCCTGCGGACGGATTCACGCCGGGGGACGGGAGGGGGGGGGGGGCGGGGCGGATGGGCAAACCGAACACATCGGCAGCGGGCAGGGGATTAGTCGACGCGCATGGCAGGCAGGCAGGCAGGGCAACATGCCCCGGGCATGGAGAGGGGGAGGGCGGCGAGGCAGGAAAGGACAAGGCACGGGGGAACCCCCGGCGAAAGGGAGCACGCACGTGCACGGCGCTCGGCCGCCTCCATGGCCGCGACATCGAAGAACGGCGCGCGGACCATCTTCGACCGGAAGGCCTGACGAGAACTGGCGATGTCCTCCGGCAGGGCGCTCATCAGCACCCGGAAGGCACTCCGGTCGATGGTGGTCACCTTCACCTCGATGGAGGACCCGCGCGGGTAGATGGCCCGGTCGCCGCCCCGGCTGAAGGGCAGGAAGCCGTTCAGATCCGACGGCAGGCGGACCTGCAAGCCCTGGTCACTCTCGCGGTCCACATGCGCATACAGCACCAGCCCCTCATACAGGCTGTGCATGGCCTCCGAAGTGAGCAACTCAAAGAGGCTCTCATCGTCGATGGCCTTGAACTTGTGCCGGGTCTCATAGAAGGGGGTCTCCAGCTCGAAGCGCATGCGCTTCAGCATCTGACCCAGCTGCTTGACCGGCTCGCCGCGGAAGAACCCGCCATAGCTGTCGGCCTGGATGGCGGCCAGCTTGTGCGTGGCCCCGCTCTCCCACATGGCCAGGATGGCGCGCGAGTCCTCCACCTCGGTGGCCATCTTCCCGCGGAAGTCCGGATCCAGCACATCGAAGGCCAGGCGCCGGGCCAGCTCGTAGCTTTCCGGGTGAATGCGCGTCGCGTCCAGCACCTCGAAGTGGTTCATGAGCGTGTCGCGCGAGTCGCGGCGCCGGTCCGGGCGAATGGTCCGCGGCCGGACCACCAACAGGGCCGCGCAATTGATGTACACACAGGACCCGAGGGCCAGCTCGGAAATCAACTGGTCCCGGCTATTGAGGAAGGTCAAGTTGTGGGAGATGGCCAGCTTCAGGCCCTCGGCCTTGCGCGGCCCCAGCCCCGGGACAAATTGCAGGCTGTGGCCAAAGTGCGGCGCCGAAATCGACCGGTTGATGTCCACCCCGACATGGGCCACACTCATGCAGAAGGCCCGAGTGAAGATGTCCAACAGCAGGCTCCCCGGGAGCTCTCGCTGCAGGGAGTGCACCCGCAACGAGAGGATGTCATTCTGCGCCGTGAACAGGGACGCCAACTCCTCCAGCGGGTCCAGCAGCCGCCGGGCCGTGTGCACGGCGAAGCGGAAGTTCGTGTCGTACTCCATCAGCGACGGGTCCGTGTGGATGACACGCTGCTCCTTCAGCCGGGCCGCGCTGCCGTCCACATACAGCAGCTCCGTCTGGATGTTGCGCGTCTTGATCAGGTCGTCCATGAACCGGAAGAGACTGCGGGTCTCCATGCCGAAGGTGCCGATGACAATGGCCACCGGCCGGAATTGGTAGATAAACGCCACCAGATCCTTGTGATCCAGCTCCACCGTGCCCCGGTGCTGGCGCTCCACCGCAATGGTGAAGACGGACCCATTGATGAAGAAGCCACCCTCATCGACCACCGCCGCATAGAGCTTGGTCCGGTCGCGGGCCAGGCTCAGGACATTCCGCAAGGGCGACCGGGTGTTGCTGCGGAATTCCCGCATCTCGGCCAGCAGGTCCGGCTGCGAGAGGAAATACGGCCCGGCATTCAGGAGCTCCCGCACGCTGCCGGCCACCTCGTCGGCCACCGCCAGGCGCGCCTCCTCCAGGAGCTTGCCCCGGATCTCCTCCTTCAGCAGGGGATTAAAGTGCGTGGCCAGGACATTGTACAGCAGACGCTGGCGCAGGCCATTCCACTCCAGGGTGGCCGGGTCCGAGCGCTCGGCACAGCAAAACCCGGCGATCAGCTCCTGCAGGATGGGCGAGGACGTCTGGTCGGGCCGCAGGCCGCCCGGGCCGCCCCCGGCCGGGGAGGTCGCCATCCCGGCGGCCGACTCGCCCGAGGCCAGGTCCACCACCGGCGAATGGGGCCCGGCCGGGCCGGTGGTGCCCGGCACACTGCCCGGCCCGGCCCCGCCATTGGTGGACCCGGCCGCCAGCAGCGGCACGCAATCCGAGAAGGAAACCTCCAGCAGGTTGTCCGTCACGGCCTTGTGGATGGACACGAAGGTCCCCTGCGCGCGGAGGGCCTTGGCCGGGTAGCCGGTCAGGAATTTGAAATTGGCAAACGGATGGAACTCATCGATCTCGCTCTCGCCGGCCGGCGTGGGCCGCGTATTCAGCAGGGCCACCCGGTCGAAGTACAGCTGGCGAATGAAGCGCCGCGTCCGGGGGTCGGTGAAGATCTCCCGCTCGAGGCAGGCCGCGGCCTGGCGGAGCAGGGCCCGCCCGGTCAGCCCGGCCAGCGGGCTATCGGCCGCCAGCCCCCGGAGGAAGGTCTCCGCATGGGCCAGCGGGCTCTCCCGCGGCGTGGGGATGGCATCATGCTGGAGGTTGTCCACCAGATTGATGCCCAGCTGCTCGCCGCTGATGGCGAAAGTCCGCACGAAGGCCACCAAATCCACCGGGAAGCTGGTGGCCGAGGGGGTGGACCGGTTGCGCGAGGAGCGCAGGTGCCGGCGCAGGCCCGTCGACCCGGCGCCCTCGCCATCCTCGGCCCCGGTGCCAGGCTCGCCCAGGTCCCCGAGATGGTGCGACATGTAGTCGCGCAGGTCCTGCACCTCCTGCACACTGGTCGGCAGGTACACCCCGGAGGGGGAGAACAGCTGCAAATCCAGCAGATCATCATTCAGTGCCTCGGTGGCCTCGTTGTCGGAAATCGGCCGCGAGGACCCGGTCATCAGCATGCCGGCTCCAATCGGACCGAACAGGTCCATGTTCTCCATGTAGCTGACGCTCGGCAGGGGATCGCTCGCCGGGCGGTCCCGAATGCGCCGGTAGAAATTCACCGTGTCCTGGGCGCTCTTGGCCAGGGAGGTCCACTTGATGTCGTGGTCGTAGATGACCCAGAAGTCCGACAGGCAAAAAACCGAGAAGTAGTGGCTGTGGCGATGGGGGCGGGGCGGGGCGGGGCGGGGCGGGGAGGAGCGGGGCGGGGCGGGGAAGAGCGGGGCGGGGAGGCGAGACACAGGTCAGACACGCGGGAACACATGGAACAGGGCGACATTCGGCGAGGGCCAGAAGCGAGTCGGAGGGGGGAGGACAAAACCCAGGCCGGGCTGACGCCGGACGCACCGGCGGTAGAAGATGATGAAGGACACCTCGAACAGCTCATTGCGCAGGAAGTCCAGCACGGTCATGATCTCCCGCACGAAGGTGGCAAAGACACCCAGCCGGGGGCTGGTGGAAAAGTCGCCGGTCGAGCCGGCCAGGATCCGGGACAGGGTGGCCCCGCCGCCCGGGCCACGGGCCTCCTCCAGCTGGGCCATCGCCTTGGCGGCCAGCGGCGAATTGCACAGGATCCACCGGGCCTCGCGGCGGAGCTCCACCCGGTCGAGGCGCTCCTCCCGCTCCAGGCGCTGACGCTCCTCGGCCGAGAGAGCCCCCTCGGTTGCCATGCCATCGGACTCGGTGTCATCGTCGCCCTGAACCATGGCCAGCATGTCGGCATTGCGCAGGGTCTGACGACGCTTCTGCCGGGCCCGGCGCTCGTCAATGTCAGCCAGGTCGAAGAAACGCTCCGGGCAATCGGCCGTGCGGATCAGGTCATCGCGCTGGGTGCGGTAGCGCTCGCGCAGGACCTTGGGCTCGATGGACTACATCGGAGTGCGCGCCGTCGGGAGTCAGTGGCCGGCTGATGGGCAGAGGCGCGGCAAGGGCAGGAGCAGGGGGCAGGGGGCAGGGGCAACACGTACGCTGGTGTCCGCCGGGTTTTCCATCCCCTGGAGCTGCTTCTTCAGCATGTCGATGATGTACTGTGGCGAGCCGAACAGAACCTCGAACAGATCCCCGGACAGCGAGCTGTAGCCCGGGTGATGGGGGATAGGAATGTCCCCCTGATCGCCGAAGGCCCCATCATCCGAGAAGGCCCCATCATCGTCACCATGGTAGGCCGCATTGCCGTAGGGGTTGCCGCCGGCCTCGTCGTCGAAGTCGATCGGCTCCTCCATGTCATCAATGTCATCTGTGGCCGGCCGGCCGGCCGACCGGCAGAACCGGCGGAAGGAGGGTCAGTCACAAGCACCGAGAGGGCAGGCGGCAGAGGGGGGGGGGGGGGGGGGGGCTGGGCCTCCCACGCACGGGGGGGGTACGGCGGCGCCGGTCGCGCGCCGCCTGCTCTGGGG
>NW_009242977.1:844544-848986 GCF_000388065.1 Fonticula alba
GGGAGGGAGAGTGGTGTGGCCAAAAGTCGAAGGGGGGAAGGACAAGCGCACCCAGCTCGGCGTCTAGGAAATCGTCGGCCACAACCGTCTGCGGAGCCGGCAAACGGAATAGGGATGGGAAAAGCAGGTCGAGAGATGGTCAATGGCAGGGCAAATGGGACGCGAGGCCGGCAGGCGACAGGCGAGGGCGCACCCGCTTGCGCCGGGAGCGACCGACAACAAAGTCGTCATCGTTGTCGAAGTCGGCGACCCGACCGTGGTCGTCGTCCTCCAGCTGGAGGGCAGAGCGCTTGGACGCTGCGCACGAGCAGCGGAGAACGGCGGAAGGAGGGAGTGAGGGAGGGACACAAAGAATGGCAAGTCAGCAAAGCGTCAGCTTGCACCGGGGGGGGGGGGGGGGACTCTTCATACATGTGACTGTATGTGAGAGAGAGAGAGAGGGAGAGAGGAAGAGAGAGCATAATGCGCACAGGACATCACCGCGACAGTGGGGGGCCGCGGCGGTGGGAAAGGAGGCTCGAGCGCGGCGAGCGGGGCGCCTGAGGGTGCAGCACGGAAGGGCAGGTGCGGGCAGGGAGTGCAGCGGAGAGGGACGCGTGCGGGCGAGGGGCGAAAGAGGGGGCGAGGTGCTGAAGCGCGCGAGCGGGCGCGGGCGCGATGGAAAAGGACAAGGGAGGGAGGAGGGGGGGGGGGGAAGGGGGACTCTGACTGGCGGGTCGGGCGCGACCCCCGGGACTAATGGCCCATCCCCCTTTATACGCATGTGGTGGGAGGCCAACCGACGGCCGCCCCCCGCTCCGTTTCCCCAATATTGGTGTGGTTGTGGACGCGAGCCCGTGTATTTGTCGGCCCTACACCAATCCCAGGCCGGGGAGGGAGCATGGGCCGAGGCGCGCAGACCGGGGGGGATCATTTGCACCCTCGGTCCGAGGAAGAAGCGGAGCAGCAGAGAGAGAGACAACGACCACAGGACAAGGGCCGGGGGACGGGGGGGCGGGGGGGGGGGGGCGATGCACACCGACTGCGCAATCGCCCGGGGTCTAGTGGTCGCCTGGCCGCGCCCGACACACGCGCGCGCGCGCGCGCGCCCGAGCCGAATGGTCCATCCCCAGCCCAGCCCGGCCTCCGCTACCTTGTGCCGACCTGGCGCGTTTGACCGCGGCGCGCAGCCCCCTCGCCTGTGGGCGCGCGTGCGCGCGCAAAAGCCGAACGGCAAAAGGTGCGCGCGCGCGAAGCGAAAATCGCGGGACAGTATCATGTGTTTCGGGGGTGCATTGGCACTACAGACTATGACAAGGACAGAAGATGTGCGCGGAGCGCGGGGGGGGGGGGGGGACCGATCTCCACCCCGCCCCCCCGCCCCCACAGGGGGGAGAGGGAGAGAGGGGGCGGGGACACAGAGGGCAAGAGACGCGATGGACAGGACGAGGGGACCAGGGAAAGCCGGAGAAGACCATGAGAACCGGCAACCAATTGCGCCCCTGCACCACATGATGGCACGCGGCTGGTGGCACCCTCTCTCTCTCTTTCTCTGGCTCGCTCGCTCTCGTGCGCGCCCACAAACGCGCAATGCTCAAACTACCTAGCCCCGGCCGCCGAGGGAGGAACCGGCGGCCCCACCGCCGCCATTGGCCCAGCGCGAGCCGACCGACGAGGAGAACATCGACCCGCCGGCGATCCCCTCACTTCCAGGCCGGAAGATGGCGCTGGCGAGGAATTGCCCCACGAGCTCGTTGAACTCCTCCACAGGCCCCGGCGGCAGCTGCGGGAAGCGCTTGATATTGAAGGCATCCAGGTATAGGCAGGCCACGAGCATGGATTCCAGGGCCGAGCGGTAGACGTCCGCCCGGCGGGCCAGCTGCCGGAAGACATAGGCAAACACCTTGCACCGGAGGAGGGGATCCGCCTCGGACGCACTCAGGTCTACGGCGCTCGGAGCCACGCGGTTCAAGATTGCCCGCGCATCGTGGTTGATCCGGCCGAGGACGCGCATATGATCTGCCACATTGTACACGGGGCGCGGTGCAAGAGGAAACCGGCCGACAGGAGGGAGGAGGGTGTCAGTGTGTGTGGCTGTGTGTGGCTGTGTGTGGCTGTGTGTGTGGCTGTGTGTGGCTGTGTGTGGCTGTGTGTGGCTGTGTGATTGTGGGCGCGCGGGCGCGGGCGCATATGCGCATGCCGCGGCGCCGGCGAGAGGGCACACCGTGAGAGTATGGGGGGAAAAAGACATACCGGGCTCGCCGCCGCTGGGGGCGAACTTTTGCGCCAGGACACGCCCCCAGTGCGACAAAATCAGCGCATACTCGGCCCCGACGTCGCCCAGGGACTGCTCACTCAGGCATTGCTCGGCCAGGCGCTCCATGGTGACGATGGCCTGCATGATGTACTGGGAGCTGAAGTCGATGCGGGAAATGTCGCGGTGGCTCAGCAGAAGCTCCGACCCGAAGGGCATGCCCATGACCGGGCCGCCCATGCCGGAGGCCTTGCCACCGTCGCCGCTGCCATCTCTCCCCCGGCCGGCCGGCCCCGAGGCGACACCGCCATCATCGGCTGCCTCCGGGCCCGGGTAGTCGATGGCCACGAAGTCCGGATCGCATGCCCCATCATCCGGCGAATCCCCCGAGTAGGCATGCTCATCGCCATGCGACATGATGGGCGAGGAGGCCGGCGGGGTGGACGGCCAGCCGGAAGCCGGCACATCGCCCGGCCCAGGTGGATTCCCCCCCGGGAGGGCGCCCGCCAGGGATGGCGTCGCCATCGGTGCCGCCGCGTCGCCGGGCCCGGCGGCCCCCGCCGAGCAATCGGCCACCAGGGGATCGGCCACGCCAGAAGCCGGTGGCCCCTGGGGCGCCCCGGCGTGCTGGTGGTGGAACATGCCCCCGCCGGCGGTGTACGGATGCGACCCCATGCCCCCGATGAGGGCGGCCGATCCGCCAAAGTGCGTCGGCGGCGAGGTCCCGGAGCTGATGTCGCGGAAGACATTTGTCCGCGGGATGGAGCTGGTCCGGCCACGGGGAGCGAAGTTCGGCGCATGGCCCGGCCCCGCGCCACTTACACCACCATTGCCGGCATCGGCCCCGGGATGCCCGGGTCCGGTGGCCAACGGGGGGAAGGGGATCGGCTGCGCCGGGGAAGTGCCCGAGCCGGCCAGCGTGGCCGTCGCCGTGGCATCGGCCCCGGCCGACGACCTGGATGCCGAGGCACCGGGCACATGGGGCCCGGTCGGGCCTCCGCCGGCTGAGGCCGCCGCCGGCGTGGCGGCCCCGCCAGCAGCGGCCGCCGCCGAGCGGTCCGACGAGGTGGACGCCGGAGCCGTCGGCCTCCCCCCGCCGGCCGCCGAGGAAGGATTGACCAATGTCCCGATGAAGGACTCCACCTCTTCCATGCGCAGGCCGCTGGCCTCCGTGGCCAGGGCCGCATATTCCGCCCCCAGGAGCCACTGGTTGATGGCCGCCTCGGGCAGCGACAGCCGGAAGAGCGGCCGCACATTCAGCGTCAGGCGGAGGAAATTCTGCACCTGCCGCGAAGCACCGATCGGGCTGGCCGCCAGATTGTCAATGGCCGCATGGGTCTTGCTTTGGATCTCCTCCAGGATGGGCCGGATGTCCATGCGCTTTTTGAGGGAATTCAGCAGCTGGAAGTTGAGGGCCAAATCGCGGAAGGTGGCCATCAAATGCGCGCCGGTGAGCATGAAGAAGACCAGGCACCCGACGGACCAGATGTCGATCTTGAGCGTGTAATTCTGGAAAGCCACCTCGGGCGCCTGAAGGACATGCCCCCCCAGCAAACGGGCGGGGCGCAGGAAGATGCAGCAGAGAGTGGCGTCAGCATGGGCACCGGTGGGGCAGAGGGCGGGGGGAAAGGGGACAAAGCATGGCCGGGGGGGGTCTCCCCGGCCGGGGGCCCGCCGTGTGCGTACCATGTAGAGCGGCGTGCCGGCCACGGTCATCGGGCAATCGCCCATGTTCGAGGCGATGAGGCTTTTATCTTCAAGCAGGCGCGCCAGGCCGAAGTCCGCCAAGCGGATGCTATACGGCTCGTAGGGGTGCTTACGGGACAGCAGGACATTCTTCGGTGACAGGTCGCGATGGACAAGGCTGGCATTGTGTAGAGCCGAGAGGCCGTCAACTAAGAAGGGCAGGTGGAGAGTCCGCCCACAGGAAGAGAGAGAGAGAGAGAGAAAGAGAGAGTTAACACGGGGAGGAGAAGGTGTGGGAAGGAGGGTGGCGGGAGAGGCGCACTGATTTGGATCGTTGTCAGACGGGCCTGCTCCTCGTTGAGTGGCCCGTGACGAGAAAGGTAGTCACTGAGTGAGCACTTGCAAAGCTCCGTCTCCAGCACGACGAAGCGGGTATCCTGGAAGCGGTAGTCCTGTGTGTGTGTGTGTGTGCGTGTGTGCGTGTGTGAAGGAGACGGGAGGCGGGTAAGCGGCGGAGGGGGGG
>NW_009242977.1:848996-851829 GCF_000388065.1 Fonticula alba
GGAGTGGAAGGACAAGAAATGAGGCCACAAGAAACAGGCAGCGAGGGCCGGCCAGACGGGGAGAGGGGGACACGGGAGGGGGGAGGCCACGAACGTGCACGCGATACAGGGTCAGGAGATGACGGGAGTTGAGTTTCGACAAGCCCTCCATGAAGCGGATTTCCTTCTCGACATTGGTCGTGGAGTTCAGGTTCTCCGAGCCCCGTTGGGTGGAGTCGGCCACGCAAAGGATCTTCAAGGCCACATTGGCATGGTCCTGCATGTGAGGCACATGTCCCGGGGGGGGGGGGGGGAGAAGGGAAAGCGATTGGGCATGTCAGTCGGCCGGGCGAAGGTGCGAGCATCTTTGTGGGTGTGTACGCAGGGGGGCCACTGGCGCCAGTGAAGAAAGAGGACGAGAGGGAGAGAGGGAGAGAGGGAGAGAGAAGCAGACAATCGGGAGGCGCACCGGACGCTGAGCAGAATACACCGCACCGAAGGATCCGAAGCCGATGTGCTGGTAATTGGTGTATCCGACCTGCTGGACCGCCTCAGGGAGGATCTTGAACCCAGGGGGATGGTTCATGGCGGATCCTCGGGGAAAGGGGGGAAGAGGAGCGGAGAGAAAGGGGGAGGCGGAGGGAAAGGGGGAACAAGGGGGAGGGGGGAGGAATATACAGTCGAGGGGAGGGGGGACGGGAAGAGCAGAGGGGGGCATTGATGATGATGATGAGATCGCCCCCGGACTGGGGACATGCCGAAGAATCCGGGGCACCTTGATCGCAGGCGCCACACTCCGGCGGCACAGGGAGTGGGATCTGAGCGGGGCACGGGGGACGGGGGAGCGGGGGAGCGGGGGGGGGGGGGGCATATCGCTCGACATGCGTGCGGGGCAGGGGGATTGCTGGCGCAGCACGGGCTGTGGGAGTCAATCGATCGTCAATTCGGGGGCAAATCCCCCGCACGGGCCAGGTTTGGAGCCCAACCTGCCGGGGTGCGGGCTCGCCGCGAGACATGGCCCGCCCGGATGCGCGCGTATGTTCCGGCGCCGAAGCCAGTGCCCATTGACGGGGCCGCCTTCTTCCCGGGGGGGGGGGGGGGGGATGCAATCAGAGTCCCCCACACGCGCAAGCAAGCGGCGGGGGGCCTGTGCCGTGGAAAGCACCACCCTGGCTCACACACCTGCGCACTCGCTCGCCCAAACGCCGGGAGACTGCGTGTTGATCCCCCCGCCCCCCCCGCGCCCGGGGGCCAAAACACAAGGTCCCCCGTCCGGCTGGCCCGAGTGCCGCCGGCATGCTGGACGCCCCCCGCACGTCCGACCCCGGCGGCCGATCACTGGTCCGCCCGCCATCCCCCAGGGAGCAGCGGGCGGTGAGAGACCCCGGCGAAGAACCGCCCCGCTGCTGGGCTTTTGCATCACCCGCCCGCGGTGCCCCCCCCCCCCCCCCCGCGTCCCAGCGCCGGTGGATCGTGCACCTGTCTTTGTCAGCGCGAATCTCTGAAAAGGGTAAGTGGTGAGCGCGCGCGGCAGCCACCACATGCCGGATGGGGCCCCATGCCCGATCATCGCCTCCTGCCCGAAAGTGCACCGTCCTGTGTGCGCGGGCTCGCCGAGATCCCACACGCCCCGCCCCCCCCCCCCCCCCGGCTGGGACCAGTGTGTGTCCCGCTCGGCCCTTTTTGGGCAGGGCTGGCGCCCCCTTCCCGTGGGGGCGATGACGGTGGCCCGAAATCAGGCGCAGCGGGGGCGGGCGCGGCTCGGGGGGTGGGGAAGACCCAATGGCCGTGGCGGACGTGCGCGCGCGCACACACGTGCACCTTCTCTACATGCTGGATCCTCGAAACAGCAGCGCCCTGCCCCGCCGCCACATCACTGCGCACTCCGAAAGGGTGCATCGGCCGCGCGCGGCACCGCTCCACCCCACACGGGCCGACCGACTTATCAATGATCCGGAGCACGGCCCCCCGCCCTGCCCTTCCCGGCCCCGCCCCAGCCTCTCACCCCCCATCCCCCCCCCCCCCCCCCCCGCGGGCGCCGGACAGTCCGGGGGGGGCATGCTCGCTCTTTCTCTCCCCTTCCTCTCGCGGCATGAGGCGACCCTGCCCCCTCGGCCCCCCCGGCTGGCTCCTGCCCGCACCACTCCCCCCGCAAGCCCCGCGGGGCTGGCCTCTGCCGTCCGCCCAACAGGCAGCAGACGACCCTCCCCTCCCGGTTCGCTTTGTCGCCGGCAGAGGCGCGTCCGCTGGCCGGGCGCGCGCCGCCGCCCCTCGGCCGCTCGAGAAGCAGAGGCGGGGACATAGCCCCGCCGTGGCCGCGCGGTTTCCGCCAGCAGGGGAGGCGCGGCCGGCCAAAACCCAGTATCGCACTAGGTGAAATGTACCCGGTCACGGGCCGGGTCATGTGTTTATAATGTTGAAAATCTCCGCCGCCCCGAACACATGTGTCCCCCGGCCGGCCGGCCGGCGCGGGCATGGCGTCCCCCCCCCCTCCCGCCAGCAGATGGGGGCTTCGCCCGGGTGAGGGGGGAGCCCGGCTCGGAACATGTGCGGCAGATGCCGAGGGCCGGCGACCGGAGCGCCGGAGAACCAACTCCCATCCCCGGGCCCAGATCACCGCCGCCGGGCTCGGGCCCCCACCGCCGGGCAGGTCAGACCGCGACGGGCGGGCCCGGGTCCACGGCATCACCGGGCCGAGGGCACACACGCGCCGGCACACCCATGCTCCCGGCGCCGCCATGCCCGCACGTTTCCTTTTCCGTAAGCACACCACACACCGGCGCCCCGGCCGGGCCGCCTCTCCACGCCCGGTTGTAACCATCCTACCCGATCCCCCCATCCCTCTTCCTCCCCC
>NW_009242977.1:851915-853744 GCF_000388065.1 Fonticula alba
CCCCCACACCGACACCGCTCTCGCCTCCGGCATGCTGGCCGCCCGCGCACGACTCGCCCACCTTCTTGCCTCCCCCCATCTCGTCCGCCACCCCTCCTCCTCCTCCTCCTCCTTCGTCGCCGCTGCCGCCACCGCTGCCGGCCCCGCCGCCCCCCGCTCCCTGGCCCCGAAGAACCCCCTCGCCGGCCTCTCTCTCCTCGCGCACCGTCGCGAAGCCCGGCCCGCCGCTGCCGCCTCCCCCTCTCGCCCTATCCGGTCCCCGCTTGCCTTGGCCCCCCTCCCCCGGCCCCTCCTTGCCATGACCGCCGCCGCTCCCTCGCTGCCGGCCGACTCGATTCGCGCCTACGCCACCACCGCCAACCCGGCCCCCGCCGACCCGGCCCCCGCCCCGAAGACCACCAAGGAGGCCCGCGCCTCGCGGTCCGACATGAAGCGTCTCTTCTCGCTGCTGTCCACCGAGAAGGTCAAGTTGGCAAGTGCGTCCTGGCCCTCGGGCGCCCCCTTTGCTCGATGCGGCTGCCCCTTCCTCCCCTCGCCCGCCTGCCCACTTACCCACCCCCATACACACGCACACGCACACACACACGCACGCACGCACGCACGCACACACACCACAAAATCATCATCATCATCATCACCTCCCCACCCCCGGGCAGTTCTCGTTCCCTGCCTGCTTGGCTCTTCGCTCATCCAGTCTGTCATCCCCTACTCCACGGGCCAGGTGGTGGACATGCTGAGCACCTCCTCCAGTGCGGACATTCTCCAGTACCTGACCTCCCTCGGTGGGGTGTTCACCGTCGGTGCCGCGGTCGGCCTCGTCCGCATCATCACCCTCGGCTACTTGCGGGAGAGCGTTGATCGCCGCCTGCGTGGGGATGTCTTTGCCTCAACGCTGCAGCAGGTACGGCCTCCCCGGCTGGCGGGTCTTCCCTTTGGCTCCTCCCGTGCTTGGCTTATTCCCCATCCACTCACCCCTCCTCTTGCCGATGCACACGCGCGCATGCACACCCTTCCCCTATCCATCCCCCCCCCCCTGCATGCACACACACACACACACACACATACACACATGACCCACTGCAGGAGAGCGACTTCCTCAATAGTACCCGCTCGTCGGACGTGGCCACCCGGCTGTCGGCCGATGTGGACGTTGTCGGCGAGACCCTCACCACCAATGTCAATGACACCACTCGCGCCCTGGGGCAGATCTCCGTCGGCATGACCATGATGCTGTACACCTCGCCCATCCTGACCGCCAAGCTGGCCTTCATTGTCCCGCCGGTGGCCCTTTTCGCCATCTTCTTCGGCAGCTACACCAAGCGCAACTCGACCCTCCGCCAGGCGGCCCTGGCCCGGGCCAGCTCCTTCGCCGACGAGCGCCTGGCCGCGGCGAGCATTGTCCAGGCCAATGCCCAGGTTGCCCGCGAGGTGGGCACCTACCGCAACCTGATCGGCTCGGTGTATGACATCGGTCGCCGGGTGTCCCGCATTCGCGGTGTCTTCTACAGCTCGGTGCGTGCCGCCGTCGTCCCCCGTGTCCACCCTGGCCCTTGTGACTTTCGGCCCCTGACATTCCTTCCCGCCCGCCCGCCCGCCCGTCCGCCCGCCCATAGCTCGGCTGGCTGGCCAACATGGGCATTGTGTCGGCCCTGTGGTTCGGCTCGCAGGAGGTCCTGGCTGGCAGCATCACCCTCGGTGGGCTGACCTCCTTCATGATCTACACCGGTCTTGTGGGCGCCACCCTGAAGAGTGCGTCTGCCGGGCTCCTTCGTCCTTTCTCAACCGCCAGCGCGCCTGGCCCCACTGCGCCCGGGGGCTCTCTTCCCCCC
>NW_009242977.1:856329-873254 GCF_000388065.1 Fonticula alba
CCCCCCCCCCCCCCCCCCCCCCCCCCCCCCCCCCCCCGCACCCCTTCTTCCTCCTCCTACCCACTGCCTGACGCTGTGTCGCACGTGCAAATGGGCCCACAAGCTGGCGGCCCGCATCCATCATCCTCACCCCGCGGGCCTCGCCTTCTTTTCTCCAATACAATCCCCCTCCCTCGCGGGGCCGGAAAGGCAGCATGCATAAAATGGGTGGGAGAGGGAGGGAGAGAGAGAGAGAGAGAGAGAGGGCAGGGCAGGGCAGGGCACCATTCAGCATGCAAATGGAGGGATTATTTTCCGGACACGTGGCTGGGGCAGGTCCAGAGGAGAAGGGGGGTCGAAGATGGCCCTCAAACGGGGACATACCCCGGTGGCGGCCGGTCGGCCACACACCGGAAGCCCAGGTTTCCCGTGGCTGTTGCCAGCTGCTCGGTATCCTCGACAGCCATCGGCCCAGGCAGCTGGCCAAAGGCAAAGGACCGGGCGCCGATGCGCGCCCGATGGCAGAACGACTGGGCAAAGTGGGGCGACAGGGACAAGATGCGGCATTAGTCAACGACCGTGGGTCATGGGGGGGGAGGGGGGGGGCAGGGCAGAAGGGGAGGCCATGGGCCGCCACAATGGGCCCCCAACGGGCTCCGGCCCGGGAGTAACACAAACAAGCGAGCGGAAGTGCAAGTGACCGAGCACACGAGCACACGAGCACACGAGCACCGGCGTACCGGATGGCACATGTACGACCCGCCCTTGAGGACAAATTCCTCGAGAACGGCACCCCCTGCTGGCTGGCCCTGTCGCGACGTGGCTGTCCACTCCCAGACATTGCCAATTAGATTGAAGAGACCCGCAACCGGGGCAGACGCCGGGCCGCCGGCCGGCCGGAGAGTGTGCTCCGGGAAGGGGGCGGGCACTTGGGCCGGGAAGGCGCCCGTCGGAGCCGTCCCGGGCCAGCCATCCCCGCCAGACACCAAGCCCGCCTCCGAGAGATCGACATTGTTCCCCGGGAAGTCCCCGCGCCAGACATTGGCCCGTGGCGTGCCCTTGGTGAACGGGTAAATGTCAGTGGGGGAGCTGGGCAGGCCACTCGGCGCCATGGGACATGGTGGGGAAGCGGATGCGCCACAGGGGGCAGGGGCATTTTTGGCGCACCGTGGGCCAGTCAAAGGCCGCGGCCCAGGGGAATTGCCAGGGCGGCGCGTCGCCCGGGGAGGCCGGCCCCGGGGGAGCAAGACGCCGCCGGCGCTCTGGGGCATGGCGTGCCGCCCGCGCGGCCCATTCCCACTCGATTTCGGTCGGCAGGCGCATGCCGTAGAAGTGACAAAAGGCCGCCGCATCCTCCAGCGACACATGCGTCACAGGGTGGTCCACTCGACGGCCCAGCGGCCCGTCGAGCTGGGAGGAGGAACCAGGCCGGAGCAGGGCGAGGCAAGCCAGAAGGGTCAGCGAAGGATGCCATCTGGCATGGACCGGCGGGGGAGCCGGCCGTCGGCTGTACGTACCAGCGATGAGTCCTCCCCTTCCGGCGAGTGCCAGAAGGCTCGGTCGACAAGACGCCACCATGGGACACTGGATTGCAGCAAGGCCGCATCGTGGGCCCAGTGCGCCGGCGAGTGCCCGGGCTGTCAGGACGAAGTCAGCGATCGCCACCAGGCGAGCAGGGGGGGGGGGGGGAACCCCGGCGGCCAGGAGGCCTCATGAAGGCGGGGTGGGGGGAGATATGCGCACCTGGCTGAGAAGGCCCTCCCACACGAAGCCCCCGCGATCTGGGTGGGGATCCCGCTCGCGCGTGCTCACATAACCACTGGCGAGCGAGAAGTGGGCAAACGCAGCGGCGGTCACCTCGCCGGCCTGCACGTAGAGCGGCCGCGGGTTGGTGGCCATGGAATCGCCGGCCGGCAACCGCCCGGGCCAGGGCCCGACAGTGTCCACATCCGGCGGAATCACCACGCATCGGGGCGGAAACTCGCCATCCACATGCATGTATGGCGCCTCGGCGGTGCCGATGCGCACGGCCCCTGGCCCGCAGCCGGCCCCGGCCGTGCCCCCTGGCCGGGGGAAGAGCACCAGTTGCTGCGAGGGATCCGCCGGGCGAGGCAGATCCCGGGCCATGCGCTCCATGAGGGCCGCCCGGTCGAGGTCCAGGTTTCGAGCTGCGCACACGGCCGGCCGTCCCAGGCCCGGGGTCGGGCGAGACGCGGCCAGGGCGGCCGACGAGCAGCCGCACCCCATGCTCACCGGGGCACCGAGGGCCCGATGGAGGAGGGCGACGACGATCAGAAGCAAGAGGCTGAGCCGCATGTTTCCGAGAAGAAGGGGGGGGGGGGGGCGAGCGGGAAGCGATCTGCCGGGGGGTGCCTGCCGGCCCTTCGGGCGGGCCACCCGCGGAAAAGGGCCACTGACAGCGGCGGCGAAGGGGCAGGCGGCAGACCGATCGCCAGCTCGGGGCATACGAAGTGCCAATGCACATGCCGAGGACTGATCGCCCGACCCCCGGCTCTCGCAAAGACTGCGCGCGGGGGCGCGCACACGCCTATCGGCATGCCCAGGGAGAAAGCAGCGCGGGGGCACAGGGCCGCCGGCCGCACGGCCGGGGAAGGAGGGGGGGCTAGACATAGCCAAACACCCGTGCCCGAGGATGAGCACCGAAAGGCCGCCCACTTGGCAGCCGGCCGCCCGCGCTGCTCTGAGCACACCCCCCCCCGCCCCGCCCCGCCCCGCCCAGCCACCACCTGCCTACCCCTCCCTCCCTCCCTCTCCTCCTCTTTTTCCTCTTGCCCCCTCTTCCTTCTCCCTGCTCCTTCCTCCCCCCCCCCTGCTACTCTCCCTCCACTTGCCCTGTTGAGACCGCCCGCCCCGCGGCCAAAGAGAAGAGACACGCCCAAGCTACACCATGAGCAACGAGCTCCAGCGACTTGTTGGTCGTGCGTCCCCCTCTGCCTTTCTTTTGCATCTGCCTTGCACTCGCTTGCCCCATACCTCCCTCCTTCCGGCTATCCTGCTCTGACAAGTGTTGCCGCGACTCCCGTCCTCCTGCCTGCCCACCCGGCCAAAGGGAATATTTTCGTGATGACCTGCGAGGGAAGGGTCCTGATCGTGCGCAAACAAGAACAACGTCCTTCGTCGTTCCTTCCCCTTCCGCCTCTCCACATCGACCACCCCTGCCATACAAACTATTCTCCTACTCACCACCCTTCAATTCCCCCATCTCCCCTCTCTCCACACGCACACGCACACACACACGCACACGCACACACACACACACACACACACACACACACACACACACACACCTGCTGATACTTGTGCACGCCTGTACACCGACGCCTCCAGGGAAAACTCCGCGGTGTAGACACGGTCATGAATCTCACCATGTCGGACCTGCGGGAACGTCTCTTCCGTGGCTCAGGCTTGCCGCCGGCCGAAGGGGCTGGTGAGACCTTCATGGCCGAGCCGGCCGCCGAGGGCGAGGGTGTTGAGGAGATTTCCCTCGGGACGATGGTCGTCCGCGGAGACAATGTGTGCGTGTCGCACCAGCACCCTGTTGCGCCCTTGCGCCCTCACCTAGCCACTTGCCCGCCTTTGCCGCCGCCTTTGCCGCCGCCGCCCTTTGTCCCTGGTCCTGACCCTTGCCCATGGATGCACACATTGGCCCTGACCACGACCTCCCTCGGACGGGCATGCCTTTCGACCCAGCGCGGTTGTCGGTGAAATCGATGAAGATATCGAGAGCCAGATCGACTGGTCGTCAGTGGCCGCACTACCACTTCCGCCCATCAAGCACTAGAGCCGCCACACAATTCTCCCCCCGCCCACACTCCAGCGCGCGGCCGCGCTCGCCCTTGCCTTTCCTGCCTTTGTGCCGCCCGTCCATGTACACATGTTTCCCTCCGCCCCGGCCCCCCCTCCCGCCCCCTCCCTTCCATCTGCCAGGAAGGGGGGGGGGGGCGAGGGGGCTAAATGTATCTTCTTTTTTTTGTCCCCCGCCCGGCCACCTTGCAGTCTGATGCGCGACACGCAACGGCCTTCCGGCGAGAACAAGCCAGGGCAAGGAAGGCGAGGGGGCAGGCGGGCAGGGCCGCCATGCAGCCCGCGGGGAGGGGGGGGGGGCGGTGCTCGAGCACCGACTGCCCCTACGGCCGACGGTGCGGGCGATCTCCGGACGGGCACCAGTCTGCCAGGCAACAACACGAAAAAGGCGGAGAGACACCCCGCGCGCCTTCTCGTCCCCCCCGCCCTTCCCCCCCTTCCCCCTTTTCCCGAGACTAGAGCCAACGGGTCCCCAAGACGCGCGACCACTGCCGGGGCATTCCGTTGGCAGCATGAATCCCGGCACAATGCCCGCGACCCGGGCCCATGAGGGCGATCCCCGGCGCGACTGAACGCCCGCCGAGGCAAACAAGCGCCGGGCCGGGTGAGCGCCAGCACAGCGGCCCTCATCTCGGACCGGCATGCTGCCTCATGCGCCGGGGTATGCCGTAATCCCCCGCCCCTCCCGCGCTCGCATCCACCGCACTCGCACCCACGCGCCCACACGCATAGACAGCTCTACTTTCTTCTTTTTTCTTTCCTGCACACACTCGCACGCATCGACGCACCCCCAGCCACACACCCCCGGGCGTCGGTCGCTCCACACACGGCGCTTTTTTTTCTTGCCCTCCCTCTCCCCTGCCCCCGGTCTCGGCGGCGGCCCTGTCTCCAGCCCCATCGGCTTGCCACAACCATGGGACCCCTTGATCGAGCCCGGGATGCTTCGGCACCAAACCCGGGGACCCGGTCCTCCCTCTCCCCAACCGGCGATCTTTCGGACGGGCCCCCTCACAAGCCGATTGACGATGAGGAGGACGACGAGGATGATGAAGACGACGGGGCCGAGGAGGAGGAGGAGGAGGATGAAGAGGAAGATGACAACGACGACGACGACGACGACGACGACGGCGAGGACGGTGAGGATGGTGCCGGCGACAAGTGCGCTCCATGGATCTTGCCTGTGCCCACAGCTCCGCCCCCCCCCCCCCCCCGAATGCGGCCACTGACCGACTCGCCCTCCTCGCTAGATCCGCCAAGAAAGCACGCATCGAGTCCATGAAGATGGAGGCCATTGCCTATGCTGCGGCCGCCGGATACCGGTACGCCCTTGTGCCCCATTCGACATCCCCGCTGTGGATGTGGCTTCCGGGAGCCTCGGTCGCTAACCGATGTGCCCTTTTGCAGGATCCCCAAACTCGACACCCCGGAGGCCATCGAGGCATGGAAGGCCGAGCGCCGGGCCCGGTGGCCCACGGCCGCGCGTGTCGAAGCCAAAAAGGCTGCCCTTGAGCAGGCGCCCGTGGCCACGACCTCTGGGCCCTCCGGCGCGGCCGAGCACCCGGCCAGCGCCGGACCCAAGCAGCCGACCGTCCGGGTGTGTCACTTCTTCCGCAAGGGATCATGCAAGCGCGGGAACATGTGCAAGTTTTCGCACGACCTCTCGGCCGATGCCAAGCCTCGGGCCGGGGCGCCGGAAAACGCCAAGGTGCGTGTCCTGCCATATATGACCGGGCCACGCCGGGGGGCCATGGGGGCGGCCACCGGGCAAGGGAGCCGCTGCTCGAGCTTTTTTCCCTTCACCTGGGCCTGCAGCGATTCTGACCTCGTGCATCCGGCCATGTGCTTGCGATCGACACACACACACACACACACACACACACACACACACGATAGTCCGCTGCCAAGGCACGCAGCGCCCGGGAGCGGAGCCAACCCGGTGGTCTCATTCATCAGGTACGCATGCTGGGGTGGGCCCACGCACACACACACACACACACACGCACATGCAGGCAGACTGTCTGTCTTATTTTCCCGGGGAATAATCGCCAGCGTAAGGCGAGCGATCTCCCGCCCCTGTTTCCGGCGGACATCGCCGATCGAGGCATGGGCGACAGGAGACAACGGGGGCGGAGGGGCAGGGGGGGGGGGGGGGGAACCACACACACACGACACACAGTCACGCACGCATGCTCAACCACCCCCGCACTGCCCGCTGACCTGGCCAAATTCGATCGCTCGGAAGCTGATGGCGGTGGACATGGAGCGGACGCGCTTTGTGGCGGCGCAGCTCCTCAACCGGATGATCGGCGATATCATGTGAATGTAACTTCCTTTTGTTTTCGACATTTCCACAATGGTGTTTGGCCCGCCTGGGGGGGGGGTGGCTGCCTAGGGTTGGTTGGGGCACGAGCCCGACAAAGGGGCATATTTATATTCAAATATTAGATGTGCTTGGGCCTTGGAGTGCTGCGGATGTATCGGCCGGGCCCATCCGGGGGCCAGCCACGCGCATTGCGCCGGCCAGGGCGCGGAGGTTCTTCTTCGGAACAGTATTATATCCTGTGTTCTGGAGACACAGCCAGTTCAATCTGATGTGTGGGGCGGGCACGCGCGGCCAAGTCTGTGTGTGTGCACCCTGGCCGGGGCCATGCCCCCGCAATCTACAAAGTCAGATGGAGCGGTTTGACTCACGACTCCATCCCTTGGGGGCGTTCTGTCGGCGTAGATGCCGTGGCCGAACGGTATTCTCCTGATGATGGAGCCCGTACACTGGCGGGGGAGGGAGCGGGCGTGCGCGTGCGCCGGGTGCTGGTGGTTGGGGGGGGGCGGAGCCGGCGGGTGAGGCCGGGAAAAGAGCGCAGGCCGTCTTTCCAAGGGTCTGTGAGACTCTTTGTCTTGCCCGGGCGCCGGCGTGTGCACACGCGCATTCGCGTCATCCTAGCCCACTCCTCTCGTCTCCTTGCGCCTTGGTTCTCGGTGCTGTGTGTTGCCCGGGTGGCCTCCGGTCCATCGGTGGATGGATGAGTGAGCGAGCGGGGGGGGGGGGGGGGCACGGGCGCCGAGTGACCGCGGGCCTCCGCTTTCCGTGTCCGGACTCGCGGGGTTGTGCTCCGGGGGTCCGTGGCTATGCGATGATGATGCCTCCCCCCCCCTGCCTGCTTGGCCTTCGCTCCGTTGCTCCATCGGCCCTCCTGCGGTACGGAGGGAGGCAGAGGGCGAGTTGCCCCCGTGGTTGCCGGGCAGGGGGGAGAGGGGGACCCGACCAGTTGGGCCATTGTGCTCAGTCCTTGGAGCCTGCTATTTGTGGCTGATGCCACTCTGCCCGAGGGGGCCTGCCTCCTCGGCTGGTTCATCGTTGTCTCCTCCTCCCCCCCCTTCTCTGGTAACCCCTCTGGCACCTCTGTGAGTCTCCCCCCCCCCCCTCAGTTCCCCCATCGACATCCTCGCCCCCCTCGCCCCCTGCTCTCTATGCTTCGCCCCTCCTCCCCCCCCCCCTCCCCCCACTGCAGCCACACATACACACATGCGACAGCAGCCTGCGCGTGTGCATGCCCCCCACTGCACCAGGGCGTGCTCGCCGCGTGGCTGGCGGGCACACGCGCACGTGCGACTGCTCCGCCGGATCGCGCGCGGGCACTGGCCGCTAGTATGCGTGCGCACGCGCGCGCGCTCGCGTGTGTGTGTGTGTGTGTCTGTATGCGTGCACGCAGTGCCCGGCCCTGCTGCATGTCGACCCCCTACCTCCTCTCCCTTTCGGTCGCCCCCGCTCCTTCTCATCGCGTCACCTCTCCCGCCATGATGATGCCCCCCCCCTCCTGCCCCCGCCCACCCGCCCTCCCGCCTTCCCGCCTTCCCAACTGTCATCCCTCCTTTCT
The DNA here is from genome assembly GCF_000388065.1 of Fonticula alba. Taxonomy (NCBI): domain Eukaryota; order Rotosphaerida; family Fonticulaceae; genus Fonticula; species Fonticula alba. The sequence continues at coordinate 864,009 of NW_009242977.1, forward strand.
AACCAAGTCCCCTTTTGGTCTCTTCCCCCCCCTCCCGCGCCTTCCTGCCCCCTTCGCTTCCCCGCGCACGCGTCCTCCTCCCCCCACCTCTGCCTTTGCCTCCGCGGCACGCGCTGCGCCCAGCCCTGCCCCCCCGGGTTCACCTCTGCCACCTTTCACCTCGGAGGGCACTCACCGCCACTCGCGTGTCCCTCGTCGCCTGCCTGCCTGACCCCTCGCAGGACAGTCGTCCCCCTCCTTGCCACTTCTTGACAACGACCCCCTTCCCCCTGCATTTGCCGCCGCGCCCAAACGCCACCCGTTGTCCCTGATCCCGGGTCTCCCTTTTTGGCTTGTTCGTCCACGTCAACCACACCTCCCTTCTTCGCCCTTTCCTTTCTTTGTCCCCCCCTCTCTCTCGCGCGCTCGCTCGCTCGCTCGCTCGAGGAGTCTCCCTTCTCCCCCTCTTCCTCTCCCTCCCCCCTCCCCGCTGCCCGAACGTCCATCTCACCGCCCGGATCTTCCGGTGTCTCGCCCCACGCCACTCCCCTCGGCCCGCCCCCGCCCCCCACCCCCACCCCCACCCCCACCCCCTGCAGCAGCCGCTGCCATGCTTCATCTAGCCTCCAGGCGCTTCGCCTCCGGGCCGCCGCCCGGCGGCCTGAGCGCGGCCCACATCGCGGCGCGCCTCTTCTCCACGCAGATGTCGCCGGATGCGCGCGCCTATCAGCGTCTGGATCACAAGACCGGCGATGCGGCACACGATGCCGAGGCCCTGCAAGCCCTGATCGATGACAAGTTCAACGAGAAGTACTTCGACCTGAATGACCCGGAGGCCCGGGACTCCATTCGCTTCCTGGCCGACGGTGCCAAGTCCCCGATGAGCCACTTCTGGAACCAGGACCTGAGCCGCGACGCCAGCCGGCGGAACATGTACCGGTATCTTGCCGGCAAGTTCAGTGGCCAGATGTACGATGGAACCATCTCCCGGGATGACATGGTGGATGACATGGATCTGCGCTTCTCCATGCAGCATTCCGAGTCCAGCTTCGCCGACCTGGACACCCTGGACGCCGTGGATGAGAATGGCTTCGATCTGGGCCCGGTCGGTGTGCGGGACCACATGTTCCAGCGGTCGTCGGCCATCCGTGGCGCGGCCGGTCGCCTGCAAATCCGTGACAATGAGTATGATGTCAAGGTCATCGACCGCCTGGCGACCGAGCTCTTCCAGGCGCAGCTGGACAAGCGCAAGGCCACCCTCCAGGATCTGGAGCTGCTGGCCCGGGTGAACCACCGCCTGGCCCAGCTGAACGGCCCGCGGCTCACTCTCACCGACCTGGCGCAGCTGCGCGCCGGGCGGGAGCTCCGCGACCCGGTCAGTGGCTGGCGCTCGTTGGCCCCGGTCGGCGACGCGTATGCCGCCCAGCGCCTGCCCCTCATGTCTCGCGAGGAGTTCGCCGCCGAGCTGCCCACCATCCTGACCGAGGCCGTGGATGCCTCCAACAAGGAGACCTTCGAGGCCATCATGTCCAATCGCGAGAAGTATGAGGACCGCTTCTATGCCCTGTATCGGTCCTTCCATGAGGATCTGCCCCAGGGTACGGGCATTTCGCTGGCCGGCCGGGCCATCGAGATCCCGGACTTCGACTCGCCCGTGCACGCGCGCGACTGGGTGGCCAAGAACCTGGAGTACCTGCTCTTCACTCGGCCCATCATCGAGAACATGGCCTTCGATGCGCATACCTTCCTCCCCCGGAGCCAGGAGCCGATCCTCGGCTCGCGCGAGAACAACTACACCACCTTCTCCCCGCGCATGCACACCCAGGACCCGCAGTACTTCCTCAACAACTCGGATCTCTACTTCGGCGCCATCACCGAGAATGAGATGGCCGCGCCGCATGACCTGACCTACTTCGTTCACCGTGACACTCACGAGCTGCCGGTGCGTGCGGTGCTGCCGACTTGTGCTCCCCTTTGCCGGGCTCCCGGGTGCCCGCTGCTCGGCTCCCGCAGTTACTAATCCGCCTCTCGCTCTTTCGTGGCCACCTTGTGTGTTTGGCGAATGTCGTTGCTGGCCCCCGCCCCCGCCCCTTTCCCAGCGTGCCCCGCTTGACATCGACGAGGGCCTGCTGAACGAGCATGAGGACGAGGACCACGAGCTGGATATGCGCAACACCATGCGCGACCGCCTCGGCCGGCCGGACACCATCACCGGCTATGTGCAGAAGCAGATGTACCACCTCAATCGCCTGTACCCGGACATCTACACCCCGAACAACCTGGCCCTGCTCTTCAACCTCCGTGTGCGCGAGGCCCGCAATGTCCTGGTCATCCAGCAGCGCGGTGCCGAGCTGAACAAGGCTGTGCGTACCGCCACACCGCCGCGGGGGCGGCCGAGCGCCCGCAATGTTCTTTCTTTGCTTTTTGTTCTTTTCTTCCCTGTCGTCGCCACCGCCACCGCCACCGCCACACCATCACCACCGGCGCCTCTCCTTCCAACGGGCCGGTGCCGCCATTCCCCCTGACTCACCCCCTCCACACTGCTTTTCCCGGTCTCCCTCCACCACCGGCCCTCGGAATCACCGCGCAGGGCTACCCCAACCACTTCCAGATTGAGTCTCTCATCGAGGGCGAGCAGAACCGCGCCTACGGCCGTCACCATGACCACGAGATGACCGGTCTGGTGGACAACCTGTCGTCGCCGATCGGCATGGAGCCCGGTGCGGTCAACTACCAGTACATCCCCAACATGCCGGAGGCGCCGGACGCCGTGCTGGACCCCTCCTCGCGGCGGTTCTTCACCACCATGGAGAGCCAGGCCAGCCACACGGCCGGTCTGAACCGCCGCCGGGCCATGATCGAGCCCTTCACTCGCGGCATGTCCGACACCCAGATCCAGGCCTACGTGGAGGACCCCTTCAACAAGGTCCTCGATGAGCGGTCCCTGGCCCTCGAGGATCCGGGCGTGGTGGTCAACAATGCCGTCATGGGCAGCGTCTTCCCGCTGAACTACGGCAACAAGCTGGACGCCGTGGAGGAGGCCCTCTTCACCGATCCCGACAGCCCGACCAAGGGGCTGAACTACCAGGATCTGGATGAGCATGAGCGCCTGCTGGCCAAGCTGGTCATGCTGCGCGTGTACCACGTGCGCCACATGCGCGAGGTGGCTCCCTTCATGAAGGAGTATGAGACCCAGCTGGAGGCGCAGTTTGGCGCCTACTGGACCCAGGCCGTGGAGATGGGCACCGAGGTGGGGGACATCGTGCCGAGCATCATCGCCTCGCGCGTGGCCAGCGGCACCAAGCTCAAGGACCGGTCGGCTCTGGTGGACCGGTTCCTGAACCCCTCGGACAGTGACCTGCGCGCGCAGTATGACCAGTTCATGGACAACCGCGCCGGGGCCGGGATCCCGGCCGGCGCTGCTGGGCTGTATGCGCCGAGCTTCGACGAGTATGCGGCCCGGGTGCGCCGTGTTCGTGCGGCCTATGCCCACACCCTGCCGCATGATGGGGATCTCGATGGGCTGGCCGCGTCGACCACCAAGATCTTCGACATCGCCCAGCTGGATGGGCTCCCTCGTAGCGAGGCCCAGCAGCTGCTCACGGACAATGACGATGCCGTGTTTGCCCTGCTGGATCGCATGCTCTTCAACACCAACAACATGACCGGGCGCATGCGTGACATGGTGCGCGATTTGCAGCTGTACCAGGAGCTCCGGTACAAGCATTCGCACGATCTGAGCCAGTCGCTGCTGCCCAGCCGCCAGGAGACCTACCTGGCCTCCTTCGCCGCGCGCATGAAGGAGTTCCGCAAGCAGTACAGCGCGCTGCGCATTGACGGCCGGCCGGCCGAGAGCTTCACCTCCATCGGCCTCGGTGTGCTGGACCCGGCCAACACTTGGCTCGGGGACTTCTCCCTCAACCACCGGCACCGGTCGCTGACGTCCACGCTGGCCAGCTTCGCCGAGGCCAGCCGCGGCCATGGGTCCGACAAGGTGGTCTTCTGGCCGGAGGAGACCGAGCATGCCAACCTCCGCGAGCGTGGTCGTCTTGGCCGTCGTGGGGCCGTGTCGCCGCGCGTGCGCGAGACCGATGACAGCGACAGCGAGGATGACTCCTTCGACGAGGTGCACCAGTCGACCACCACTCCCCAGGCTCATGCCAAGCTGCTGAAGCGCACGATCGATTACGATGCGCGCAACAACATCGAGGAGTTGCATCCGCTGGTTCGCGACATGCTGGGCTCCATCTTCGGGGAGGGCCGCGCGCCGCAGCTGTACAGCCAGCTGAAGGACCCGAATGTCAAGCAGATGGCCGACTTCCTGAGTGTCATGCTGCAGGAGGTGGACTTCCATGGGAACCCGATGCCGGGCGCGGTGCAGAACCCGATGGCCATCCTGGCGGCGCACAAGTTCCTGGGGCTGGTGCGCGATGCCGCCCAGCGCGAGCTCAATGCCAACATCAACTTCGACTTCGACCCGACCCAGGTCATTGGCAATGCCGTCTACAAGAACTACAATGCCAGCGGGAGCTTCGACTTCTTCAACTACTATCGGGACATGCCGATCTTCGATGTGCCGCTGCCGCTGCCGTCGCAGTTCCCGGCCCTGGCCGCTCGCCAGCAGATCTTCCTGTCGGCCGTGTATGATGGTCGCCAGGATCAGCTTCTGCGCGCGCATGCCATGGGTGTCGAGGCCATCGACGAGCTGGAGACCCGCATGCGTGCCCGCTATCCGGAGCACTTCCCCGACGATCTGGACACCAGCCGGTACTACCGGTCTCGGGGGGACATCCGCCCGGAGATCCGGCCGCTGTTTGCCACCTTCGACAATCCGTCGGTCGATCGCCATGCGCTGATGGCCGTGCCCAATGAGGAGGCCATGCGCATTGCGGCGGCCGGCTTCAACTATGCCTACAACACGGATGCCGTTTTCGATGAGATCTACGGCTCGGAGCTTTGGTCGACGCACTTCAGCGCGGACTTGCCCTTCAGCCTGCCGGAGCACCGGATCAACCTGCCCTACCGGTTGTCGCTGCTGCGGGAGCTCAATGACCGGGTGTTCTATGCCAACCGGTTTAAGTTGATCTTCGACATGATGAACGGCACGGCGGTGCCCTTCATCCCCAACACCATGAGCATCCTGCTGCCGGATACCGACCGGCACATGCAGATTCTGGCCAACTCCCTGGCCGGCCTGGGGCATCTGGATGCCGGGCGTAACATCAGCCCCGGCAGTGATCCGGCCACCTTCGGCCTGTATGTCGACCCGTCGGAGGAGCGCTCCCTCGAGGACGAGGAGGAATCCGACGAGGATGAGGATGACCCGCTGAACCCCAGCTATGTGATGGACTTCGGGTCGGCCGGGTTCGGTGGGGTTGTCCACCCGCACCAGCTGCCGGATGACGCCACCCGCGCGGACTTCGTCTTCATGCATGCGCTGGCCGACTACATGTCCCCGGGCAAGCAGATGTACAGCACGGCCGACACTCGGGACAGCTTCTTCCCGCCGACCGAGCGGCTGGACGTTGCTCAGTACTATGTCAACGACGATTCGGATTCCGATGAGGATTCCGACGGCTCGGATGGCTTTGATTCGGACCAGGGCGATGGCGGCCAGGGCGGCTCGTCCAGGCCTCGTCGCCGGGCTCCGCGCAACGACTTCGACTTCCCGCGCATGCCGCTGGGCAGCCGTGCCGCTCGGTTCCCCAAGTCCTCCCAGTACTTCTTCGATGGGAAGATCCGCCAGATGAAGATTGCCCGTGACAACCTCCATGCGGAGATGATGCACGCCATCGAGGGCCCGCTGGTGCCGTACCATGATGCCCCGTCATTGACCCCGGTGCAGGCGGCCCTGGTGCTGGTGCTGCGCATGATGGATGACATGATCCTGTCCCGGGCGCAGACGCGCCTGCCCCTGCCGGACTTCAAGCGCACCAACCCGGATGGCACGCCGAATGACGCCCTGCCGCCGGCGGTCTTTGTCACCTTCAACATCGATGCCGACATCGACGATGTGGAGGACCTGACGCGCGAGCTGCCGGTCCCCATGACGAACCCCTTGTTCCATGGGTTCGAGAACTTCAACTCCGTGGACGAGGTGCAGACCTTCATCCGGCAGTTCACCCAGCACCCGAACATCAAGTTCCGGGAGGATGGCATCCAGCCGCACATTTCGATCGACCCCCTGCTGGAGGCCATCAAGGCCAGCGGCAAGAAGGAGGAGCAGATCAGCCCCCGCGAGCAGACCCTCATCCAGTATTCGATCGATGAGCTGAACAAGATCATCGATCACAACAATTACATGTATGAGCGCCTGCTCCTGCCGGCGGCCGAGGACACCCTGGACCTGTTCACTGCCCTGGATGAGATGATCCAGACCCGGCAGCCGGGCTCCGTGGGCGAGCTCATGACCATGATCGCCGAGGATGAGACCCTGGCGCCGATGGTGTGCACCGATGAGGATGACCCGATTGCCTTCTACAACAAGCATGAGGGCTCCAATGCCCACACCTTCAATGTCAGCGAGCTGGCGTACAACCTGACGGTCATGCGCACGGCCGCCGTGCTGGATGATGTCATTGTGCCGTCCTACCTGCAGGAGGCCTTCCAGCATACCAAGAACCAGCTGGAGCGCGTGTCCCGGGTGCCCACCTTCCGGACTCTGGATGATGAGGTGCCGATCCGGACGAACCTGCATGCCCTGCGCGCGCACGATCTCTACCATGTTTCCTTCATGTCGCCCGGCCAGCTGGATGGCGAGGTGGACCAGTTCCAGGCCTTCGCGGATTTGGCCGCCTCGGCCATGGCCCATTCGGAGATGGACCGCGAGCACAACCTCTTCCGGCTGAACACCTACATGCGTGGCATTCAGTCGAGCATGACCCTGCCGCTGCCGCATGTGGATTCCTCCTTCAATGCGTACAAGGATGTGGAGAACTTCCGCGAGCTGATGGACCTCGACCGGATTCCGGAGATCCGCGGTGAGATGCTGGACATTGTCCGGGCCGAGCGCGACCTCGTCACCCCGGAGAACATGGAGCAGATCGAGTACCTGCTGCACAAGAACCACCGGCGCCCGCGCGACGACCCGAATGCCCGGGACCCGGCTCTGGTTGTGCGCAAGGACCCGGCCCCGGTGGACAACCGCCATGTTCTGCAGTTCTGCGACACCTCCGAGTCCCGGAACTACACTCACACCTACCGCGAGCGCGATGGCACTCTGCGCCGTGCCACCCACAGCGAGAATGCCCTCCTCAACCACCCGCGCGACCGGGACCTGGCCCGGATGGATAACATCGGTGATGCCGTCCGCCAGGGTCACTTCATCCCCAAGAAGTGATTTGGCGTGTGCCGGCTTTTTCTCCTTCTTTCCCCCCCCCCCCCCCCCCCCCCCCCCACCCCCCCCCCCACCCCCCCCCCCACCCACCCCCCCCCCCCCACCCCCCCCCCCCCCCACCCCCCCCCCCCCCCCCCCCCCCCGGGGGGGGGGGGGGGGGGTTTCCCCCCCCCCCCCCCCCCCCCCCAGAGAAGGAGGTGGCGGAGAGCGGCGGAGCCGCTGGTGGGGTCGAGCTGCAGGCGGGCATGTAGGGAGAGAGGGGACGTTGTGCGCGCGTTGCCTTCTCGGGGGAAGGGCCGGCAAGGGTCGTCGGATGGCGGAGGGCACACCAGGCCTCCTTGCTTTGGTGCCCGCCGCCGTCCTGGCCTCCGCTGTCTCCTCCCTCCTCCCTCCCTCTCGCCGTCCGTCCTCGGTGCTTCCTCTAGATATTCCCCACTTGCTTCCTGTGCGCGCGCGCGCGCGCGCGCGCCCTCTCCCTCCTGGCCGTGTGTGTGTCCCCCGCCCCCTTCTTCCTCCTTACTGCCCCCCCCCCCTCCCCCCTTCTCCTGCTGCAAGGACACAATACACCCAAAGATAGATTCGACACACATTCGCCTGCGGGCTCCCCTCTTTTGCCTGGTCTTTGTCCGCGTTCTCCTGCGTGTGTGTGTGTGTGTGTGTGTGTGTGTGTGTATCCACCGCATGAGCCGGCGCGTCGCCTGCCCCCTTCCCCGAGACCGTGCCCTTAGCCGGGCTGAGGTGGCATGTCTGGCTGGCGGGGCAACATTCGAGGTGCCGGCGGATGGGCCGCCCCCCCGCCGGCCCCCGGGGCCCGACGTGGTGCCTTGGGCTCTCTCCATGTCCCCCGGGCGATCGACGCTAGCCGGGAGATTCTCTAGGGCGCCGAATGAGCGCGGCGGGTGTGTCCCTGCCGCGTTCACCCTTTCCCTCCATCCCGGGAGCCCATGACAGCCAAGCGAGCCCCCCCCCGCAAACCGAGCCCGAGGCAGCCTCGACTAGCGCGAGGATGCGCGCGAGGGTGACGATTAACCATTCCCCCCCCCCCCCCCTGCCCGCAGGGCGTCTCTGGAAGTGCCCGGAGACAGATGTCCCGGACTGGAACCTACTTTTTTTCTCTCTCCCTCCCTCTCCTCCCCTCTCGCTCAAGGGCCAGGGGCAAGAAGCCCACCCACCCAGTGGAGGTGGTCAGCCCGCTTCTCGCGCCTTCTCCCTCCCTCCCCTCCCCCCTCTTCCACCTCCAGCGCCCCTCCCCCCCCCCCTTCTCCGCTCTCCCTCATCCCATCCTTGCCCGTAAGAATGTCCAGCGACGGATCGTCTTCCTCCAGGCGCCAGGCCAACAATGTATGCCCTCCCGACCGCCGTCCTCCTGCCTCTCCCTTTTCCCTCCCCTCTGTCCCCCTATCGCCTCATGATTTCCCTCACCCACGCAACCGGGCCTGACCTTCCGCTGCTCTGCACCGGCTCCCCACCCCCCAAAGGGCTCCCCCCGCATCATGAACATGTCGGACCTCATCCGGTCGAATGACCCCGGCGATGCTCCGGGCGAGAATCGCCACAACGAGTATTTCGCTGGCGGCACGCGCTCGTGCGTTCCACCTGTCCGGCCTCAGCTATGTGCCCATGTGCCTTTGCTAACCATAGCCGTCCACTGTCCGGGTCTCCCTTCCGCTTCCTCTCTCTCCCTCACACACACACACACACGCACACGCACACACACACACACACACGCACACACGCACACACACACACACACACACACACACACTCGTCGTCGGTCTGCATCCGCCTTTGCCGGCCAACGCACAGTGGCTTGGCCATTGAGGGCCCGGACCAGGGCCGCCCCGGTGATGCCCCGGCCGACCTCCGCAGCATGTTCCTCCAGCACGCCTACCAGAACCAAGTCCAGGCATCGTATGTTCCCCCCCCCCCCC
>NW_009242977.1:873359-878762 GCF_000388065.1 Fonticula alba
CACACACACATACACACGCCTGACCTCGCGCCCCTGCTGCCCATCCCTGGTCCTCGTCCTCCTCAACTCCACCAGTGACACCGACAGCGCATACGACTCGCAGGAGGCGTCGACTTCCTTCACCGGGACCTCCTACCGCCTGGGGCTGGCCAACGGCTCGCCCAGCATGAGCCCCTCCACCTCCAGCCAGGGAGCCCTGAATGCCCAGTCGGAGGCGGCCCCCCAGTCCCGGCGGGTGTACCTCCTCATGTACACCGATGGGTTCGGCTTCTCCAACTCGGCTGAGGGCCCGGCCGAGCCGCTGCACTCCTTCGCCGATGAGGCATCTCACGAGCTGCTGCAAGTCGTCATGTCCGGGTACGCACATGGCTGATCCTCTGGCCGGTCGAGGGGCACCCTCCTGGCAACCTTCGCCTCCCTGTGCCGCCCGCTGCTGGCACAGCCACCGCAGCCACCGCAGCCACCGCAGCCACCGCAGCCATTGCCACAGCCGCCGCCGTCGTCGCCACCGCTCTCACGCCCAGTCGCCAGTCTCACTAACCAACCGCGCACCATGACGAAACAGGCGCATCCCGCGCGAGCTTCTCCCCCGGCTCGGGGTTGCGGCCGACAGTCCCACCCTGCACACCGACATCCAGGTGGTTACCTTCAACCATCCGGCGCCGACCCCCCCGGCGCCGAAGTTCGCCGGGACCAGCCTGCGCCTGGGGTCGGCCGGCGGTGCTGATGAGGCGGCCGCCAACTCCATTGCCAATACCACCGACTTTTCCTCCCCGGCGGAGATCTCCCTGCCGGCCGGCAGCCCGGGCTCCTTCATGGTTCGCGTTCGCCTGGCCTCTGGCTCGAAGTACGCCACTGCTGCGCCCCTGCTCCCGGCCCTTTCCATGGTCCCCCTGCTGTGGGGGCCCCCCGACACGGTGCCTAACATGTCCCCTGCTCCTCGATCCGGGCCGATCCCGTCCGTGCGTGCTGGCCCAGCCTGACCGTGCGGCTTAATGACAGCCATACTGTCCTCGATCTGTACAACCACATCCGGGCGTACGTGTCCTCTCCATGGGCATGCGCGTGACAGCCGCTCACGTCTTTCTCTGCCTTTTGCGCCGACGCCCCCACGAAAGCTGACATGCGTTTGCCCCCCCCCCCCCCCTCTCCTCGTCTCCCTCTCCCTTCCTCATCCCTGGCCCTGGCTCCCGCATCTACCTGGAACCAGCGTCAATTCCGACTCGAATCAGCGTCGCTTCATGCTGAAGAGCACTCTCCCGGGGTCGGATGTTGTTGCGGACATCCAGAATGTCACGGTCAAGGGGGCTGGCTGGGCCGGGTCCACCCTGGCTCAATCGTGGCTGTGAGCGCGCCCGCTCCGTGGCAACCAGCAACCAGCCTTGTCCCTCCTTTGCCCCTTCCTCCCAGAAGAAGAGGGAGTGGTAGCAGGACGGGCCCGGGGGGGGGGGGAGGCATAAACGCCGCCCGTCCAACGTCCTCTGTGTCAACCTCGCCATCGCGCCCCCTCCCAGCCCGGGACAGGGCCGGGTCGCTGTGAGATCATCATGAACTTCAAATAAACCCGCACCCGTGCATGTGCATACGTGTAAACATGTCCCTCTCTGGCTGTGCACATTCGTGGAGATGCGCACGCACAGTCACCCCCCCCCCCCCTCCCCCCCCCCCCCCCCCCCTCCAGAGGGGAGGGGGGTGGGAAAGCACGGGGCCGAGTCCCATTTGTGGATTTTGTATTATTTTTCTCCCCAGGCCTGCACGCGCTGGCGGCCGGCACAAGAGCGCGAAGACCCGGCCGCCCTGCTACATGATCAAGCATTGGGCCGAGGCCGAGGCCTTGATGGCGGAGATGCTGTCCCGGCGGGTTTTCAGCGGGGAGTTGAGCGCGTCGTTGGCCAAGCTGTCCAGCTTGTCCACATAGGTCATGGCGTAGTCGTTGATGTCCTGCCGCAGGGAGGCCTGCTCCTTGAGCAAACGCGCCAGCAGTGCCGCCAGCCGAGCAAGCTGCTCGGATTCGGCCGGGTCCGCCGCCAGCAGGGGATCTCCCAGCGTGGGGGATCGGGCCGGGCTGGCCTGCGTCGAGCGCTGCAGGATGCTTGCACGGCTGGGAGCGACGAGGGACACCTGCAGGGGGGGGGGGGAGGGGGGAGGCCGGGCCGGAGGTCAGAGGCAGAGCCCTTCAGAGGACAGACGGAGACCGGCCCCAGGGGCAGCAGCGGATCTCGAGGCGAGCAAAAAAAAAGGGGGAAAAGGAAAGAGACCACAAGCGAGGGAGGCCCCGGGACCCATGACGCGGTCAGGGGCCGGGGTGGTGTGGAGGCACGGCGTACCTCGATGTCGTCGATGATGTTGCTGATGATGTAGTTGGACATGGCATTGACGGTCCGGGTGTCGAACGCCTGCACGGTCTGGGCATTGGAGGCCAGATCCCCCGAGCTGGCCCCGGTGCCGGAAACACTGAGCAGAGCCTGCCGAGTGGTGACGGCCAGCGAGCGGTTCAGTCGCACCGGCGACGTGAGCGCCAGTCGATCGGAAATGTCCCGCGCCAGGGAGATCATCTCGCTGACGGTTCGCGGACAGGGCGGGGGGCTGGTCCGGCTGAAGACGGTCGACAGGTCCACCGGGTCCTCGGATCCGGGGGACGTGGGAGGCGCATGATTGACCAGGCGCGTGGTGGTGGTGGTGGTGGTGGTGGTGGTGGGAGCCCATGGCACGGACGCCGGCCGGCTGCTGGTTGGCAGCGGTAGCCCAGGGCGGTCACGCCGGACCGGGGCAGGGCTCGGGGCAGCCGCACCGGCCGCACCGGCCGCACCGGCCGCACCGGCCGCAGTGCCAGGCCCCGCGTCCGAGACCGGGTCGGAGGCCGAATCGACCAGCCGATCATCATAGTCCGACATCGAGCGTGGAAGAGCCGCCTCACCGGCGACATCGGGGCCACCGGACGGCTCGGGCAGAAGCCCGGCAGCAGGCCCCCCGACGAGCGGGACCGCCGGTGAAGTGGGCCGCGACTCGTCCGGCAGATCGAGACTGCTGACGGTCAGCGGGTAGGCCGGCAGGGACGGCAGGACAGACCCCAGGGCGGCCGATGGATGCTGACCCCGGCTGGAGCCCAGGTTCGCCATGCTGACGCTCGCGCGGATCGGCGTTTGTACGATGTGCTCCGGCCGGCGAACCGGCGACAGGCGCAACGGCGAGGAGGGCACACCCGCCGGGGCCGAGCCCTCAGGCAAGACTTCGCCGGCGGCCGCGAACTCCACCGCCAGCGAGCCAGGCCGGGCACTGCCAGCAGCAGCAGCAGCAGCAGCAGCAGCATCACCACCAGCCGTCCCGGTGTTCGATTCTCCAAGGTACATATCGAAGGAGGAAAACTGCTCGGCATCCGATGACCCGGCATCCTGAAGGATGCCCAACGGGTGCCCATGCTCCTGCTGCTCCTGCTGCTCCTGCTGCTGCGCATATTCCTCTTCGGTCAGCCAGTCGCCGACGGCCGCCGCGCCGAGAACCGATGCCCGGCGCTGGGCCGCCAAGCGCCACGCCTCGGCCTCGGCGCGTGCTTGTGACAACAGTTCCGAATCTCGCAGAGCCTGCTGGTGCAGCTTGAAATTCGAGGCCGACAGCTCACGCATCGCATGGAGCAATGACTGCGCGACATCATTCGAGGCAAGCACCCGCGAGGCCGGAGGCAGGGCCGACGCCGAGGCCGGCACCACCGCCGGGGCAACTTGGTTTCGGCGAGCCGCCGCCGCCGTGGAGGGAGCCTTGGTCTTGGGGGGGGCCGGGGTCGAACCCGAGGTCGAGGCCGAAGCCTCGATGGCATCCTGCGCATGGGGCAGTTGGTGGAGCGAGGAGAAATCATCCTCAAAATCGCCGACCGTCTCGAAGAGGGACAGCGAGGGCGAGGAAGGCATGGAGGCTGTCTCCTCGGGCGGGGCATCCACCAGGGAGCCTGGGTCCGAGACCAGGCCCTCCGCCAGCAGGGCATCCGGCGCGCCATGCAGCGACGCTTGCACCAGGATGTCCGCCTCGCGCAGGAGGGCTGCCGCGTGAGTGGCCTCGGCGGCTGCGGCGATGGCCGGGTCCGGGCTCAGGACCCCGGCCATGGCACCGGCTGCCCGGCCGCTCGAGGGGGACGTCGGCTCGGACACATCCTCCTCGTCATCCATGCTGTCCCCGTCCATGTCCCCCATGCCGGGCAGATCCCACTGGCGAACCTCATTCATGACCAGGCGATTGCTGCTGGCCTGCCAGGTGAGCCGCCGACTGGGCGAGTCCCGGAAGGAGGGGCTAAGCTGGAGATTCGGATCGGCCAGCGCGCTGGCCCGTGGGGACATGCCCAGCCAGGGGTCGGCCCCGGTGATCCCGGCGCCCGGAGGGGTGCTGCTCAGCTGGGCGAAGCGATCTTCGGCGGCGCTTTGCTGCTGCCGCAGGGTCCGCTCAAGGATGCGGTTGTTCCGGCGCAGGCGTGACACCTCGGCCGTCAGTGGCCGGAGAGTATCGATCTCGGCCTCAAGATGTCCTGCAGGGAGGGGTGGCGGGAGATCAGCACAAGCCGCAGGGCAGTGAAGAAAAAAAGAAGGGAAAGCAGCGGAAGTGGAGCAAGGCCCAGGCGCACCCTTGTCCTCGACCTCGGACGAGAGCAGCCGCTCCGTGTGCCGGAGCGACCGCCGGAGGTTGGTGATCTCGGCCAATTGGCTGGCAGTCTGACCGTGTGGCAGACGGGCAGAAATGGCGCCCCAATGGGGCCAGTTAGCCGGTGTGGAGGGGCCCCGAGAGCGGGATCAAAAGGGAGGCCAAAACACAGCAACATCCGGACGGACGAACCTTCTTCTCCTGCGAGGTAAGCTGCTGCTCCATGTCACCGGCCCGGGCATTGGCCTGGGCCAGGTCGGCTCGTAGGTTGGTGATGGTTTGCGACTGGGACTTGGATTGGCGCTCGACCTGAGTCAATCGAGAGCCAACGTCAGCCAAGTCGCGCTGAGTGGCCACCAACAGCTATATTCGAGGCGAGGCGAGGGGGGAACGGGGGGGGGGGAGAGAGGATGGCACACATGGCGGGAGGGGTGAGCAGGACACAGAAGAAACGACCAGGCAGCAGCAGAAGAGAGTACCGGCCGAGGAAGTGCAAGACGGTGGGCAGGTGCAGGGGGAGGGGGGGGGGGGGGGGGGGGGGGGGGGGGGGGGGGGGGGGGGGGGGGGGAGCGGGGCAGCGTGTTGGACATACTTCTCGAGTATGCGTGAGATCACTCTCGCGGTGCGACAGCTGGAGCCGACTCTCGGCCAGCTGATCCAGTAGCGACTGCTTGGCCTCCTCCAGGCGCTCTAGGCGCGCTTGCAGGTGATTTGCCTGCTCCTCGAGCTTCTCATTGATGAACTTGCACGAATCCAGCTGGGCAGACTGCGCGACAA
>NW_009242977.1:878948-880055 GCF_000388065.1 Fonticula alba
GCAGACGGACGACGCAGGGAAGAAGCAAAATGGGGGACATGGGGGGGGGGGGGGCGGGGGGGGGGGCAGTACAAAGACACGAACCTCCTCGGGGTGGCTTATAGCCGGCGAGGAGCCGGTCACAGAAGACCCTCCCCAGCCGGAGGGACTCTCATTGACTGAGGACATCGAGTAGAGGCTGTCGGGCTCGTGGTCAATGGCCTCGAACCCGTCCAGCGGTGAGCTGTGGGTGGACATCCCCCAGTGGACGGCCCAAGGGCAGGGGGTGTGTGGAGGGGGAGGAGAGAGAGAGAGAGAGGGAGGGGGATCGAGTCCGGTGGAGAGGCGGCAACGAAAGGGCAAGAAAGGGGCACGGAGGGAGGGAGGGAGGAGGGGGGGAGAGAACGGGGGCTGAACCCGCGCGGGAGGGAGGAGATGGGCAAGTTTTTGGGCAACCCGCGGCCGGGCGCTTTTGGGGGGGGGGGAGGGGGTGGCCGAAAAGAAAACACACGGACGCTCCTATTTTCCGGGGACCCGGGCGAGAGGGAGCATGGTAAAAGGAGGGAGGGGGGGGGGGGCAGGCAACCATGGGGCTAATTGAAACCGATCTCCGGCGCCCCGCGCTGGTGCCCGTGCGAGGTGTTGTGCCCCCGCCGGCAACGGTCAAGAATCCCAGCTGGCAATCTGCCTCCGGTGAAACCGCCCTGGTCCGGGCGTGCCCACCCACGGGGGAGCAGGAGGGGCGGCGGGCTGCGGCCGGCGGCCGAGGGTGGAGTGGAGTTTCCTTAACTCTCGCCGCAATCCAAGGCCTTGCCGGGAACGCGACCGCCCTTGTGGCCGGCTCCATCGCAGTTTCGCGGTCCCCGCTCCAAAGCCGGGGAGAGACCGGGAGGCCTCATTCGTTGGCAATTCCCATGCCTGGGAGGCTCTCTCCAGTCGCTATGCCAACAACTCCGCGACGCGCACCGGGCACCCACACACCCGCTCAAGAGCCCGTGGCCTGGAGATGCGCCCGCCTCTCTGGAGGGGGTCCGCGCGGCCGCGCGCTTCCGTACACGCATGCACGCACGCACGCACGCACGCACGCACGCACGCACGCACGCACGCACGCACCGCGCAGCCCCCCCC
>NW_009242977.1:880139-886790 GCF_000388065.1 Fonticula alba
CCGCCTCTGCGCCATACATCTGCCCCTGTGCTCTTTCCTGCCTGCCGCCTGGCCGTCGATCGTCTGCCCCCATGCACCGGCCTCTCGGCGATTCGCCACCATCACTCTTCCCTCCGGATGGTACCCTGTTGCCTTGGGTCGGGAGCCTGCTCTGTGCACATTGCCTTCGCGCTTGGCCCCCGCTGACCCATGTTCTGTGTCTCCTCCTTCCCTCGCTCTCTCGCTCTCTCGCTCTCTCGCTCTCTCGCTCGCTCTCTCTCTCTCCTGGGGTCAGATCTCCCGCCTCTTCCACCGGTCAGCCTCGGGGCACCGGTACTTCTGGTCGGGCAGCCAGCTCCCACTCTCTCCTCGCCGACCATGACCCCGGTCCTTTTGGATGAGGAGCCTGAGCAAGACGAGCCGATGGCCTCGCTGTCCGTGGTGCCGGAGCCCGAGCCGGCCCCCGGGGCGGCCTCCATGCCGGAGCTGGAGCCGGGGTCCGAGGCGACACCCACGCCGGGGCCCGACCATGCTGAGTCCTTTACCCCCTCATCCGAGCCAAGTGCGTCACTCGCCCTCACTCGCTGCCACTCGCTGCCACACCACTGCCACTGGGCCTGGTATACCGAGACCCACAGAGACTGGGAGGCGGGATGAGGCTGCTCTGTCTCTCCCCTCGAGGATGCACCACCTCCGACCATCTCACGCATCCACACGTTCACCCTCGCCGCCGCCGCCGCCGCCGCCGCCGCCGCCGCCGCCGCCGCCGCCGCCGCCGCCGCCGCCGCCGACTGCGCACCGCACAGATGGCACATGGGAGTCTCCGGAGCTGGGACCCTCGCCGGTCGCGTCCAGGTCCACCCCCCCGGGCGGGGACTCCCCGATGGCTTTCAGCTCGGACATGACTACCGATGATACTGCGGCCCCGACGGCGGCCACCTCTCCCTCGTCCGCTGCTGTCCATGAGCAAGGGGACAATGAGGAGGATGCTGCGCGCGCGGAAGACGACAGCGACAGCGACAGCGATTCCGAGGAGGACTTCACTTGGTCCGCCCCCACCCCGGCGCGTCCGCGACGGCCGAAGTACCATCCAAGTGACAACGAGTCGGACGACGACGACGACGACGACGACGATAGTGGCCACCACCGCAGCATCCTGGATGGGGCGCGCGAATATGACCGGACCGAGACCGCCCGTCTGGACATGCTCCAAACGATTGAGGATGTACCTGGCGCACTTCCCCCACTTCCTTCCCCCCGCCCCCCATTTGCTGCCTTGCCTGTCTCTGACCTGAGTCTGCATTTGCCCCAGCAACTGATCCGGCTTCTGGAGGTGGCTGGCGATGCGGCCGACGAGCTCGGCGGCAATCTCGACACCCTGCGAGACGCCTCATCGTTGGACCATGCCAATGACCACCTGCCCGACTATATGGACGCCTTGTCCCAGTACCTGATCAACATTCAGGGGGCCGAGCCTCTCCTGCGTGAGTTCCTCGGCCTGGTTGATGTGCGTACGGCCTGTCGCAGAGGCGGAATGGGGCATCTGCATTTTCGTTCGGGCCTTCCTGTGTGCTTCTGCTCCTTTCTCTTCCCCCCCAAGGCTCCCCTTCCCCAACTGACAAGCTCCCCCCCCCCCCCTCCCCGCCTGCCCCGGCTCCTCGTCTACAGTCGATAGAGAGCCAGACCAAGGTTGCCATCCTGACAGCGGCCACAGCGGAGGCCCCCTTCCAAGCCAACTCCTACCTTGAGGAGAAGACCTACGAGCTGCAGGCCATTACCGCTTCGCTCGGGCGCCAGGAACTGGATAAGCTCCTGGACAAGATTGACCGGACCCTGTTTGATCATTACACGCAGAAGACTGGGTCTGAGTGAAATAGACGGACCGATCGGGAGATCTCCCAACCCTTCATCTACACTGGTATATTGCCGCGCGCGCGCGCGCGCGCGCGTGCGCGTGCGCGTGCATATGTATGTGCACGTGCATCGTGCGTGCGTGCGTGCGTGCGTGCGTACGTGTGTGTGTGTGTGTGTGTGTGTGTGTGTCTGCGATAGTGATGGTGGTGGTAGACACAGGGGAGTGGGGAAGGAAGAAGAACCCTCACAGCCGCAGGGGCGTTTGTAGCCAGGCCCCTAGGAACACCTCCGTGAGGAACCCGGCCCCGTGTGCGAGAACCATGATGACGAACCTGGTCAAGAAGGTGTGAGCTCGTGGGTGGAACATAGGAAATAGAGGCAGGGAGGGAGAGAGGGAGAGAGCGGGAAGAAAAGGAAAGGTGGATGGTGGCCAGGGGAGGGAGAACAGCCGGAAAAGGCGCCCAAGGTGCGCGCAAATAAAGCGCCAGCATCGTACCGCGGGGCAAAGACACTCCAGATGAAAAGGTGCCGTCGGAGGATGGCCGTGGCCACCACCGTGCAGACAATGGCCAATAGATCGATGGCACAGGCGGCGGCCGAGGTGACACGCAGCCGGGCCCCGGCGTCGGAAGCTTCGAGCCCGGGCCCGGCGAACCACGCGGCCAGGAAATGTGCCCGAAGGACCCAAGCCCCGAAGAGGGCCATGCAGATGAGCCCCCCACTCAGGACCATGTGTGCCCGGTGGAGGCCGATGAAGCCGGGCCACCATTGAATCGAGGCGAAGACCGTCTGGTGGCCGGTCTTGAAGAAAAGGTGCAACGCCAAAAATGACAGGATCCCCCCGCCCAGGAGGCCCTGATGCAGGGGAGCACGATCGCGAGAATGCCCGGGCCGCTGGCCGGGCATCGAAGGAGACCCCACCGGCAGGGGGATGCACGCCAGGACGCCAATCCAAACATGGCACACTCCCGGCCCGCTGAGCAGCTTGCATAGGCTCAGCAGCGCAGCCAGTCGCGCGAGCAAGCCATCTTGCACAACCTGGCGAGGGTTCGGGTGGGTGCGCCCGCCGGGCCAAATGTACGTGGCTGCGAGCAGGAGGTACAGCGCGCGGGGAGGCCACTGACAAGGGGCCAAACAGGCGACGGGAAGGCAATCGAGGGGGTGGGGAGTGGATGTGTGTGTGTGTGTTAGGGTCATAGAGGGCGAGGGAGGGGAGAGAGTAGCGGGGAAGAGGCGGAGGGAGGGAAGGAAGGAAAGGGCAACACAGGTTGGAGAGTCGCGCCAGGTAGAGAGGAGGCACAAGAAGAGCATGGCGGAGGAGGAGGAGCGGGGCGGCACGCGGATCACGGACCAGGTGAGCCAAATCCAGCCAAACCGGAGCAGCGTTCTCACCGGACAAGAGACTGTCGCGCCAGCGTGACAGGCCCCACCACGCCAGGATGGCACTCCCGGCAAGGGTATACACGACGAATGCCCGCGATCGCAAGGCCCGACCAACACTGCGATCGCCGCGCACACACACCAATGCCACCGCCAAGGCCAGGCACTCCAGCGGGAAGACGGCCAGCTGGTGTGGACCATGGTTCCACAGGGGATCCGCCTGGCGCGTGGGGCTCACGAGGAAGTCCCACAGCGCAATACCCAGGGACGGAAGGGGGGCGCCCGGGTCGGCTGTCGATGCGGGAAGTCCGGCCGCGTGGGCGGTCGGCGAAAAGAGCAAACTCGGGTCGTCATCATTCGATGCCCGTAAAAAGACCAGCCCCGGGGCCAGCAGGCGGAAGATCACCAATGGCGCCAGGGCCTGGATACTGGCTCCGGTCTGCGGATCAGGGCAATGTCAGGCCAAGCGGGCTCCCTGGGAAGGGTAAAAGTGGCCGGGAGGGGCCGGGGCGAAGGGGCAGGGGGGCGGGAGCCCTGGCCAAAAGCACGCACATTGCCTTGGCGCAAGTGTGACCAGGCCAGAATGACCAGCAAACTGGATAAAGCCCACCAAGTGACGTCGGCCTCGGCGGCAATGAAGCTGTTGGAGAAGGGCTGCGCGGCCACGGCCAGGGCGATGGTCACCAATGTCACAAGTGTCTGGATGAGGTTTGAGGCGCACGGGGGGGGGGGGGGGGGCATGGGGCATCAGTTGAGATGGAGAGCAGGCGCAAGGGAATCGGCCCACCGACAGCGAGAAAGGGGTGGACTTGCTCTGGTGGCCAGGCAGAAGGCCCACGCACAGAGACGCGGAGGCCACGCTGACACGCGGGAGAATGTGCCGGGGCCGCCGGGGCGACAGCCATGTTCATGTTCTTTTCGGCGACCGCCGAGCCCGAGAAGGCGGATGCCAGCCACCAAATCAGCACCCCGGCCAGCGCACACACGCCGAGCCCCAGTCGCGTGGTGTCGAACTCGGCCCACGCCCGGCGACAGCGCAGCCCGGTGGCATGGAGGAAAGTCCGAGTGAGACGGTTGCACCGGGCCAGCGGCCGGTCATCGATGTCGGCACCCGGCCCGGAAGAGGGGAGGCCCGCCGAGGAGAGCATGGTCTCGGGGCTGAGCGTCTCGCCGAGGAGCACACGCGTGAAGGCAACCTCATAGCAGAACTCCAATTCGGCAAAGGCGGACACCAGCTCGACAAGGGAGGGGATCCCCCCGGCAGTGGCGTACGTCTGCCCGGCAGCCACGGGACACGCCTCATGGTCCGGGGCGGCGGTGTGTGCATGCAGCACCGGCCAAACGGCCTCCGGGTTGCCAGTTCGCCGGGCATCGGCCAGCTTAATGGCCAAGTCTCGGCGACCAGGGTGCCGGTCGGTAGCCAGGGCTTCAGGCGCATCGGCCAGCTGCTGCTGCTGCTGTTGCTGCCGCTGCTGCTGCTGCTGACTGCCCCCGGGGGCGGCATAATGGGACAAGAAGCGAACCACCTGCCGGAGGGTGGCTCGCAGGGCGGCAGCCTCGGTGGTATGTGAGCCTGGGAAGGCCCGGGAATCGAAGCAGCCAGGGGGGGGGGGGGGGGGGGGGGGCGCATGTGAGTCGGGGCCGAGACAGGCCAAGCCCGCGGCGCCGCATGCGCATACGCACTTGTGAACAGCCCCTCGATGGGGACACCGAGAGAACTGAAGGGAATCGGAACGCCAGTCAACAGGGCCAATGTCGGAACGTAGTCCGTTTGGAAGATCGGCTCCCCGACCGGCGGGGGTACACAGGTCCCAGCCTCGTCCAGCAGGCCGACGGCCCGGCCATCACAAGCAGCCCCGCCGCTCGGGGCCCAAACCCACAGGGCACTTGTGGTCTCGGGCAGGGTGTCTCCCCCGTGGTCGCCGGTGACGGTCATCCCGTGGTCGCCCAGCACCAGGAGGGCCGTGCTGCCGGGCAACTGGGGAATGGCAGAGGTCAGGGCCTGGAGAAAGCGCTCGACCTGGTGGATTTTGCGCTCGAGCGCTCCGGATGGGTGGTGTGGCCCGAGACGATGGCCAACATGGTCCAGGCCCAGCATATGGCCGATAAGCACATCCCAGCTTGGGCCTGAGCGGCGGTCGGTCAGTGGCAAGATGCGCAGCCGGGGGAGGAGGGAGGCGGGGGACCAAAGAGCAGGACATCGACCGGGCATCAGGAAAGGCGGCACGACAGAACAGAGCGAGCGAGGCAGGACGCACTGCCGCTGACCGGGATGTGGTCCACCCACTCGGCGAGACCGTCAAACCCCTGGAGGATGTCCGGGTCATGGAGCTCCAGGCACCGAGCGAAGTAGCGGATGACCGCGGCGTCGACCGTGTCCAAGTCGGCCACGTCGAAGCTCGGCAGCGCCAACACCTGGCTGCAGGCCGAGCGCCCGGCTGGCTGGGGCGGCTCCCCCTCGCGCATCGGAGCCACCCCGCCCAGGCGGCCCTCCGGGAAGAGCCCGACCCAGGTGTCGTCGCCGACGAAGCGCACCGCCCGACCGGCCCGGCGCCATGCGTCGGGCAGGGAATCCTCGCCGACAGCACGCGCGGCGAAGTTCGATCCCGCCTCCACGAAGGCCGGCAGCCCGCCGGTATTGAGGGCCTTCAGGCGCTGGAGAGTGGTGGTCGGGGCATCGGCGATGAATTGCCGGAGCATGGTCCGGTCGGGCTGGCTGTCGAGCAGACGCCCCGGGGTGTGGAGAGCTGGCAGGGGCGTGGTGGCGGCGGAGAAGCCGGCCCCAAAGTTGGCATCCGCAAAGTCATACCGCAGGGCATCCACCAGCAGGACAATCACCCGATCGAAGGGGCGCAGGACTCGGCGCGCCTGGATGGCCAGGCGCCCAGCCAAGTGGTCCATTTGCTGGTGAAGGGCGGCCCCATGGGCAGGGCACTGGTGCCGGGTGTCGAGCAGGGGCAGCGGCTTCCAGGCTGGCATGCTGCCCACCGGCTGGTCGGCCGGGTGTCCGGCCAGTGGCTGGGTCAGATCCGGGAGCGCCACACCGAAGGCAATGTCCCCCCAATCGGCTGGTCGATCGACCGGGGTCCGAGTCAGCAGGAATCCCTCGGCGAAAAGCCACACCCCGATTGCCAGGAACAGGGCAAACATGGTGCGTGCGGCCAGCCCGGCGCCCGGGCCTGGCCGCAGCAGGGGGAGGGTCATGCGTGGAGAGGCGATCCGAGAACTGGGGCCTCGGGTCAGGTTGTGGGAGGGAGCAAGAGGCCGGCGGGGGGGGGGGGGGAGGGGGGGAGGAGAGATGCAGGCTGCGGGTATGTTGAGAAGGCCAAGGGGAGGGGGGATATCAAACACAGCCTCACCCAATGACAAAAAGCACCGGCTGATCTGTCTGTGTGGGCAAAGGGACAGGCGCGCACAGAGAGAGAGAGAGAGAGAGAG
>NW_009242977.1:888576-890124 GCF_000388065.1 Fonticula alba
GGGGGGGGGGGGCATATCCGCGCACCCCTGGGGGTGGGTGCGGCGCTCCCCCCCCCCCCCCCCGCCCAGGGGCTGAGCCAGCGCGCCCGAGAGAGGACGGGCACAGAGGCATGGGCATGGGCGCGGCCCGCGCGAGAAGTCCCCTTGTCGCCCGTCGTTCACCGGAAAGGCGGGCCGGGGGGGAGGGGGGGGGGGACAATGCGCCGGGGTGTGCTGGAGTAAGCACATGTCTGCGCACTCGTAGGCGCGAGAAGCACGCAGGCGTATACATGCGTGTGAATAAATGCATCCCCGCGTCCGCGTCCGCGTCCGCGTCCGTGGTGTGCATGATACGTGTGTATGCCTGCGGGGCCTGGGCCGGGCGACGGCAGGACCGGGGGGTGCGGGGTGGGGGTGGGGGGGGGGCCTTCGGTGGAGTGAAAACACCTGCCACCGCCCTCGGACAGGCCGCGTTAGAAAATCTTCAGACCCGCTGCCCCCTTCCTCCCCCTGCTCCGCCCAACCCCGCCCCCGTCCCCCCCCCCCCACCCTCCGCCTCTTCCTTCCATCCCCTTCGTCGTGCACCTCCCTCGCCCTCGCCGCGTCCCTTGCTCTCCCCTCTTCCTCCCCCCCCCCCTCACCGCAAAGGCTGATCCGCGATCGTCCTGTGGCCCGCGCAGACGTCGTAGCCCCGCCTCCTTCCTCTCGCACCCCCTCCCCCGTCCCGATGTACGGATCTGCCCTGCATGTGGCTGCTTCTTCGCCGAGTCACCTCTCCTCTTTGTCAATCCGCCAGCCGGTCTGACCCCTTTTCCTGTAGCTAGAGACAGACCCTCTCTCCCTCCCCCCCCCCACGCCTCTCCTTCGCCATTCAGTCATGGAGGCCTCCTCAACCACAAAGCCCACGGACTACCCAGGTGGCCAGGCGCCGGCTGCTGCCGCTGCCCCGGCCGCCGATGCCGCTGCTGCTCCGGCTGCCGCCGCCGCCGCCGCCGCCGCCGCCCCGGTCGCTGCCGCCCCCCCTCGCCTGAACTACATCACTACCAAGAGTCCGTTTCCCTTCTCTCCCCTCTCCCCGCTCGACGTTATGCACTTTTCCCCGTCCTCGCTATGCCCTTCTGTGTGCTGCGGGGCCGTCGGTTTGGCCCGTCCGCCTGCCCGATCTCCCATCCCCCCTCCCCCCCTCCCCTCCCGCGTCGCGCTGACTTCGTCCCTCTGCTGTTGGTAGCCCTCCTCGACAAGTACCAGGACAAGCTGACCCCCTTCGAGATCAGTGAGGCCCTGCACTACCCGCGCATCTACTACTTTGGCGACGGCGCCAACAAGATCCGCGGCATTCCCTGGGCCCCGAACAACCATGGCTATGACGATAACAATGGCTACCTGCACCTAGTTAACAATGACCACATTGCCTACCGGTTCAGCATCATCGACAAGCTGGGCCGCGGGTCCTTTGGCCAGGTGCGCGCCGCGTCGCTCGGGCCATTTCCCGCTCGAGCCCTCCTCTACATCTCTCCCCTCTCCTTCTCTCTCCTCTCCTTTTCTCTCCTCTCCTTTTCTCTCCTCTCC
>NW_009242977.1:890134-891759 GCF_000388065.1 Fonticula alba
CCCCGGCTCGGGGGGAGATGTGTCATCATCGCATCGCCCGCGCCCCTGTGCCCTCTGCCGGGCTCCGGCCCCGCCCCGAGGGTGGGCGGGGGCTTTCGCGTTGTGAGAGGGCACCGCGCCCCTGCCCTGTAGGGGCAGTGTGAGACAGCCCCGCCTGGGCTTTCAACCATGGGAACTCCCCTCCCCCCGTCCCCCGGCGGCGCGATCGTCCCTCCCGCTTGTTCGGGGGCGGGGAGCGGGGAACAGGAAGCCAGGAGCGGGGGGGGGGGGGGGAGGGGCAGGAGCATGTAGCAGCAAGACGCCACACCGCCAGGGGCGCCCCTTCGGCCAGGGAGGCGCCCAGCAGACGGCCGTGTGTACGTGTACGCGTGTGCGCGTGCAAACACCAAGACCGCGCGCGCGGGGACACCGTCGACCGGGTGTGCTTGCCATCCTGCCCCCCCCCCCCCCCCCCGGGGAGGGAGCATCAGGCGAGGGATGAGGCCCAGTCACCCCCGGTGCGGGGGGGTCTGTTGGACCTCATTTGGCGCCTTTTCTTCCCCGGGTCGGGGGGATGTGTGGTTCTCCTGCGCGCCTCGTCCAGCCCGGCCCCGCCAGCGGCCGATCGAGGCGCCAGCGCCAGCTCGAGGACCGAGGGGGGCTCGCGGCCGGACGGGGCGCATTCTTGACCCGGGCCGCGTAGTCTGCCCCTCCCCCTCGGCCCGGTGTGGTCCCGGGGCACATTGGCAGGCCTCCCTGGGGGGGCGAGGGGGGGGGGGGGCAGTGGGCGGAGGGGCACACGGGGCGGGGGGGCCGCAGGCCGAGTGGGGTCATGTGCGATCCTGATCTTCGCTCTCTCCCGGGCCCGGCCGGAGGTCCTCGCCTCCCGGGGAGCGGGCGGGCCCGAAGCCGCGCCGGCAAGCCCCGTGCAAGAGGGTCCCCGAGCATGGAAAGCCCGAGCCTCCGGGGCGGGGGCGGGAGCAAGCGTCGCCGCGCCCAGAGCGCCCCCCGGCGCCTGGGTCCCCTCCTCCTCCTCCCCCCCCTACCAGAGGGGCCAATATGCAGTGGCCCTCGGGTTGTGGTTCCTCGAAATTGCCCGTCAGCCGGGCGCCCTCGTCGCTCTTCCTTCGTCGCTGTCCCTCCCTCTCGCCCTCTTTCTATCCTGGGCTTTCCCTCGTGCCATTGTTCTCTCCTCCCGGTGGCGGGGGTGGCTGGCGACCATGACGGCCTTGTTCTTCCTCGGGCGCCCGGTCCCGCGCGCATTCTCTCCGGCCATCGCCCACCCGCCGGTAGCGAGAGGCCCCCCCCCCCCCCCTCCCGGCTGGCGTCCAGGAGGAGTGAGTTGTCCCGCAGCGCGCCGGCCGCGGGTGTGTCCGCCCCGGCGGGGCCCTGTTGCGTGGGGCTCCCCCAATCGGGGCAGGCCCAAGCGGCCGGCTTCTTTTTCTCGCAGCCGTTCCTCCCCTGGCCGGGCCGCCGCCGAGGGACGCGGCCGCGGCGGTGGGACGGGGCCACAACAGTGCAACGGGGGGCGGTGTGGTGGCCGGGGGCCTGGGGCCGGGGGGAGGGGGGGGGGCGCCCGGGGCGCGGAGTCAGCTAGGCGAGGAATTTAGAGTCCAGTCGACGCTCTGGGAGGGGTTAGAGTGGAG
>NW_009242977.1:891769-893567 GCF_000388065.1 Fonticula alba
AGAGAGAGAGAGAGAGAGAGAGAGAGAGAGAGAGAGAGAGAGAGAGAGAGAGAGAGAGAGAGAGAGAGAGAGAGAGAGAGAGATGTGCTATGTGCTATGTGCTATGTGTTTGGCCCGGCTACCGAACAAGACGAACGGGGCGGGGTAGATTGCACAGCCTTCGTCTGGGGCAGATCTAAGGAAGGCACGTCCGTGGGCAATCGATCGGGGAAGTGGCCATGTGCTTTGTGGTCTTGTGATCTCGATCTCGGGCGGCACCCGGAGGACGTTAAGAGAATATTGTTCCCGGCTGCTGAGTTTGTCCGGCCAGAATGCCCTGCTGCCGACTGTGAACTTGGCTATTCATTGACTTTTGAGGGCGGCCAGCCCTGCAGCATCCGCATCCACACACATACACACACATACACACACATAGAGGCGCCCACCAGTCCGCTCTGTCTGCTACGGCCCCCCTGGTGCTCACGCCTTGCGTAACATCGCCCCTCGCGCCGCCAATCGGATGTGAGATGCCTCGGGCCTCGGGGGCGGGACATGCCCGACCGAGGGCCTCTACTGCCAGTGCGACAGCAGGTGCACCTCGGCTTGCTGCCCCCCCCCCCCACGCCCCGTGCCCCGCGCCCCGCGCCCCGCGAGCCCCGTCCGCAAAGGGACCGAGAACCCCAGGCGTCGCCGGCTGCTGTGGGACCGGCTACGTCCCTTCGCCCACCCGTGGCGGCAGACGGAGGAGCGCCCTGGCTGGCGAATAAAGAGCCCAAGAAAAGGCCCGCGCGTCCGCCACCCTGCCCCGACTCGGGTCGGGTGGTGCGCCCCCCGCCCCCCCCCCCCCCCCCCCCGGGGACGCTGGCCACCTAGGGTTGGGGGGCGGCAGGAATTTCCCGCCAGCCACTAGAGCCCCGGGGGGGGGGGGGGGGACGAGAGAGGCGAGGCCGGGTGCGCCGCATCCCTCCTCGGCCGCCGCCTGCTCGCCTGCCTGTGGTGCGGTCGCCGGCCTCCCCGGCCTCCCCCGCGCCCTGGGCTCATGACTACGGGACCTGAAAGCGGCTCGGTTGCTCCGCCCCTCTTGGTGGGAGGGCCCAGCGGGCAACGGGGCCCACGGCCCCAGCTGTTCGTGTCTGCCGGGGGGCCCCCTGCGAGGAAGCCCGCACGCGGGAAGGGGGGCGCTGGTGCTGGCGCGCGTGTGTGCGCGTGCGCGTGTGCACCCCACCGTTGGCGATTCCCCGCGAACTGGGTCGCGCCCTCCGATGACTGACCTCCGGGTCGCGGCTGGAAAGACGGGCGAAGGGGGGGGGGGAGGGGGAGAGATAGGGCTGGGCGCATGGTTCCGCCCCCAGGGTCGTCGGGCGGGCGGCCCTGGGGGCGGAGGGTGGGGGGAGGGGGGGGGGGGGGGGGCGCGGGCAGCGTCCTTCGGATATCCCCGCGCCACCGGGGCGTGCCGACGGTACATGAACGGGGCCAGGTCCGAAGGGACATTTCAGCCGAGAGAATCATTAACCAGATTCGGTGTCCTCCCCGGGTGGCAGTTGCTGTTCATGCGGGCATTCCTTTTTCGCGTGCGCCGCGACTTCTCTTCAAGGCCGAGCCCGGGGGGGGGGCGGCGGTGAAAAGCGCAATGCGAGTGGCGAATGGGCCAATAAATATTCGCCGTGGTATATTCCGTGACCAACGAATCTGGCCTTCGGCTTGGCCGGGGGCCCGAGCGGGCGAGATCATCCACGCTTATGGAGCTGTGGCTGAACCGGACCCAGAGCAGGAAGATGAGCGAGAAGCAGAGTTGGGGGGGGGGGGGGGGGGGGGGGGG
>NW_009242977.1:895437-899460 GCF_000388065.1 Fonticula alba
CGCATGGAATGCATACACACACACACACACATACACGCACGCACGCACGCACGCACGCACGCACGCAGTCCATACCTACATCCAGAGCCGCTTCTACCGCTCGCCCGAGGTGGTCGTTGGCCTGTCCTACACCATGGCCATCGACATGTGGTCGCTCGGCTGCATTGTGGCCGAGCTGGCCCTGGGCCAGCCCCTCTTCCCGGCCGAGAATGAGCACGACCTGATCATCCGGATAGTCAGTGCCCTGGGCCTCCCCCCGGCTTCGGTCATGGCCATCGCCACTCGCCGGAAGACCTTCTTCGATGCGGAGTTCCTCCCCCTGAAGCAGGGCGCCAATGCCACTGCGCAGATTGCCGCCAAGGCCGCGGCCGATGCCGAGGCCGCCGCCTCCGGCATCCCCAACCACTCGACCGCCCCGTACTACGTCCCGCCGAGTGGCACCATGCCGCCGGCCAATCCCCTGGCCGTGGTCCTTGCCAAGCAGGACCCGGCCCTGATCGACTTCGTCACGCGTTGCCTCACTTGGAACCCGAGCGATCGCATGTCCATCGCCGAGGCGTGGAACCACCCGTGGCTTCGGAATGCCCGGCCCGGGCCGCCGCCCATGGTGCTGGCTGCCCAGCAGGCGGCCGCCTCCTCGAGCAGCGCCGCCTCGTCCGATGCCAGCGCCGCCGCGTCGGCCTCCTCCTCGTCCTCCTCGTCGGAGACCGTGGCCAGCGCCACCCTCGCCGCCGCCGCCTCCGCCGCCACCGGGGGCGTCTCCTCCTCGACGGCCGAGCAGGCCGACTCGCCGAAGCAGTCGGCCATGTCCCGGGCCACTGGCGGTGGGTCTCCCCTGTCGGCCGGGTCGTCCTCCTCCAGCAGCACCACCAGCTCCCCGAGTGCCGGCGATGTTGCCGCTGCGGCGCATCACCATGCCCACCACCACCACCCGGCCCCGGTGGTGACCTACTCCTTCGAGGAGCTGGCCGCCGGCCTGCGGGCTCTGTACATCGGTGCCCCGCCGCCCTCGACCTCTGGGGCGCCGGCTGTTGCCGGTTATGACAAGGCTGCCTACCAGAAGTGAGCTGGCCTTTCTCCCCCTCCTCCTGCTCCCCCTCTCTCCCCCTCTCTCCCCTTCTTCTTGATGTCTCTCTCTCTCTCTCTCTCCCCTTTCTGTCCTCCTGGCGCGCGGACCACTCTCGTCAGTTCCGGAATGGCTTCTGCGCCCCTTCCTGCGCGGGAGTGTGGACTCGCACACAAAACATACAGATGCACATGCTGGCGCGCCCGGCCTCGTCTGCCGCCCTTGTGTGTACCTCCGCTCCCACATCTTCCCCCCCCCCCTCCCCCTCCGCTCCCCCCTCCCCGCCTCGCGCTTTCTCCCACCCTCCCTCTTCCCTGCACGCGTGCCCGTGTGCATGTACAGCTCTCCGTGGCGAGATCCTCAGCAGCGTGTTCCCCGCACCGGGGGGAGAGAGGGGGGGGGGGATGATGCAGAAGAGGCAACACCAAACGGGACTACCCCATGGGACGCATACTCCCCCCTCCCCATCCCTCCATTCCCCCACCCTTCCACACCCACCCATACATACGCGCGCCCCCACGATCAACATCCCCGGGGTCGCTCGGAGCGGCGGTGAGCGCTGTTGTGCGCACGCCATTGCTCGTTCCTCCCTCCCTCCCTCCCCCCCCCCAGGACTGGGTGGCCCTTTTTCTTGACCTTGTTTCCTCAATACCGACTCTTGTACCCGCCCGTGTCTCCCCCTTTCCTCTTTCTTCTCTGCCTTTCTCCCTTTCTTGGGCATGTGTGCATTTGTGCGTATGATGCTGCGTCGCCGCTACTGGCGGCCGGTGTCGTCCAACTGCGGTCGACTGGCGGCCAGCCGCGGCCACTGAGCCCAATGGTCCGGTGGCTGGAGGCCCCAGCGGCCAGAGAGGGTACGCTCGTCGAGCGGCAGCGGTCGGCGAACTGGCGGCCGAGACGGTGCAAGCAGAACCGGGGGTGGCTGGTTGGGGGCTGTGGCAAGGAGACGGGCTGGCGGCCCGGGACCCAGGAGGCGGCCTCGCCGACGCCGTTGAGCAAAGACATCCCATGCAGCCCTGTGTGTGTGTGTGTGTGTGTGTGTGTGTGTGTGTGCGGGTCATGCAAGTGGGTTAGAGCAATCCAAGGGGAGCGCAAGGCGGCATGGCTGGGGCCCGCCACGGGGGTGGGTGGAGATGCGCGTCCAGGCGTACCGAACGGCCAGCACCTGGCGAAGGGGGGCGTTGGTAGCACGGGCCAGACGCCAGTACCCCACATGAGGGGCCGCCATGCGCCGGTGATAATGCCGGAGGTCGGCCACCTGGATGCCCTCCCCGGGTGAGACCTCCGTCAACCGGCCGGCCAGCAGCCGATGCACTGTCTCCAGCCCGGACACCGGGTCGTCCGTCAGGAGACCGGGGAAATAGAGCATCTGCTGGAAGAAGGCGTCCGCCACATCGGCCGAGGGCGTCGCCGGTCGGGCGACAGGCACTTTGGGCTGGTTGTGAGCCAGCACTTCGGGGACGAGGGGGGCGCCAGGCCGGCGGCCGCGACGCAAGCGACGAGACCGCGCGCCTCGTCGCTCCTGACCAGCAGAAGGCGCCACTGAGGGGGCTGCCGGCGGCGGCGGCGGCGGCGGCGGCGGCGGCGGGGGAGATCGCGAGGTTGCGGCCGACTGCTGGGGAGGAGGTGGCCGCGCCGGGGCGGTGGACCGGAGGCGAGAGATGTCCCCGGCGATCGAAGTGGAGCCCGGCCGGGACATCATGCGATGTGGTGCCAGGATCACGAGGTGATCACATGCAATCGGCCCGGGGGCGTTGGGGGCGGCCAGTGCGAGTGGGAGCGTGCGGGGGAGTGCGTGGAAGGGGGAAAGTGTCCAACGCCCGGGGCTCGGGAAGGGGGAGGCTCTTGTGTAATGTGCCCCCCTCAAGCCGCCCCCCCTTTCCCCTCATGTTGCACTCTCCCCCTGGCGCTGTCGTTATTATTATTGTTGTTGCTGTGCCTCGGGATCCGCAGGTCCAGGAGGGCAGCGCCCGCTACTCACCCCAGGACGGTGTCTCAGGGTGTGTGGCTCCTTTGTGCCCGGGTATCTCGGGCCTCGAACATACCCCGAGGCCGCGGGGAGCATCAACGCGGCGTGTGCGGTAAGCATGTGTGTGTGTGTGTGTCTGTGTGTGTGGCGGTACGGGGGGACGGAGGCCGCCTGCGGCCTTGCCGCTTGGGTGTGCCTGCGGGGGGCGTCATATGTCGCGGACGGGCCAATGGCCGGTCGTGGCCCCCGCCCCGGGGAGGAGGTGGGGGAATGCCCGAGGGGGCTCCTGTCCGGGCCAGGAATGCGCCTGGACCGGAGGGAGACATGCCTCGTCGGCGGCGTGTCTAGTACGGAGAACTTCCCCCGGGACATATGCCGCCCCCCCCCCCCCCCCGGCGTTTGGTCGCCCTCCGTCCCCTGGCTGTGGTGGGGACCGTCTTTGTTTACTTTTTCGCCCAGCACCACCGGCCAGGGCCTCGGTGCTGCGTTGGAGGAGCCGGCGGCGGTGGTGACGGCCGCGCTTCCGGCGCCCGCGGCCCGGCCCGGCGAGGGCGACAGAAGGGAAAAAGGGGCCGGCCGGGGGGGGCATGGCCTCGCGGCAATGGGCCCTGGCTGGCATTTCGAGCGCGGTGATTGGTGTGCCGGGAATAATCCCGCTCGGTGATTCGTCCCCAGCCGGGAGACCAGAGGGGCGGCCGGTTCCTGACAAGGGCGCGCCCGCCCGGCCGAACGCCCCAGGGTCCCAGGAACTCGAGGCCCAGCACACTCCTCAAGTCCCGGCCGGCCGGACGTGCTGCCGTTACTCGCGCGTTCCTCTTCTTCCCGTGGCGGGGGACGGGGGGGCCGGCGGTCAATTGTTTGGCCGCGGTCCAACGCCCGCGGCACATGCCGAAGTCACAACACTTGCCCCGGCGGAAGGGGGCCTCCCCGGTCAAGCCCGGGTCCCGGAGGCACTCTACGCCCGTGACTGCGTGTGTGTGTGTGTGTG
>NW_009242977.1:899470-900118 GCF_000388065.1 Fonticula alba
TCTCTCCTCTCCTTTTCTCTCCTCTCCTTTTCTCTCCTCTCCCTCTCTCTCTCCTCTCTCTCCTCTCTCTCCCCATCCTCCATGCCCCATCTTCCCACCTTTATTGACACACCCCTCTCGGCTTGCCGCACTTGCCCGCCCCAGGTCATCCATGCCTTCGACTACAAGAACAACATGCCGGTGGCCATCAAGATCATCCGCAACAAGAAGCGCTTCTACCAGCAGGCCCTGGTGGAGGTCCGAATCCTGGAGGCCACCAAGAATGCCGACCCGGCGCACAACATTGTCCGCCTTTACGAGTACTTCGTCTTCCGCAACCACCTGTGCCTGGTGTTCGAGTTGCTGGGCAAGAACCTGTTCGAGTGCGCGAAGCGCAACAAGTTCCGTGGCTTCCCGACCCCCATTGTCCAGAGCATCACCTCGCAGATGCTCAGCTGCCTCACGTACCTGTCGCAGAAGCGCATCATCCATTGCGACCTGCGCCTGGAGAACATCCTCCTCACGGACAACACCATCCCCTCGACCGGGCTGCCGCAGATCAAGATGATCGACTTTGGTAGCAGTTGCTTCATCAACGAGCGCGGTGCGTGTGGCTGTGGTCTTCCCTTTTTGGTGTTTCTCTCTTTCCCTCGCTGTGGCCACCCAAAT
>NW_009242977.1:903508-914434 GCF_000388065.1 Fonticula alba
GTCACAACACTTGCCCCGGCGGAAGGGGGCCTCCCCGGTCAAGCCCGGGTCCCGGAGGCACTCTACGCCCGTGACTGCGTGTGTGTGTGTGTGTGTGTGTGTGTGTGTGTGTGTGTGTGTGTGGATAGCCCGTCGCCAGCCGGCCTGGTCCCCCCCGGCTTCTGGCGGGGCCCAAGTCACCGGTCTCCGGTCGTGGAGTGTGGTGGATGTCCAGACCGCGGGCCGTCTGGTGCACGCGCACGCCTGTGCGTTGGAGCGCGTGCGAGCCCGCCCCCCTCCTCTCCCAAGGCTCTTATCGGTGTATTTTTCGGGCGCCCTCCGATGTGAGAGCCCTTCTCCTGGGTGGGAGGATGGCCTGGGGGGGGGGCCTGGCACACGGCGGTTGCCCTGGGTGTGGGATCCGCCGCCGTGGCGCCTCGGCCCGGCTGTTCCCCTTGCTGCCGTCTCTCCCTCACTCTCTCCCCCCGGGGGGGGGGGGCCTTCGTCTCGCTGCCTCGCCTCCACCCGCGACTCGGCCGCCGCCTCCCCCGGCGTGGGCATCTTCGCCCCCTTGCTCCGGGGCGCGGCGCCGCTGACGACAGGGGCTCGCCGTTGTCCGCCGTTGCGAGAGTTCCCCGCCCCTTCCCCTCGGGAGGAGCGCCCCACCAGACGGGGCGGGAGGGGGGGGGGCGGAATTTTTCGCCTCCAGCCAATAGCTGGCCGGAGTCTGGGCGCCCCTTATTCCTGGCGTTGTCACCAGTACCCGGACGCGCGCGCGCGCCAAACGGCCAGTAATTTTCCGCCCCTCGCTGGGAGGGGGGAGGGGGGGGGAGGGAACCTTTCACGCAAGGGTACGCGCCTCGTTCCCCTTCAGGGGCCCCTTTTGACGCTGCGAGACCCGGCAACAGACACCGCCGGTGAGAGGCAAAGGGGCCCCCCAAGGGTAGGTCCCCCTCGAGAGAGGGGCCGGCGCTCCCGGCGTCGGTCCAATGAGCGCGGGGGGAGAGAGGGGCACCTCGCCTGCTGCCTGCGCCTTGCCCCGCGCTTCGAGCGCCCGCCTACGGCCCTGCGCACACGATGTGCTGTGGCCATAGGCCCGGTCGGCCGGAGAGCCCCCGCACCACCCGGGGCACGGGCAGGCGGGCGACAGACGGACCGCTCGCCCGGTTGCCTACCCGACTCGCTCCCTCTCGGGTCCCTGAGAGAGAGACGGGGGCAGGGGTGCGATGAGAGGGAAACGGCGGCCATTTGCACGGGGCGCAGGGCGACACGGGGATGCGTCGGGCGGGAAGCACGACCAGGCTCGTCGGCCCTCCTGCCGGGGGCCCGCTCGGGTGGGGGAGATGTCTCCACGCGCCTGCCTGTGGACAGGCTCAGACCAGGGGAAGGCAGTCAGGCCCGGGCCAGCTCCCGCCGCAGAGGGCGCCGTGCGCGGAAGTAGGCCAGGGCGGGGGGGCGGGGGGGCGGGGGGGCGAGGGAGCCGGGTTGCCATGCCATCGCGGCTCTCGAGCATTGGTCGGGGAGGGGCGGCCCGCGCCGACGCACACTACCTTTGGGAGACAGCGGCCAGTTGCCTCGAGCAAGCAGCGAGGAGGAGAGGGACCAAGAGACAGAGAGAAAGCCACCACTCGGGGGGGGGGGGGGAGGACAGCCGGGCGGCCGGGAGTGCGGAGCAAGGCCCGCCGGCGCGGGCGGGCGGGGGGGGGGGGGCGACCGCACCCCAGCTCGGGATGTTATTTCAGCCCCCTTGGTGGTGCCAGCTTTTCCCCTGCTGGCCACCACTTGTTTAGGTTTGGTTTGTTTTTCCTGCTTTTACAAGAATTTCCTCAAAATGGTTCGTCCTCCTCCCCTCCTCTCGCCTCTCCTCCGCGTGTGGCGAGGCGGCCGCCTTTGCCTGCCACTCCCCCCCCCCGCCCACCCTCCCACACACGTCAACACCACGAGACACCTATGGCTCTGGGCCACCTAGTCCCCCCTCCCCGCTTCCCTTCTCGCGCGTTCGCCCGCGTACCCGGTCGGATGTTACTTTTATTTCCTGCATCTGACGTTCTCCCCCCCTCCCCTCCCCTCCCCCCCCCCGCCCGCGGCTGTCGTCCCCCGAAATCCAGTCCTCTGGTGTTGCTGTTTCCGACGATTGCGTCAACAAGTACAACGAGCTGAAGGTCGGCCGTCAGTACAAGTACATCTTCTACAAGATTTCCGAGGACTTCACCGTCGTCGAGGTCGAGAAGACCGGCTCCGCTGATGCCACCTACGACGATTTCCTTGCCGACATCAAGGCCATCCCCAAGGATGACTGCCGCTACGCTGTCTTCGACTTCGACTTCGACACCTCCGACGGTGGCAAGCGCTCCAAGATCTGCTTCTACGTCTGGTACGCGCTTGCATCCTCTTTTCGCCCCCGCACGCGCGCGCGCCCCCCCCCTCTAACGACCCCGTCTCCCCCGCCTCTCTCTCTCCACCGCCTCCCCCTCCCTCGGAAAAAAAACAACAACAACAGGGCCCCCGATACCGCCCGCATCAAGAAGAAGATGATCTACGCCTCTTCCAAGGATGCCCTCCGCAAGAAGCTCATCGGCATCGGTGCCGAGATCCAGGGTACCGATATCTCTGAGGTCTCTGCCGAGTCTGTCTTCGACCGTGTCTCTCGTGGTCCCGGCAACCAGTAAGTGCGCCTAGAGAGCCCCCTCCCTCTCCCCTCTTTCTCTCCCCCTCCGTGCGCGCGCGCCCGCGCCGGCGGCCGGCCGAGGGCAGGCGGAAAGGGGGCCCCCCACGGTGTGTACGCGCGTCTCTCGCTGGCGTCCTCCCTTCCTCTCTCTCTCTCTCCCCGAGTGCGGCAGACAGAGAGGACCCCCCTCCCCCGGCGGGAGCGCGGAAAGGGACGCGTGTGGTGTGACATCTCGTGTAGATTCCCCCTCGTCTGGTTTTGTGTAGGGCCTCAGTCCATATGCGCTTCACATTACACTCCCCCTACTCTACCACATCTCCCTCCCCTCGCGGTTCTCTCTCTGTCTCTCCCTTGTGTGTGACGTGCGCGCGCGCGTCCTTGGCCATGTCCCTCTGTGTGTGGTAGTGGTGGCGGCGGCGGCGGTGGTGTATTCCTGGGGGGGGGGGGGGGCCTGCCCTCCTTCGGTGCAGCAGGTCCTTTCTCATCAATGGGTGGGCGACAGGGCGACGGGGCCTCAAGAAGTCCGGGGCGGCAGAGGGGGAGGGTGTTGTCGGAGGGCTGGCTTCCCCCGCCGCGCGCCTCCCCAGCGCCTCGCCCTCCCCTCTCCCCAAGCCAGCCCATGTGCACACGCATAGGGGTATGTATGTGTGCGGGCGCGCGCCCAGCGCCTCGGGGACGTGCCCGCACGGCGCTCGTCTGTGGCGGCCCTCGCCGACGCATGCATGCACGCGACGGCTGCGCGCACCCGTGAACCCCCCACCCGCCGTCACCCCCGGAGTCGGGCCGCCCCGGCGGGAGTAGCACCACAGCACTGGTCCGGAGGCGCTGCTTCTGCTTTTACAGCGCCTCATGTGACTTCGCGTTGGCCCGGCGCGCCCAACCCTAACATCCGGGGCGCGAGCGCTCCTGCCAAAGCGCTGCCCATATATGGACATATTTTGACCCGTAACCATCGGTGTAGCTCAGTTGGTTAGAGCACGGTGCTTATACGAACTTACTGGTCGTATGCCTTTGGGACCCTACCCGGTCTCTTCTAAGCAACGCTGTGGTCGAGGGTTCGATCCCCTCCACCGGTACTCTTTATTTTGGGTCACCAAAACACCGCCACCCTCGGGCCGTTCTCCGGGCGCGCCTACGCCGGCAAATGCGGGGGCGGGGGGCGGGGGGCTCTTCGCCACCGACCGCCTTTTCGCGGCCCCCCTCCGCCACATGCACGGGTGGCGTATCAGCTTTTTGTGTATTGTCCAGGGAGGGGGATGACCATGCAGCAGCGTAGCAGGCCGGCCTATCCGGCAAGATCCCACAGATAGTTGGTGACAAAGTGCGCGCTCTGCTGCGCCGTGTCCACGGAGAAGGGCCGGACCCGGCCCTTGAGGGAGATGTCTGAGCAGGGTGGAGCAGGTTAGCGTGAGGTCGTGTGCAGGTCCGGCGCGAGTGAGGATACCCACGCCCTGCTCTTTTCCGCCCTCTCTCTCTCACACACACACACACACACACACAGACACACACACGTACGCCCGCTTAGCACCGATGTGCGCGCCTTGCCGGCTCGGTTCCGGCGTCGGAGAGACAGCTCGGACTCTGGCCCGGACCCTGGCCCCAAGCCGGGATCTTCATCGTCATCGCTGAGCACATCATCGCCATCAGGGACGCTATCCCACCGAATGTCCAGAATACTCTCGTAAAGCATCAACGAATAGCGCAGACGCGGATCGCTGTCCCGCGAGGCGGACATCGCCGCGCGCTTTTCGGCCCGTACCCGTGCCAGCTCGGCTGTCAGGTCGCGGATGCGATCTTCCGAGGCTCTTTCAGGGTGGGCGTATTTCCCCGCGTCCGAGTGGGCAGGACGGGAAAGGCACCGCCCGGGAGCAAATGAAACATGCGTGGAGGGAGGGAGGGAAGATGGTCAGTCGTGTCGCCGAGGCGGGGAGACAGAAAAGGAGGCGGCGGCGGCAAGAGAGAGAGAGAGAGAAACAGAGAGACAGAGGCAGAGAGAAACAGAGAAACAAAGGCAGAGGGAGACAGCGAGACGGAGAGAGGCGGGGCGGTGATGCGCTCCACACGTGCAAAATTAGACCCCGGGGGAAACGCACTGGCACAGTTGTTCGGTTTCCTCGATCTGTCGCGTCAGAGTCTCCAGCCGGCTTTCGGCGTCCTGCCGCGTCTTCTCTGCCTCGTCCCGGCGCTGGTCGACCTCCTGCGCCAGGAGCTCAATTCGCCGGTTGGCCTCATCAACGTGGCCGCGAAGGTTGGCCTCCAGCGCGGCACGTGCGCGCGCTTGCCCGGCCAACTTCGAGTGAACTTGCGCCGCTAGCTCGCGCTCCAGCGACGCTTCGGAGATCACGGCCACCGCCTCCTTCAGGACGTTCGCATAGGAGGTATAGTCCTCCATGGCTACGGAGGGTGAAGGGAGAGAGGGACGGGGCGGGGGAGGGGGGCTGGGACTTCCTTCTCCTTGTATGCAAGAGAGAGAGACAAGTCAGGGGGGGGGGGACAGGTGAAGAAGGAGCAAACAATGTCCGGCGCCCTCGGGGTCTGGTCCAAGTGAAGGCCTTCTCGATCAAGGGATCTCCCCCCCCCCGGCCTCCCGGTCTCCCGAGTCGCCACGCCGCTTGATCGCGAGCCGGGTTCAAAATGCACGGAGGGCGTAACGCCCAATCTGAGTGCCGGCGGACATGTCGGATCATGTGCCAACCCTTCAGGCATGCCAGACTGCGCCCCGGCGGCACACGCCGCCAATTCTCCCGCCCCCCCCCGCCCCTCCCTCCCCCACGCCCGATCGGGGCCGCCCACAAGCAAACAGGCCCGGGGGGGAGGAGGAACGGCGGGAAGAAACAAGCAGAAGAGGGCACAGCCAGAGCACACGGGGCCAGGGAGAGTTGGAGATAGCAAAGACAACGCCCACCCCTCCCTCCCACTCTGTCCTCCCGCTTGCCACCTGCCCCTCCCTTTGCCTTTGCCCTCCCCCGAACTTCGGAGTCCCCCCTCTCCCCGACCCCCCCGCCCCCCGCCCCCGTTCCTGGGCACCTCGTGTGTGACTCTTCTGCCCGCGCGCGCGCGTGCACGCTCGACAAAGCCACCGTGTCGACCGCTTCGCAGCAGCCACCCCCCCAGAGCCCCCTGGCGCCGTCGGTGCCCGGGAAACCGGGGGACTTCATCGGCCCCGACGATCGGTACCGGCTGGTCTGCCTAGTTGGCAGTGGGACCTACGGCCGGGTGTACAAGGCCGTTGACCGGCGCACTGAGCTCGCCGGCCGGGCTTCCCCTGGGGATGCTGGGTCCCCGTCCGAGGCCGCGGCCCCGCCGTACGTGGCCCTGAAGCAGGTTCTCACGTCGGCCTCCCAGGCGACGGGAGCCCCGCCACCAAGCTCCAACAAGCCGGACCGCGCCGAAATGGAGGGGGTATGTGCTGGGCTGCTGCTCGCCCCCGCCCCTCTGGCCCTTTTCCGCCCCATGCCCATGGAGCTAACATCCTCCTTGCCCAACCTCCGGCGCAGCTCCCCCTGGCGGCTTTTCGCGAGATTCGCACCCTCCAGCGCATCGCCCACGAGAATGTGGTCCACTTGCATGAGGCCATCCTTCAGAATGGTTCGTCTCGGGGCTTCATGTTCCTCTCGACCTGCCACGCACACACACACACACACACACACACACACACGCGCGCATCCGATGCCCCTCCCCCCCTCGAGGCTGACCTCTTCTCCACCGGCGCCTCTGCCCCCTTCCCATGCCCTTACAGATACCGTATATCTGGTCTTCGAATTCATGCCATACGACCTGTCCGGCATCCTGTCCAAGGTGGCTCAGGGCCAGCTTCTCCTGCGCGAAACACACATCCGCCGGTGGGCGCGGGATCTTCTGAGCGGCGTGGCTTTCCTCCATGCGGCCGGCATGATGCACCGTGACATCAAGTGTGCGTCTGTCTATCACTTTGTCTTTCTTTCTCCCGCCCGCCCGCCCCTTCCTCTCGATCGTCGCTCCTACGTGAGACAATGGGCGCACACACACACATGCACACATGCACGAGACTCACGCATGCGGATGGTCGGCCAGCTGCCAACTTGCTGATTGACGCCCAGGGCCGCCTGAAGCTCGGGGACCTGGGCCTCTCGCGGTCTTTCTGCCATGCGGCCCTGCCCGGGAGTCCGCCACCGCCAAACCCCCCGGCATTGGTGGGGACCGGGCCCTCATCGGGGCCGACCACGCGCGCGCGGCCAAATGGAAAGCGCTCGCGTGGTGACGGGGCGCCCCCTGCCGCGCCGACCCCCGTCGATGAGGAGGAAGAGGAGGGCGAGGCCAGCGAGGAGGGGGCCATCCCCGACCTGTCGCCACCCCCGGCGGCCAAACGCCCCCGCTGCCCGGTGAGCTTCACCTCGCGCGTGGTCACCCTCGGCTACCGGCCGCCGGAGCTGCTGCTCGGGTGCATCGACTATGGACCGGAAATTGACCTCTGGAGCGTGGGCTGTGTGCTGGCCGAGATGTACTTTGCCTTGCCGGAGCCGCTGCGCCGGTCGGCCGACGGCAGCCGCGGCCCCGGCACTCCGGAGCCCGAGCACCCCGACCGCGATGATGCATTCGCCGCACCGACCACCCCTCGCGACATGTGGTCCCCCTTGCCCGGGGATCGCACCCTGCCGATCGCACAGCAGGGAGTCGCCGGGCCCTTCTTCCGCGGGGAAACCGAATTGGCCGTGCTGTTTGCCATCTGGAAGCGCTGCGGGGTTCCCACGGCCGAGGGGTGGCCCGAACTTCGAGACCTCCCCTACTGGGGCATGATGCCTCGGCCGCGGGCTGGCGACACCCATCCCGGGACTCTGGCCACCGAGCTGTCACAGTGCGTTCCCGCGGCCGACCCCTGTCCGGCCCCTGTGGCCCGCGCATTCGTTTGGGATCCCCGCTTCATCGTTGCCTCTTCGCTTGCGCGCGCGCGCGCTCACCGGTGCCCCTCTTCCCTCCCCCCGCCCCCCTCCCCTAACCGCCATGGCTCTTCCCCTGGGCGCCAACACAGGATCGGCATCTCGTCCGTGGCACAGGAGCTCATTCAGGCGCTCCTGGTCCCGGCCCCGGCTCGGCGCTTGACCGCCTGCCAGGCGCTGGTCCACCCTTTCTTCCGCGGGCCAATCGCACCACAAGAGGAGTACGCGTGCCCTGTTTCTCTTGCCGGCTCCCCCCCCCCTCCATCCACATGCGAGGCGCAAGTGCCTGATCTTACCTTGCATCGCGATTGCTGACCCTCCCCGCCCCCACCCTCGCCTGCCTGCTTGCCCTCCGGGCGCATGTCCCTGCACATGTACGCGTCCACCGACGCACACACAGCATGCCCCTCCCCACTGAGGAGGTCCGATACCAGGACCTCAAGCAGTCTTCCCGGCGGAGGGGGCCCTGACCAGGCGAACGGTCGAGGAGAGGCAGCATTTGCTTGGCCAGGGGCAACCACACTCCGCCCCGCTCTCGCCAGGCTCTGCCCCCCCCCCCCCCCATCGAGGGAGACTAGACGCCGGCGCCTGTGCTCCCAACCTCCAAACAATAGAACATGTGACATAGCCGTGCTCCTCAAGAATTCGTGCTGATATCCGACTGCCAATGGTTCGGCGAGCGCGCGCGCACACACCGGCCCGAACGCGCTCCCCTGCCCAGTTTCCCCGCCTCCTCCCACGAAGGAAACCAGCCGCGGCTGACTGGCACTCTCGGGTTGGCCGCTCAGACTGAAGAGCCCGGCTCTCGATGGGCCCCCCCGGCGGCGCGGGGGCCTCCCGGCCAGAGACCCTCCCCTCCCCCCTCCCCCCTCGCCCCTCTCTCTCTCTCTCTGCTCCCATTCTTCGCCTCTTGCCAGTGTCAGACCCTACAACCGGGTGCCTCTTTTCCCTCTTTCGTTCTCCCCCCCCCCTCTCCCCCGCTTGGCTTTCGGTGCAGCTCTCCTCCCTGCCTCCCCCCGGCCCACCTTCACTCCGAGACACCATGTTCATCGAGGTTCGTCCACGCACCGCGCCCGGGCGCATGTCCGCCTCTCTCGCCCTCCCTCGCTGCCAAGTGCTGATCCTCATCCCGGACGACCCCGGCCCGACAAGCGTAGAAGGAGCTCTACCATGACCTGAAGCTGGACCCGCAATACTTTGGACCCGACCTGAAGGAGCGGGTGTTGGACATCTTCCACCAGCATGTGTCGGGGCGGTGTGACGAGAAGGACGGCTATGTTGTGGCGGTCCTCCGGGTGATTGCCATCGAGCCGGGTCGGACGATCGAGGGCGAAGGCCTGGCTGTCTTCCGAGTCAAGTACCGCGCCATCGTTCTGCACCCGTTCCCGCAGCAGGTGGTCAGCGCCGTGGTGACTGATGTCAGCCCGGTATGTGTCCTCCATGCGCCCCTCGCAGCTTGCTCTTTCTTTCTTCTTCTTCTTTTTTTCCCGGCCCCGTCTTGCGGGCTGCCTCCTATACCCCTACACTCCCCCTGCCGCTGGCGCGGCATTTCCCGGTGGTGATGGGATGTGCGGGCCGCATGCTGATCTTCCCTGTCTCTTCTCCAACAGCAAGGATTTTTCTCGCGCATCGGTCCGGTCACCATCTTCACTCCCCGGACGGTGCGCCTTCCATCCACCCTCTATCTATCTATCTCTCTCTTTCCCCCTCCTCCTGTCTCCTTCTTGCCCTCCAGTTGCTCGTGCTGATGTTTTCGGCCATTTTCTCTGACCCCACCTGCGCCGGGCTCGATGCATCACGGTGCCCGGGGTGGGGGGGGGGGGCGCGATGCGGGGCTCATCTCTGGCTTGCAGTATATCCCGGACTACTTCAGCTACAATGGCGACATTTCCCCGCCGCAATATCAGTATGAGCAGGAAAACCTTGTGCGTGGCCTCCCCATCGGCATGGTGCACCATTGATTGCGCTCCGGTCCCTGACAATCAGCATGCACCCCCCGGCTTTGAAGCACATCCGCAAGGACACCTGTGTTCGCATTCGGCTCATCAGTGTGACCTTCGAGAACCAGCATTTGGTGCGCCCACATGCGTTCGTCTGCCCGCCCCTTGTCGCGCATGCCTCCTCCCAACGCCCTTTTTCCTCTCCTCCTGGCGTGTCCTGACTCCTGCCATCGGCGGGGATCCTGCCTCCCTCGCTGCCGGGATGTGCGCTCGCGCACGCTTGGCCATAGGTCTGCAATGGAACCATCAACGACCACTACCTGGCCATCTAGGGTACGATGCGCAACACCCGCCTCCCCGGGAGGGAGAGAAGTGTCCGACAAAGTACCGGAACAATAAACAACAAACATTTCATATTGCTGCCCGTGTGTCGGCGATTGGGGGGGGGGGGGGGGCGCCGCACGGCGTCGGGTCCAATCGGTGCGCACCCGCTGCTAGAGACAGGCCTGGTGTATGGCCTCAATGAGGCTGTCAATGTCGGCGTCCGGGGAGGCGATGCGGAACTGGGCGCCTGGGGGTGGGGGGCGCTGGTGCGCTGGCGAAAGGCGATCCTGACCGAAGTCCTCCGTCATCCACTCGTCCTCGGGGTACTCGCTACGAGGGGGGGGGGGAGAGAGAGAGAGAGCGGAACAGGAATCAGACGTGCGAAAGTCCAGGAGGGCGGGCGGGGTGGGGCATGCGTGCGCATGTGCATGTGTGCATGCGCGTGTGTGTCTCTCTCTCTCGGCAAATGTGCCCGGCCGTACCTTAAGTTGATCGGAACACCCTCCTGTGACAGGTCTCCCATGCCAGCGAACATCAGACGAGAGGCATTGGCCCGGCGGGCATAGCTGGCCGCCTCTGCACGAAAACGCACGTCATCTTGGAGAATCTCATCATCAATGCCGACGCCGGGGACGAAGCCGGGCCCGGGGCCGCGGGCGGTGTCCTCGGCGCCGGCGTCCGAATCGTCGTCGCTGTTGGCGGAGAAGAACTCGGCGTCGGTATTGGGGTGGGCGCTACCGGGGGTCTCGGCGGCACTGGCGCCGGCACCGGCACCGGCACCGGCACCGGCACCGACCGAGGTGGCGCCTGCGCCCGCGCCCGCGCCTGCGCCTGCGCCTGCGCCTGCGCCTGACCGAGTGGTAGATGCTTTGGAGGCGGGGTGGGGACCGCCGGCCCCCCGGGCGCCAGGGTGGCTGGTTGGCCCGGCGGCCGGCATGTTCGAGGCAGCCCCGGCGCTGGTCGATGTGCGTATTGAGGGTGGCCGGAGTTGGGCATTGGTAGAGCAGGCATTCAGAAGGTGGATGTCATCGTCGGACCAATCGGAGTCGGACGAGTCGTCGAAGAGCTCGCTGAAGGCGGGAAGCGGGGGGAGGGGGGG
>NW_009242977.1:914624-917419 GCF_000388065.1 Fonticula alba
GGGGGGGGGAGCCGGTCAGCACAGGGGTCAGTGCGCCTGGATGAGGGGAACCGAGGAAGGCCACGTCGAGCATGATGCGTACCTGAGCAGAGAGGAGTGTGCCCCGGCGATGGCGCGGGCTTTGTCGAGGGCATCCTGTGCTAGGGCTTCGGCCGACCGTCCATGGGACGGCGGATGTTTGAAACTCATAAAAAGGGTGGGGAAGGAGAGGGGGGGGGATGTGTGTGTGTGTGTGTGTGTGTGTGTGTGCGGCAAACAGCGTGGAGGGGGGAAATGGCGGAAAATGTATTTTTATCTCCACGCGGGTGTCGGTCGGAGCCGGCGGCGTACGGTCCGAAATCATTCCAACCGCTCCTCGATCGGGCGAGGGGGCGAGAGGGCGAGCAAAAAAGAGGGCGGCGAAAGGAGCAGCCCGAGAACGCATACGCCGATCGGGTGATCAGATGGGGGTGGGCCGTGTCTTGCGGGCACATGACGCGCGGGCGTGACATGGGCCTCGGGTGCTGGGGCTCCGGTACGGCCAAAGTCGGTGGGCCTCGCCCTCCCCTCGTCAACGGTTGGACCCCTGCCGCCCCACAACGACCGGGTTGTTGAGCTGGGAGGGGGGGGGGCATTCCCCCCTCCCTTCCTTCCCGTCCCCCATGGGGAAGGCGTTGGACCCCGCTTGCGTCTTTCTAAGCACTGGCGCTGCGGCGGGCGCTTGCGCTTGAGGTCCCATCATCGACCACCCCCCAGCTGGGGCGAGCAGGGGGAAGAGAGGGGGGGGGGGCGCAGGCGCAGACGCGCGTTCCGATGGTGCACACACACACACACACACACACACACACACGCCCAGGTCTCATATTGAGGCCCGAAGAAGGGGCAGGGGGGGGGGGGACTCGCGGGCAGCCCCAAAAAGGAGAGTGGGCACCTGGGGGCGGGTGGGGCGGGGGAGCGCCCCTGCTTTTGCCCCGCCCCAGGGGAACCGTGGCGCAAGACGGGGCAAGGGGGGTGCGCGGGGGCAAGGGGTGGGCTGATGCGGCGGCCGGCAACACGCACGCGTCTGCGCGTGCAGGCGCGCGTGTGTTCGCAAGTGGCCGGGCAGGGGACTCTCGCACTTGAGCCGAGCGGGGGTGGTTCCGGAGGGGGCAAACAGTTGCGGGGTCCGGTGGTGTGTGAGGGGGGGGGGGGCATCAAACACCGGGCAAGAGCCTCCGCTGCAAAAACCAGGCGCAAAAGGCAGGCGCAGGCGGCGGG
Source organism: Fonticula alba (assembly GCF_000388065.1). NCBI lineage: Eukaryota > Rotosphaerida > Fonticulaceae > Fonticula > Fonticula alba. Next base: position 915,861 of record NW_009242977.1, read on the forward strand.
CCGGAAAGCGGGCAGATGAAACAGGGCTCTTCGATGGCAGTATGAGTATTGTTTTATGTCGTATGGAGTGGGGGCCTGGTGGAGTCCTCCTCTGACCAGGGTGACGACGAAAAGAGCCGGACAGTCGGCAGATGACCTGGCTGGGGGCCCTCGGGGAACGGGCGGCCGGCGGGGGAGGGGGGGGGGGGAATTGGGGTGAACGTGCCGTGCGGCGAGCTGCCCCGGACATAGGCGTCGAGGTGGCGGGCCGGCGCCGGCTCGCGGCGGACATGGGGGGGGGGGGGTAACGAAACCGGCCGGGGGCCCTGGTATGGGCGGCCCCGGCGCGTGGGCCCAGCTATGTGCAGAGAGCCCATCTGGGCGCAGCGATGTACGCGTCAGAGTCCGGGGTGATCGCGGGATTTTTTGCTGCCGGGTCGGGCACCGGGCTGCCGGCGCTGCCGGCGCCGCCGTCGCCGGATTCCGCCCCCCACGCGCACGCACGCCCGCACCCGGGCGAGGTCGGGGGCAGGCACGGAGAGCCGAGGACGCTCGCCAGGCAGCTTGCTCCTGCTCAAAGGGGAAGATAGTGCCCGATGGGCAGGCGACGAGCGGGTTCCTGATGCTGCTGGCCCCGGGGGACAGCGTGGGGGGAGGAGGGGCGACGGAAGGCCGGGCCCGCTGCGAAGAGTTGTCCCCCTGGCGGGGCGAACTTGCCGGATGTCGGTGTGTGTCGGGAGGCCGACCGCCCTGACCGACCGAGGGCCCGCCTCCGCTAAGACTGCCGGGCGGCCCGTTGCCGGTGAGGACCATGATCGAGGCAGGCGCCTTCCAGTACCCATGCCAACTCTCCATCGCAATGAAACGCGAGAGAACGAGAGAACGAGAGAGAGAGAGAGAGAGAGAGAGAGAGAGAGAGAAAGAGAGAGAGAGAGAGAGAGAGAGAGAAAGAGAAAGAGAATCAGAGAGAGCCAGAGGGAGGGGAGAAGAGGAAAGGAGAGACAGCCAAAGAGAAAGAGAAACGGAGCCCAGGAGAACGCCGCCCGAAGGAGAACAATAAGCTCGGCGTCAGACGAGGGGCGCAGCGCTCTAAACGGAGAGAGGGTTGGCGGCCGGAGCCGGGGACCGGCTGATCGGAAAGCTCTGCCAAGGTCGAGACCGCCGGGGCGCGGGGGCCGGCAGGGGGAACAGTTGGGGCGCCGAGCGCCCGGGGAAAGACAGACGCCGGTGGCACTCTAGCTGAGACTTGACTACAGGACGGCCGACGGACCGCGAGGCACGGCCCAGACCGCAAGGTCCCCTGGAGGCCCCGAAGTCCAAGGCGGTCCATCCCCCTGCCGGGGGGGGGGGGGCACAACTGCGGCGTGCCCGGGCGGGCGCTGCGCAGCTGCCCGTGTGGCCTCATGGCCCACGCGCGGTACGCGCACCTGCAGTGCAGGATCGAGGGCGGAGGATTTTTTTCCGGCCGGCCGGCCGGCCGGTTGGCCAACGGGCCGGAGAGAACCTGGGCCCCCACCAGGGTCTGTGGGTGAGCGCGCGCGCGCCCGCACACACAGGAAGGGCAGCCCCCCCCCCCCCCC
>NW_009242977.1:917579-918153 GCF_000388065.1 Fonticula alba
GGGGGGGGGGGGGGGGGGGGGGGGGGTGCATGTGTGTGTGTGTGTGTGGAGGAGAACTCAACCTCGCGGTCGGGCATCCATCCCCCGAAACCCTCCGCCAGACGGGAGGGGACTGGCGGAGAATTGCGGAACGCGCCGCTCGCCGGCCGGGGCCGGCTCGTCCTGGGGCCCGCGTGCATGTCCAGGCCGTGGGGGCCGGGAGGGCGCGTGTCGGGCCCTCCGGCCGGGCGCGGGGAATGTGCTCGTTGGCCGGGCGAGTAATTTATCCTGGCGTTTGCCGCTCGAGGGTCCTGGGTCTGGCGACCGCGTGCGGCGCGGTTGCCTGGGCTTTCGCCCGGCCAAAGACCACGGGCACGGGCCGAGGTTTCCCCCACGACTTAGGCCCGGCGTCGTGGAGCCCGGCCGGGGAGGAGGACACGCACGAAGTCGGGGAAAAGGCGCCAATAAAAAATACATCAAAATACCGAGAAAAGACGCGCCTCGGTGCGTGCGTGTGTGGATGCGCGCCTGGCACAGAACATTCGGGCAAGCACACTGCCGCCGGGCGCCGCTGCGGAGGGGCCGCACATTTGGG
>NW_009242977.1:920633-922661 GCF_000388065.1 Fonticula alba
GGGCGAGTCTGGAGCAGACGGGGCAGCTGGAGGTTGTCCCTCGGCTGCTTGCCTGTCTCACTGCCAATTGTCCTCCTCGCACTGGGCTCCTTGCGCGTGCTGTTCAAGCGGACGCACACGCCAAGCGAAGTATGTGCTGCCCCGGTGCCCGCGCCGCCCCTGCTCCCACCGGAGCTCGTGCATGTGTGGGTCCCCGCCGCGACCCGTCGCCCCGGCGGGCGGGCCGCCCACGGCCGGGTCCTCTCGCGTCCCTGGGTCTGCCAGCCGAAAAGCTCAACCGGCGAAGGCCGGGGACCTCGGCCCCCCCCCCCCCCCCCCCCCCCCCCGCGCCACGCCACGTTGGGCGGGGGGCGGGGAAGGACAGGGGCCGCAGCGGCGCGGTGAGCTCTTCCTGCCCCCTCCGGCCACGGCGAGGGCCCCGGACGAAAGGACACACCCGGACAGCACCGGACTGTGAGAGGCCGAGGCGGGCGCGGGCTCTCGCTCAGGTGAAGCCATTCTTGTTTTTATTAGCCCGCCCGATTCCCGGCCATGCCAGGTCGTTGGAGCTGGTGCCCTCTTTCCCCCGGCGCTGGGGGCGCGTTTTTCCCGAGGCTGTTCTCCAGCCCCCTTCGGCCGGGGAGGAGATGGCCCGGAGCCTGGGAGCGGAGGCACTCCTCGTGTGATCCCCCGAGAGGTGGGTACGCTCCGCGCTCGCGCCCACACGCGCGTCGGCGCGAGTTTACCCGCGTTGCGTCGCCCCCCCCCCCCCCCGCTAATCCGGCGGTCCCGCGTGTTCGCACAACCTGCGTCCACCCGGCGTGGCCGGTCGACCACGCTTGCCGCCACATCTGCAATGAAACCTCCGCGAGGAAGCTGGACCCTCCCCCCATCCCCCGCCCCCCACGACGGCCCCGCCCGAGCGTCTGGGCCAGACGGGACGCTCCCCGCTCGGGCGCGCGTCGACGTGGGCCGCCCCGTTGCGCGAGCTCCCCCCCCCCCCCCCCCCCCCCCCCCCCGGTCTCCCCGGAGACCAGCCCGTTCATCGGAAGCGCGCGCTCGGGGCCGGAAGGCCGCGCCAGCTTGCGAGCAGACCGGGCAGCCCCCGGTCTCCGGCCCCCTCCCCCTCTCGCGGGTCCCCTTCCCGAGACGGGCTGCCTCTTTTCGGCCAACTAGGGAGGGGCGCGCGCAAACTGGGATTCCTGTTCCCGCGCCCGACCCGCGGCGGCCCCGGGGCGAGGGGGGTGGGCTCCGAAAAGGGAGCCGAGGCACGTTGGCCGGGCTCCGGCGGATGCGCGCGCGCGCATGGGTGTGTCCCTCCTCTCCGGCCTGGCGTGGGTGTTTTTTTGTCCGCATGCCAGGGGTCTCCCTTGCGGGAGGAGGGCCCGTCGCTCGCCGCCCGCCGCCGGCCGGGCCCCCTCACCGGGCGCGCCCGTGAGACACAAGCCCACCAACGCACGAACATTTCTCCCCCCCCCCCCCCGCCCCCGCCCCCCCTTCCGCACATACACACGCACCGCCGAGTCGCGCACAGACACCCGCACCCGCACAAACACGGCCTGCATTTGTGTGGCCCTGCCTCTGGCGCACCCGCCTCACACCGACGACCTCGGGACGTGGTTGGTCGTGGGGCGGGGGCGGGGGCCGGGGCGGGGTGGGGTGGGGTACGCGAAGGGGGGCGCGGCGAGAGCCGGTCAGAGGAGGAGCTGATCCTGGGTGTTTTTCCTCCCTTATTAGCCATGTCCTCCTGTTCCAGATTGGCTGTGCCCAGGTGCTCGGGGACGGGGCCCCCCCGCCCCTCCCCCCCCCGCCACTCCCCGTCTCTGTCTCTCCCACAGGCAGCCTGCTTTGGCGCACGCACGCGCGGTCGACCGAGGGCGCTGGCCAGCATGTGGGGGGGGGGGGGGGGTCCGAGCCAGCAATGTGTTTGGGCCACATTGGCGGTCGTGGTGGGGGCCGAGGGTGAGAACCGCCCTCCGCCCTCCCGACCTCCGCCCTCCCGGTCTCGGACGGGAGTGCAGGGCGGGGCAGGGGGTCGCGAGGTGCCTC
>NW_009242977.1:922671-924011 GCF_000388065.1 Fonticula alba
CCTCGCCTCGCCCTCGCCTCGCCCTCGCCTCGCCCTCGCCTCGCCCTCGCCTCGCCCTCGCCTCGCCCTCGCCTCGCCCTCGCCTCGCCCTCGCCCTCGCCTCGCCTCGCCCTCGCCTCGCCCTCGCCTCTCCCTCGACGGCCCGAGGCCCCGGCCGGGGTCTGCCACCGGCACGCGCATATCAACACTGGCATGCTTTTGTGTATGCTCGCCCCCCCCCCCTTGCCCCCGCCCCCGAGGCGGGACAAAAACAACATCCCCCCGCACCTACAACCACCACTCGGCCACCGAGCGAACACCACCGACCCTCGGGGACGCGTGTGAGTATGTGTCCCTCTCACGCGGCGCGGCCGGCGCGGCCGGAGGAGGGGGCAGCGGGGAGTTGGGTGTACCCCCGTTTCCCGGTACGACCGCGCGCGTGCCGAGGCTCCAGAGCGGCCGCTGCCTGAGGCGCGTCCGGGGGGGGGGGAGCCTGGCAGGCGCGACAAGCATGCCTGGCCGTGTGTATCCACGCTCGCATGCCGTTGCCGCTCGGCGGCCGTGGTGCGCCCCTCGCTCTCCGGCCGCAAGGGTGGCCCCCTGTGTGCCGGGGCCCGCGCCCGGTGGCATGCTGCTCCTGTCAGCCGAGGCGCATGTCGCGGTACGCGCGCGCGCGCGGAGGCCGCGGCACGCACGCTCCCGGGGGCGCCTCGGGGCACCAACTCGGACTCGTGAGAACACGTCGGGCCGGCTGCCAGCGGGCTCGCGGGCGAGCATGCACCGGCGTCTGGGGGGCTGATGCGTGCCGGGCATGAGACGGGCCCGGCGGAGCCTCGGCGCCGGCATGCACGGGTGTGCCTCGTGTGCCCGGCCCCATCGGCCCCGGCGGTTCCCATGCCCCGTTCCCGGGGCCCGGCGGGGGGCCGGGGGGCGGGGTTCTGCTGCGCACAAACACTCAGCCCGACACGCGGGTGCGCGCGCGCGCGCCCGGTTCGGCACCGACACCGGTCGGGCGCCCCCCCGGCCCGCTCACCCGAGGCCGTCGCCTCGCCCGGATAGTTGGGGCCGCCATGGGGACCCAGTCCTCACTGAATGCCTAGTTGGGTGGGCCAGCCCCTCTCCCGGGGCGCAAGGCCATTCCTCTAATGATCTCTCTCACGGCCTTGGCCTTCCCGTGTTTCCTGGGCCTTCGCGCTTCGACCGCTGCTGCCGGCCCTGGCCCGCGTCCGCGCCCTGCCGCGCTCGGCCGGAGAGGACGCCTGCGTGGCGCGAGACCTCGGCCCTGCCCGACGCCGGCGGCCCGGCGGCCTCGGCCTCCCAGTGGCGCCCGGCGGCGGAGCGCCCGGCTGCCTGTGTGCGCC
>NW_009242977.1:927686-934404 GCF_000388065.1 Fonticula alba
CGCTTCGCGTGCCGACCCCCCACCCCCACCCACCGGCCTCTCCCTCGCCTCGAGCTTCGCGCCCGAGAAGAGCCCTCACAAGAAGAAAGGCCACTCATCACCCTCTGAGAGCGTGTCACAGCCACCCTCTCACCCTTTCCCCCCTCCATCCCCCTTCGCGTTCCTCCGGACCGGTACGTCGTGCCGGCCGGGCACCTGGCCCCAGCCTCCGGCCGCGATCTGCCGCCCCGGCCAGATCGCCTTTCCCCCTCCTCCTTCTCCTCGCTTCCCCGGGTCCCCTCGTCCCCGGTGTGCCTTCCTCGCCCGCCGGCCACCACTGTCGCCCGTGGCCTCCCTCGCCCCCCCTCCCCCCCCCCCTGTTCCTGGACTTACCGGCCTCCCGCTCACTGGGCACCCTCGCCTCCCCCTCCTGCCTCGCATCCCTCCTGTTCCGCATCTCCTCCCCCTTCGGCCCGGCCCTGTGCATGGTGGTCCAGCTACCAAAGTGTCTTCGGGTGTCCTCCCTGCCAGCCCTCTTCCCGCCCGCCCTCTCTGCCGCGGCCCCTGACATCTCGGCCTCCCAGACAGCCATGCACAGCCGATCCGATCGAGAGGCTAGCACCGAGGAGGACAGCCACTCCCCTACCGATGCCTGGAGCGATGCGCTCGCACATTCGGACCAGCCGGTGTCGCGAGGGGCCGGCAGCCAGGCGGCCGGTCGTCCGAGTGCGGTGACCGGCGTGCCTGGCGACCTGGATCCCCGCACAGTGTTCCTGGCTCGGTCCACCAATGGTGTGGACTTCTTTCCGACGGTGTCTGCCAGGACCAACCCGGCCGGAGTCCTCGAACAGCTCCAAGACTTCATCACCAACATCGGCAAACTTCCATGGTGCGTGTCGGGTTCTCTCTCTCTCTCTCTCTCTCTCTCTCTATCTCTCTCTCCTTCTGCCTCATGTCTCGTGGTGCTGGTCGTTCACCCGAGATGGCCGGAGAGCCCCGCACCCACCATGATGTCCACTCTCCCTGTCTGGCCTTACTCCCTGATCTAATCCCCCCCCCCCCCTCTCTCCCTCACCCCTGCCACTCGGAAGGCGTACTTCTGGCGCAGCTGGAATGGCCCGGTGCACAACTTCATCGTCGCCCATGTGTATCTCCCCCTGCAGGAGTCCGGCGCGGCATCGCGCGTCCTGGACACGGGCATGACTTGTGCTGTTACGGCACAGCCCGATCATCCATTCTCCCTCTCTCCCCCTCTCTCTCTGTCTCTCCTTCTCTCTGTCTCTCCCTCCCTCTCTCTCCCTCTCTCTCTGTCTCTCCCCCCCTCTCTCTCTCCCCCTCCCCCTCCCCCTTCTGCATGTCTGCTTACTCGTTCTCGCTTTCCTTCCTTTGCCTTCCTCCCCCTTCCCTCTTTCTCTCCCCACATCCCCATGCGCACTCTCAGGTTTAGCCCCGGCGCCCTGGCCAAGTTCCACCTCTTCGAGGAGTGCATCTCCTGTGTCCACTGGAACAACGACCGGCTCATTACCGGCACCGACATCGTCAAGGTCATAACCTGGCGATTCCGCCTCGAGAGACAGCCGATCCGCGACCGGAAGAAGTTTGAAGAGGGCGTCTTCAGTGACCTGCGCTCGCTCAAGCCCGGTCAAGATGCCCTGCTGGAGGCCCCGCGGTCCATGCTTCTCGACTTCCTCCATCGGAGCCGGTGCATTCGTACGCACAAAAAGCAAAAAGTCTTCTTCTGGAACTCGGTCCAGGTGCGTCACTCCTCCCATCCCCCCCCCCTCCTCCAATCTTCCCTTCTCCTCCCCCCAAAAAAGAGCCCACCTGTGGGAAAAAAGGCAGCTCGCCCTGGTGGTGGCGGTGGTGGCGGTGATCGCAGCGGGGGGGCTCAGGCGACAGCAGCGCTTCGCCACGCGCGCGTGTGCACGACCCCGCACGTCGGCGTGGGGATGCACAACCATTGTGTATATCCTCCTGCGTTGTTCTCTCTCTCCCCCCTCCCCCGTCCATCGCTCCCCCCGTTCCACCCTTCGCGCCCTTCCCTTTTCCCAACTGGCGGCTATGATGCCCCGAGTGATGTGTGTGTATGTTTGTGTAAGTGCATATGTGAGTGCATGTGTACATGTGTGCGTGTGTACATGTGTGCGTGTGTGTATGTTGTTTTGTCCGTTGGGCACCTACATACTTCCCAGCGTGGCCTCCGGGAGCCAGACTCACTGCGCCTCTCTGCCTGAGTGATGTGCGCCCACCGAGGGAAGAGTAGGCCCGTCGGAGAGCCCTCCGTTGTGGCAAGCCCGCGCCCCCCTCCATTGCCTCTCCTTTGCCTCGCTTCTGGGCATGTTTCCCTCCCGAGTCCATGTGCTTCCCCGTCTCTTTGGGCGAGCGTGTGCGCCCCCCCTCCTCCCAACCAGGCAGAGGGGTCGGTCCTCTTCTTCTGCGCGTGCCACGCTTCTTGGTTGCCCGGTCGCTCGTCTGTGTTCGGTCGCCTGCCGCTCTGCGTCGGTTCACCCGCCGGGAGGGGGGGGGAGGGGGGGCAGGGGACCCCGCGGCACGCACCCTCCCTCGCCCTCCCTCCTCTTCCCCCCTTCCCCCCCCCACTGTGGGCATGGAGGGCTGAGTGAAACAGCGACACATGACCGACACACCGTATGTCCCGTGCGCAGGCGCTCCGTCGGACGCGCGCGGTCACATGTCCACCATGTTGATTTCGCACGGGCTGGCTTCTCCCAGCCGCGGGGCCGCTTCTCCCTTCTCTCTCCCCCCCCTCCCAGCCCCGTCTTCCGTTGTCCCTTCTCCAGGAGGGGAGGTGCTCCGCCGTGGCGGCTGCGTGTGCCCGAGGGGGGGGGGGGAGCGTCCGCCAGGCCTCGAGCATGGGATTTCCAGCGCCCCCCCTCTCGCTAGGTGTGACGACCGGCAGGGGACTACATGCGTGCCCCGGCCGGGGGCGAGGGAGCCCTTCGAGAACCTGGGTCCTCCCTGTGTCCCCCCCCCCCCCCTTGTGTCCGCCTTGCGAGAGGGAGCGAGGTAGGGGGCAAGCGGACGGGCGCCGTGTTGGGTGTTGGGGCGCCGAGCTCCGGCGTCGTGCGGGACCGACCCCCTCCTTGGCGGTTTTTTGACCCGCGCGCGAGAAGTGGGCAGGCCCCCTCCCCCCCCCCCCCCGGGCCGAAAAACAAGGGCTGTCAGGTTGCCGAAGTCGGCGGCCGGGCCGCCCGCTCCCCCACCATCACTACTGCCGCCAACGTCCCGAGAGGGGCTGGCGGGATGGAAGGGGCGGGGAGGGGGTCCTTCTGCTGTCGTCGTGCCAGTCGCCTGCGCGGGGCCCTACTTTGCCCCCAACTTGCAACCCTCGCCCGGCGGCTGGGAAGAGGGGCAACCCCAGCCCCGATTAGGGTCAGGGGCCGCTTTTCCCCGGCCCTCGCACCCTCGCCCTGTGCTCACTCGGGCCGGTGCGGAGCCGGAGGGCGGGCGGAGGGACCGGGAGTGCATGCAGGCCGTACGGGGAATCCGCCCCCAGTCATCCGTCTTGGGCCTGGGAGCTGGTCCTTGGACGGGGCGCCGTGTCCGGGCCATTGGCCGAGGGGCGCGTCACCCTGCGTGCGTGGTGCCTGTGCACCCATGTTCGAGGGGTCTCCGTCTTCCTCTCCCTCGTCCCCCCCCCTGGGCCATCGTGCGGATGAAGGGGGGCTGTATTCGGTGTGAGAGCCCCTCCCAACCGGGCGGAGCTGGTCTCCCTGCGAGGGAGGGGGGCGACGGCGGGGCCCCTGCATGCGCGCCCTTGCCCGTGGGCGCGACGTGTGTGTGTGCGCGTGCCCAGGCTCACTGTTTCACCAGTGGGACGGACCGCGCATCGCGAAGGCCCCTCCCCAGGGGGTTGGGCGGTTCCCCCTGTGCCCCATCCGCGCCCCGCGTTTTTTCTGGTGGCCGTGCATCGGGCAGGCGGGGTTCCGCGCCCCCCCCCCGCCCGCCCGCCCGCCCGCCCGCCCCCGACAGGCCCTCCTTCCTCCCGCGGCTGGCCCGGCCTGGGAAGCCGGTCAAACTGGCAGGGCGGTTTGCCGCCCTGGCCTGGCCCGGCCTGGGCACGAGGCACCCTCCTTACATGCGGGCGGCCGCGGACCTCGGAATATTTCCGACGCCCGCCAGGCCCGTGTATGGCCCCCGCCTGGGCCGGGCCCAGTCATTTCCGGTTGGGGCCATCGAGGGAGGGGGCGGGCGGCGGGACACGGGGGCCGGGCGGGGGGAGGTGCCTTGCTCGCCCTGCCTGCCCCGGGTCGCCGTGAACGACCTCATGCATGGGCGCGCCGCGCAACCACCGGGGCGAGCACTGGCGCACCTGGCTCCTCGAAGGTGTGCCCGCCTCCCCCAACCCGCTGCCCCCCCGGGGGCGTGGGGGCGTGGGGGCGCGGGGGCGCGGGACGCTGGAGGCAAGCGCGGTATCCCCCCTCGCTGCATGCCACCGAAGGGCTCCCGGGCGTCTGGTCGTAGACCTGGGAGCCAAGCGAGCGGCTGTGTCTTGGCGCGACTGGCTGTCTGGCTGGCTGGCTGGGCTGCCCGCCTCGCTTGACCCAGTCCTCGGAGGCCATGCCCCCCCCCCCCGGCCGCGAGGGGAGGAGGGCGGGCCGCGCACTGTGCCACGCGCCCCGTCTCCCGAGCCGGAGGAAGGGCGGCCCGGAGGCACAGTCTCCCGCCCGCCCGGCCCGGGAGGCCGGAATTGTTGAGCCGATTGTGTGTCATCATTCCCCCCCTCCCCGGGCGAGCACCGGCCGGGAGATATGCTTCCCGGAATTCCGCCGAGAGCAGGGTGGCTGCCCGACAGGCTCCCCAGCCGCGGTGAGTTCATCAGCATGCGCTGTGAGTCATCGCCTGCCCCCCGGCAGTTGGGCCTTCGCCGGGGTAGGGCGCACCATTGCCCCTGGGCCCCCGGCGGCGAGCCTGGCCGCTTCGCTCCCCCTCCCCCCTATCCCGGCCAGCGTCCGTGGTGACATTCCCCCCGCTTGCCGGGGGCGCCGTTTCAGCCCTCGGCCGTGCGCGGCTGCCCCCTTCGGGGGCGGGGGCGCGGGGGCGGGGGCCGGAGCCGCTCGGGCAGGGCGGCTCCCCCGACCGGCCCCGACGCGCCGGGGGCAGCTGCGCACCAAGGACGCATGCATGCGTCCCCCCCCCCCCCCCCGGTGCGCGCACATGTGGGCTTGCGCATGCGCACGCATGTGAGCGTATATTCCGTCGTGCGCATGCTTGGGCGCTGCGCGCCGGCCGCGCACTTTCTCCCTGGCCCATCGGGGTGTCGGCCGCGGTCGAGTGCGCTTGTCGGGGAGGGGGGGGGGGCACACAGGGCCGGGCGGTTTCTTGCTCTTTCCCCCTTCCTGCCCTGCCCCCCCCCCCACGGGGGCCGCATCTTGGCCCCGGGCCGCATGGGGGCAGGCGCGCAGCCCCGCGCTCTCCCCGCGCGCCCCCGGTGCCCCGGCGCCGAGGAGAACGGGCTCCCACGCACGCCCCCCCGGGGTCTCTCAGTTGGCCCCCTAAGGGTCGCTTTCGGGCCCCGTGTGCGTGCCAGTCTGCGCACCCCCCCCCCTCCCCGCCCCGCCTCGCGGCGGGCGTATGCTGCGGGAGGGTGTGCCCTCCGGCCCGGCGTCTGTCTCTGCGTGCGTGTGCCTTCTTCCTTTTTTTCTGAGGACACGCGCGGCGCCGGAGACATCGGTCTGCCTCCGAGAGACGAAGCGAGGTCGGGCGACTGGGTTTTGTCTCGCACCCGGCGGGGTGCGCATGCCCTGCGCCGGCGTGCTGGGGGTGTTGCTTCCATGTAAATATTTGGTTCCCCCCCAGCCCCGGCCCCGCCCGCGGCCTGCCCTTGCTTTCCCGGGGCCCGCGCGTGTCCTTTTCCCGGAGTTAGTGTCCGTGTTTGCCCTGCCCGGCTGCCTCCCCCCCCGGCGTGCAGGGTCTTGACCTTGGCGTCCCTTACCCCCCCCCCCCTCTCCCTGTGAGGGTCGCGCTTAATTTCGACGTGCGCTCGCGCTCGGCCTGGGAGTGCATGTCCCCCGCCCCCACCCCCTGGTGAGCCGCCGCCAGGCCCCTGTGCGGGTCACCCACATGCGTGCTTCTGCGAAAGGGCGCACGCGCGAGTCCGCGTGTGTGCATGCGTGGCCCTATGTCCCCCGGGGGGGGGGGGGGGGGGGGGGCCGGGTGCCGGGCTACGCTCGCTCGGGGCGGCATCGCACCACGGTCGCCCGGAAAAGCGCCACCACCCCGGGCATGGCCCCTGAGTAGTGACGGCTCGAGCCCTGTGTGGCGGGTTGCAAGTGCATGCGTGTGTGTGTGTGTGTGTGCGTGCGTGCGTGCGTGCAGGCGCTCCCCTCTCTGGGGCCCTCACAGTCACCACCACCATTACACCGGTCCTCGGACCGGCTGGCCGGCCAGGGGGACTTCCATGCGCGCGCATGTCCCTGCATGCCGGGGAGGGAAGGGGCCGGGGAGCCGGAGGGCGGTTCAAAATTTTGGGGAAACCACACAACCCGCCGCCTGAACCGGGTCCAGCGACAACCTCGGGCCCTGGCCGGGGCGGACGGGGACTCATAGTTCCGAGAGCGCATGCGGGCGCATGCGCCCGCGACTTCTCTGTTTTCCGCCCCCCCCCCCCCGACCGGCGGTGACCATGTCATCCGCCTCGCTCCCGGGGCTCGTCTTCCCTTCGGTTCCGCCGCGCCCGGCGCGCGTGCCCCCGGGGGACCCTGCCCTGGACATCGGCGGC
>NW_009242977.1:935500-936114 GCF_000388065.1 Fonticula alba
CTGGGTCCCGGGCCCCCCTTTTTTCCCCCCCCCCCCCCGGCGGCCGAGGACGGGCGCGCAAAGAGAGAGCTGCGCCGCGTGCGTGCGTGTCTTCTGTGCAGATGTCCCTCGCCCCGGTCGGCGGCGCAATCCCCCCCGAGCCTCGGGTCCCGGGGCTGCCGGCCGATCGGCGCAGGGCGAACAAGCGGTGCCGGCCCTTCCCCCCCGGGGGGGGGGCCCGCGCGCGTATTGGGGGGGCGGGCGGGACGCCGGCGCCCGGAGACTCCTGCCCTGCTGCTTTGGGCCGGCTCCCCCCCTTTCTCCCCCTTCTCAATGCACGGCGCCCTGGGGGGGGGGGGCCGGATGCGGCGGCGGCCGGGCCGCCACCGGCAGGGGGCGGGACTCCGGGCCAAACTCCCCCCGGCCCCCAACATTCCCAGCCCCATGGCCGGGGGGACACCCTGACCGGGGGCGGGTTTCAGAGGCCGGGTGTGGGCCCGCCCGGCAACCGTCGCCGATCCCGCGGCCCCCGGGGGCGCGCGCCCGTCCGGCCACCCGGCCGTAGTGCACCCCCCCCCCCCCCACTCGCGCAGCTGGCATATGCGCGCTCGTCCCCTCCCATAGCCGGGCCCCGG
>NW_009242977.1:939050-939918 GCF_000388065.1 Fonticula alba
CCCCCACGCGTGTCGCCCAGGCACCACCGCGCCCAGGCCGCTTTGTCCCTCCTCCGCCCCCGATCTGGCGTGGGCCCGGGTGAAGGGGGCCGGGCGATCTTTCCCGGCCTCCGCCGACGGAGGGGGGGGAAGGAGCGCACACTAAATTGCCCAGCCCGGCCACATGCCGCCTGGCTGGGCGATTGAGTGCCCCCGGGGGGGGGGGGGGGCCTCACAGCAAGAGCCGCGGGAGGCCCCCCCTCCCACCACCACCCTGTGTCGGAGGGGCCCACTCTGCCTGCGGGGGCCCCGCGGACGCACCCGCGGGCCGCGCGTGCAAGTGCGCGCGCGCGCGCGCGCGCATTCACACCCGGGCACCGGGCGATGGCGCCGCGGCCCCCTGTCCCATGTCCGTCATAACGCCGTCGCCGGCTGCCGAGGCAAGAGGCATAGATGCTCTTCGCATGCCTGCCGCGGGCGCGCGAGCCCCCTCGCCGCCCCCCCCCCCCCCCCCGGGGGAAGGAGGACTTCTCAGAAGCTGGGAGAATCGAGTTCTGTCTCCTTTTCCCCCCCGCGCCCCGCACCCCCGTCCCCGGGCCCATTTTCGCCCAAGCGGGGAGCGGGCGGCGCTTGCCCAGCCTTTCAACTTCCTCTCTCTCTCTCTCTCTCTCTCTCTCTCTCTGTTGCACACGCCCATGGGCGCAGAGCACAGACGCTTTTTCAGCGCACATGTCCCCGGCCCTCGGGGCCCCACCCTTGCACAGAGCCCCCCTCCCCTTGCCCCTCCTCCCTCCCGACCAGATCGCTTCTCCAGCGTACCTTGCCCCTCCCCTCCCCCCTCTCCCTTGAGAGCCTCCCCTTTCACCCCCTCCCCCCCCCTCTTGCCTCC
>NW_009242977.1:940879-955807 GCF_000388065.1 Fonticula alba
CCCTCCCCCTCTTCTAGCCACCACCCCTGAGGCCGAACTCCCCGGTACCCCCATGAACCAAGCCGGCACCGCGACCGTTGTCCCTCTCTCCTCCATGCAGCAGCCCAACCCGTCCGTCGGCGGCGGGGCAGGCACCAGCACCGCCCCCGGGGTCTTCCAAGCCGGCCAGGGATTGCTCCTCTCGCCGATGCAGATCCTCGGCTTCCCTTCATCCTCCTCCGGCGACCAGTCATCCATGGGCTTGCTGTCGACCGGCACCAGCGGTCAGCTACTGTCCTCGCAGGACATGTCCTCGGCCAATATCGGCTCTTCGCAGCAGCAGCAGCAGCAGCAGCAACAGCAACAGCAGCAGCTCCAGCAGCTCCAGCAACTCCAGCAACTCCAGCAGGTCCTGCAGCTTCAGCAATCCGGCCAGCAGCAGTCACCATCGCAGCAGCAGCAGCAGCAGCAGCAGCAGTCGCTCCTGCTCCTGCAGCAGCTCCAGCAGCAGCAGCTCCAGCAGCAGCAGCTCCAGCAGCAGCAGCTCCAACAGCAGCAGCTCCAGCAGCAACAGGCCCAACAGCTCCAGCAGCAGCAGCAGGCCCAGCAGCAGCAGGCCCAGCTTCGCCAGCAGTTCCAACAGCAGCAGCAGCTCGTTCAGCAGAACCTCCTCCTCCAACAACAGCAGCAACAGCAGCAGCAGCAGCAGCAGCAGCAGCAGCTCCAGCAGCCTGGCGGCTCTCTCTCAAGTGCCCAAATCCTTTCCCTGCTGACTAATTCCGGGTCGTCCGGGACTGGCGACATCTCCTCCCTGCAAATCAGTCGCCTCCAGGCTCAGCTCCAGCAGCTCCAGCAGCAGCAGGCCACTCAGCAGGCCCAGGCCCAAAGCAAGCAGAGCCAGCAGCAGCTTCTCCAGCAGCAGCTTCTCCAGCAGCAGCAGCAGCTCCAGCAGCAGCAGCAACAACAAATTCAGCAGCAGCAGCAGCAGCAACAGCAGCAGGCCCAGCAGCAGCAGCAGCAGCAGCAGAAGAACCAGCTGTTCATCGAGACGCTCCTGCATAAGCAGCCGTCCGGCACCGGAGTCCAGGCCTCCTCCTCATCCTCCTTGCCGATCGACCTCCATGGCGGTGTTTCTCCAGCACGCGGGCCTTCCTCCTCCTCTTCCTCCTCGTTGGCCGCTTCACTGGGACTCATCCAGCAGAATCTGATTTCCAACAACGCCGGAGGCAATGGGGCCCTTCTGTCGCAGCAAATCCAGCAGATCATTGCCTCGCTTGAGGACGGCGGCACCGGTGCCGGTGATGCTGGCGCCGCGACTGGCGCATCCAACGCCGCGCTCATTTCATCCGTGCTGAATTCCACTGCCACCGCTGGCATTTCCACCGGCCCGACTCCCGGCGGCACGGCAACCGCCTCTACCACAGGTGGCAGCAGTGCCGGCGGAGCGTCCGAAGGCCCGGCATCGGCCATTTCCTCCCCCTCCTCGACGGCCGCCGGTCCAGCTGGCAGCCCCTTCCCAGCTGGCGGCATGAAGTCCGATCAGGGAGGTGCCCCAGGGGGGGGCTCGAGCCTTCCCCTGGGCGGCGGTGCCAGCCCCGGCCCCGGCAGCGCCCTTCTGTCGGACATGCTCTCTCGGCCGGCGGATGCTGCTTCCAAGTCGACGACCGCTAGCGCCGCGGCCGCGGCCACCACCACCACACTGCCGTCCCCGGCCACGCTGCCGTCCCCCGCCCCGGGGTCCTCCTCCACCACCACCACCACCACCACTCCTGGTCCCTCGGCCACCGGGCAGCAGGACACCTTCCTGTCAGCCGGGGGATCTGCCGCGTCGGCCAACGATGTGGCGGCCTTCCTGGCGTCCATGGCCTCCTCCAATCGGATCAAGTCCTCGGTGTCGGCGGCCCCCACGACGGATCCCCTGCCGGCGGATGGCGCCGTGGTCATGGTTTCCTCCTCGCAGCAGCAGGCCCAGCAGCAGCAACAGCAGCAGCAGCAGCAGCAACAACACATCAGCAGCCAGCCCTCCTCCTCCTCCTCCTCCTCCTCCTCCTCCGCCGCCGCCGCCCCCGCCTCTTCCCAGGTCCAGCAGGCCGGTGCGTCGCCTCAGCCGCAGGGCACCGCCTCTCGCCCGGCGTCGGGCATTAGCCCGGACCTGCTGGCTTCACTTCTCCAGCAGCAGGTGGCGCAGCAGCAAGCCCAGCAACAGGCGCAGCAGCAGGCGCAGCAGCCCCTGGTCGCCGGGATGGCGTCCACCTCATCCTCCTCATCGATGCTGCCGCCGCAACTTCTCCAGGCCATGGGCCGGTCAGCTCTCCTGCCGACCTTCAACGCCCCGGATATCGGCACCACCTCCTCCATGGTCAACCGCGCGGGAGCCAGTTCCGATCTGTTGCCCGCCCCGGCCAGCCCCCTGCTCCTGGGCGTCTCCTCGTCAGATGTCGGGCTCGGTGGCGGTGGCCTTGCCCCGCCGCCGGTCCAGCTGCCCACTTCGGCCTCCCCCTCGACTCTGTCCTTGCGCTCGATCCCCCTGCTGTCGTCGAGCATCGGTACTGGTGGCACCGGCGCCGGGGGCCATCACCTGGACCTGGCCCAGCAGCTGCAGCAATCCGGCGCTGGGCTTCTGTCGGAGAGCCCCTCCCTTGGCCCCGGCGGCCTTCTCCCTGGGGCATCCAGCCTGGGTCTCCTGCCCGGGTCTGTGATGGCCGGCTCCGGCCCTGGTGGCATGCTATCCTCCTCGACCTCGCTTGCGGGGCAGCTCGACCCGGCGACCCTCCTCTCGCTGCATCGGCAGATCAGTGCCACCGGCGGTGTTTCCTCTTCCCTTGTCTCCAACCCCTCTTCACACATGGCCGGTGGTGCGCTGCTCTTTCCCCGTCTCCCTGGTTTTTCTTTCTCCTCCTTCTTTCCTTTTCTCCCCTGCTGACAATCTGCCTCCCCGCCCCCGGCCCCCCGCCCCCTCTGGTCGCCTCTTTCTCCGCATCCCCCTTTCGCCTCCATCATCATCCACACGCACACAGTCCTCTCCTCCGCCGGCTCCAGCAACTGCTCTTCCAGTGCATCGTCCCCCTCGCCTGTTCCCTTCCTGTCGATGGTCGGAGACAATGTCCCGGGGCTCCACATGAAGGCCGACTCCGTGGCTGATTCTTCCTCATCGCCGCAGATGGTTGCCAGTGCGCTGAAGCTCATCGGCCTGGATCCGGCTGCCGCGGCGACTGCCGGCCCGAATGGGCTTCTCTCCGGCACGACCACCCCCATGCCCGGGTCTCCGACGGCCGGCGGGCCCCTGGTGCTTTCGTCCCCCGGCGGCGCCAGTGCGCCTGGTGTCGGTGGTGGCAGCGTCTCCGGCAGCACCGGCGACGGGGTGCCCTCCAATGCCGGCGGTGCCGCCACCGGCAGCAGCGGCAAGTCCAAGTTCGGCGACAATTCCGCCTTCCCTGGGGCCCTGCTGGCGGACCCGAAATCGCCAGCAGCCCAGGCCATCGCCGCTGGGGCCACGCTGGTCCCCCTGCCGCTGACGCACGCCCATGCCTTGGCCACCCCGGGCACCCGCAAGCTCACTTACCTGTGCACGCATCCGGACTGCCGGCATCGGGCCCCGTTCAAGCGCTTCCAGCACCTGAAGCGCCACCGGCTGACGCACTCCGGCGAGCGGCCCTTCGCCTGCGAGGAGCGCGGCTGCACCAAGACCTTCGCGCGCCTGGACAACTTGACACAGCACCAGCGGACACACGGTCGGCATGCGGCGGCGGCGGCCGCCGCCGCGGCCGAGGCCGCCGCCGCCGCCGCTGCTGCCACCAACTGCCCGCTGTCATCCGAGCTGCAAAGCCATCACATCCATGCGGCGGCCCTGGCTGTTGGGCATCACCACATGCATGGCGGCGGCAGCATGCACCCCCACCACCACCATCACCACTCGGACCAGCTGTCGTCTTCGTACTCGCCCTCGGGCTCGCCCTCGCCCGGGCTCAATGGCGGCAGCGGCGCCGGCGCCGGCGGCAATGGCAACGGCGGTGCTCTGGGAAGTGGGTCGTCGGCCAACAAGCGCCCCCGGCCGGCCGGCGGCTTGGCTGACAGTCCCTCCTCCGGTGGCAATGATGCCAATAGCATGGCCAAGAAGATCAAGCGTGCGGCCCTGGCGGCTGCCGCGATGGCCGCGGGTTACTCTCCCTCTGAGGCGCGTCACTTTGAGGGATGAGAAAGGTGTCTGGTTGACGGAAGAGGAGGGTGGGGTGTGCGGCCCACCTCCTCCCCACTCCCTCTCCTCCCCCACCACCACCGCCCACGATGAGACGCTTGCACGCGCGCGCCACAGGCGCAACGCGCTGTTTGTATTGTGCCATCACGTCTAGATGTTTCCTTGTTGTTTCCCCCCTCTCTTGCCCCCCTCCCCCCCCCCCACTTCCCGCTCTCTTTCTTGTGTTTTCCCTTCATTCCATAATATACCCTTTCTCTTGCCCTTTCCCCTTCTCTGTTGTGCTTTTTTTCCTTTCACCACTTTGCCCGTGGATGTAGGCGCAGAAGTGTGTGTGTGTGTGTGTGTGTGTGTGTGTGTAGGCTGATGCGTGAGACTGCATGCGCAGGCGCCCCTCTCACACGCACATATGAGGCACACGAAATGCTCACATGCAAGTTCGTGAATAGAGGGAGTTGGGCCGGGCCAAGCATGCGCGAGACAGAGTGGCTCCTACCAAGTGCAGCTGAGCACGAGGTGCAGCCGTCGCCCCTTCTTCCCGCCTTTGCACACACCCAGCTCCCCGGCATGCGCGCCGGCGCGCCCGGTCCCACACGGGCATGCCCCGGCGTCGGCGACTGGACGCGCCCTGCCGCGGATGTCCACCTGGCAGATGGTCAGCCACACTTCTTACACAGCGCCCAGGCACATGGGACATCGTCCCCTCCCAGCAGACACACACACACACACACACACAGCGCAGTTACAAGCGACAGGATCAGCCAGAAATGGCAACAGCAGTAAACAATACCCAACGATGTATTCCTCTTTCGCGGGTGTCTTTCAACAGTACACTAGCAGGGAGAACTGCTCTCCATGGAAATCTAAAAATATTAATACCATCACCGCACACACTTCAGGCAAGGTGCTTCATGATAGACTGGGCCAGGCCACGCAGGCGCGGCTCACCGGCCCGGGCAAAGGCATTCAGCACCTTCAGCAGGACGGTGCGAGCGCGCATCTCCTCCCGGACGTCGGTGGCCCGGGCGCCGGTGGCCCCCTGCAGGCCGAGATCCGCCAACACCGACGCCGGGGCTTGGCGCACCGAGATGTCCGCCTCCAGCATGGAGTCCAAAGTGTACAGAACACGCTGGTAGATGCTCATGTGCTCCGGGGTCATGGTCTTGGGCCCGAACTCCAGCAGAGTGTCGGTGGAGTTGTCCAGGAAGGAGGACTCCTTGCTGGCCAGCAGCCGAGCCACGGCCGGCGCGCTGGACAGGATGGCCAGCAGCCCGCCAGCGGCCGAGCGCGTGTCCAGCGCCAGACGCTCCGCATTGGCGACCCCCTCCTCGCGATCGGCCATGGACATGGCCAGGAAGATGCGGAGCTTGTCCACGGAGTTGATGTGCTCCACCAGGGCCGAGAAGACCTGACCCCGGCGAAGCAGGCCCATGTCCAACGGGCAGTAGGCGCATCAGGCGTCATGTTAGAATGCGATGCTGAAGGCGTGCGGGGAAAAGACACAGAGGCAAAAAGCAGACCGCCGGGGTTCCTGTCTTCACCATTCGGCGCACAGGCACACATGCGCACAGGCACACATGCGCACAGGCACACTCACAGACACATACTCACACACACACACACACACACACACCCACACACGTATACGCACCGGTGGGTAGTAGCTCAGGTTGCAGAGGAGAGCGCAGGCAGCGAAGCGCACACGAGCATTGTCATGGAAGAGCAGCGCCTGGGCATCCTTCAACACGTTCTCCTGGAAGAGGCGCTGCTGGATCCGATCGTCCCCCTTGGACGCAAGGTTGCCCAGGGTCAGGAGCGACTCGAAGATGGCCAGCGAGTCGTTGCCACCGCCGAAGTTGCCATCACGGTCCTTCGGGTCGGCGAAGGCCTGAATGGTCTCGGCAGCCTTGCTCAGCAGCGAGTTGACCACCTTGGAGTCGTCCTCCGGCTGGTCATTGCGCAGCAGCCACACCAGCGGCCGGACCAGCATCAGCGACCGCTCCCCGGGGAAGGCCACCGACGGGTCGAGGGTGGTGCCGATCTTGGCCAGCGCATGCGACGCGATGAAGGAAATGGCGTACGTGATGACGCGCTGACTGCCCGGCACTTCCAGGCGCAGCATTTGGCTGAAGCTCACCAGCAGCCGGACCGCCCCGCATTGGACCAGATACCCGCGGTGCGCGGGGTCCGTGGCCACCGCGTGCAGAACCCGAACCGTCAGGCTCAGCAGCGGGAAAAGCATGCCCGAGGACATGGAGCTGCTCTTGCCGGGGTTGAAGGTCGACGCCAGGTGCACCGCCAGGTTGGTCATCGTGGCCACCAGGCCGGACTCGACCACCTGCGAGACGCGCTTCTTCACATGCTCGCTGCCATCCAGTGGGTGAACCTGGGGGGGCGGGGAGAGGAGGGAGGGGGGGGGGGAGATTGCCGTTGTCGCCGACAGGGGAAAAAACGAAGCAGGGACGGGTGAGTGAGGCAGCGGGCAGAGGAGATCGAGGGGGAGAGAGAGAGAGAGATAAAGAGAGGGAGGGAGGAGGGTGTGCCCCTTTTTGAGGCATTCCATTTGCGCGGGTGGGGAGAATGGCCAAAGGGAAGGGAGCCCGGCCGAGGTCGCGCTTGCCCCTCGGTGTTGGTGGCGGTGCAGGCATGTGCCCGAGCCCCGGGGGGAGGCCCGGGCAAAGGAAGGACACATCAAGACAGGCGTACCTTGGCAGGGCCCTCGCCGGAGATCTCGCGCAGCTTCATGAACTGCTCCATCTCCTCCGAGCGCCGCGGGGCATAGGTGGAAATGTTGAAGATGATGACGGCCACCGCGTATTCCAGGGCATTGGACGCGCCGAAGGGCGAGTCCACCAGCGGCGCGGCAAAGCCGCCGGACTGGTCGCCAGCCGGCGTGGCCTGCTTCTCCTTAAGCCGGGACAGCTCGCCCTCCAGCAAATCGCGGAAGAGCCGAAGCATGCGCTCACTGCCGGCCAGGCGCTCCTTCACCGGAGGCATGGACGACAGGAAGACCAGCGCCTCGATGGCGCCGGCCTGGGCCGTCCGGTCGACCGTGGCCGCCGCGTCGCCCGACGACGATGCCTCCAGCGCATCGACCACCAAGGTGTCGAGGTCCACGCCGCCGAGGAACTCGCGCCGGTCCTTCGGCACCACGGACACCACCTTGGCCAGGATGATCACGGCACGAAGGACAAAGCTGGCGCGCAGGGGACGAGACAGGGGTCAGAGGAGGGAGAGAGGCAGAGGGAGGGGGGGGGGAGAGAGAGAGAGAGAGAGCGCGCGCGCGCGCGCGAGGCAGGGAGAAGGATGAGTCGGAGGGAAGGGGAAAGGGGCCCGGCGAGATGGGGGCCCACAAGCAGGGCGCCCGCACGCACTCGATGTCCGACGAGCGGGACAGGCCACGCAGCAATCCGGCCGCTGGACCACCGGCAATGGCCTGGCGAACGGACTTCAGCGACGAGGAGCTCGCCAGCACATCGAGGATGCACAGCTGCAGGGGCTTCGGCATGTTGCCCACGTCGAAGGAGTACACCATGTTGTCCAGAAGGCCCTGGGAGAAAAGCACCCCGGAAGAGAGCTCCGGGCTGCCGGCGGCCACGCAGGCCAGCGCCCGCAGAGCCGCATGCTTGGTGGCCAGGTCCTCCACCGAGTCGATCGGATCGCGCAGCAGGTCCGCAAGGACCTGCGCCGTTGGGCAGGAGGGGATCGGGGCAACGGAGCGGCATCAAGACGAGGCATGGACATGGTGAGTGCCAAGCATGAATGGGGGAGGGCAGGTGACCGGACGGAGAGGCAGCGGGGAAGCGCAAGAACAGGGGGCCGAGGAGGGGGGGGGGGGGGGGGGGGGGCAAACACAGCCGGGCTCGAAATGCGCACCGCCTTGACATCGTCAGTCATGACCTCCACCGAGGCCAGCTGGCGGAAGAAGTAGGAAACCGAGGACCGAAGCATCGGCAGGGCGGTGACGGCCCCGGCCGGGGCAGCCTCGCCCGGCCGCGTGCCCAGGCTGGCAAAGCGCAGGAGCAGCGAGAAAACCGGAGTCGCCAGGATGTACTGCACCAGGTTGGCGGCGTACGTCTGGCAAAGAGGATCGTCCGTGATGGACGGGGTCACGGCCCGGGCCAGCAGGGTCACCCCCGAAGCCAGGGCCGGCTCACGGGCCGCCAGGCAGGCCCACCGGTGAGCGGCCAAGTCCACCGGGAAGTCCACGAACACCGGCAGGGCCATGGACCGGGGGCCGGGCTTCCGGCCGCCGGCCGCCTGGCCACCCTCCGAGGTGATGATCCCATCGATCTCGGCCCCATCGCCCACAAGCAGGCCCAGCCCCTCGACATCGGCCAGGGTCAGCTCGCGCAGGGCGGACACCAGGGCCGGGTAGTCCAAGATGAAGAGCATCTCCAGCAGGGAAATCAAGTGGATGGGGAAGTCCCGATACAGGGGATCATGCCCGCGCTGCTCGACCAGGCGCTTGCTCAGGTCCCGGTCGGCCAGGATGTCATCGGACAGGTGGGCCACGCTGTGCGCCAGGACGGCCGACAGGGCCCCCTGTGCGGCCAGGGCGGCCACCGTGTACGTGGTCTCCGGCAGGGAGCCATCCTTGGGCCCCGTGAAGGACTGGTGCAGGGAAAGCACCGGCAGAAGGCGAGCCGAGGCGAATTTGCGCGCCGGCTCGCTCAGATCCAGCGAGTCGGGGAAGGCCAGCGCCGGGACCAGGGCCTCGGCCACCAGGCGCCCGGCCACCGGCGACGACTCGGCCACCAGGGCCAACGTCCGGAAGAGGACCGCCGAGCGGTTGGGCGGGGTCCGCGGCGAGGCGGCCGCCACCACCAGCAGGTTCAGCAGCCGGGGGAGGAAGTCCGGCACAGGGCTCTCAGGGGCCGAGAGCCCGGGCCCAGCCGGCTTCGGCACCTGTGACACCATCCAGGGAGCAAGCTTGAAGACGGCCGCCGCATCTGGCACAGGGGTCAGGGCAGGTTGTGAGGCCGGGCAAACGTCAGTGGTCAATCGGCAGCCGGGTGTTGGTCGTAAGGAGGAGGCCGGCAGGCAACGCACCCTTGAAGGCGGCCGACTGGTCGGTGGAGTACATGACCGAGCTCATCAGCTTGAAGGCCTGGCAGGAGGGGGCCTGGATGCACTTTTTGCGCCGGCAACCGTCGCAACAGGAGCCATCTGCGCGCACGCATCACAGGGAGACGGCATGTGAGTGGACCAGCCGGGCGGGAGGGGCGGGAAGGGCGGGAGGGGCGGCATGGCGACATGGAGCAGGATCAAACGCACCGAGATCCAGGCTGGAAATATCCTCAACAATGCCCTTTGTTGGGCAAGAGGGCGAGGGGGCAATGAGGAGGGAGCAGCAGCAACCGCGGAGGGCCGCGTTCCAGGGAGAGTCAGTACATCGGGCACCGATGGCGGAAAGCACCAAAACCGACAGCAGCGCAGGGGGGGGGGAGACGGCAAGGATCCCGCCCCCCGCCCGGTCAGACTCGCACCATCGAGCGCAGCGTCTCGGTCAGCATGCGGAAGAGTTCCGGACGCAGGGTCGTGTCGCCCGGGCGCAGGAAGATGCTGGACAGGGCCCCGCGCAGCAGCGTGGACGCGGCCTCCCACTCCTGGGCATCGATCTTGCCCTGGGCCTGGGTCTTAAGCCAGACCGGGCACCAGGCTCGCAGGGCCGGGCCCTGGGCAATAACACACGGCTGCGACAGGCAGTACTGACACGCCTGGTCTGCGTGGCCCGCAGGCTGGGCAAGGTTCGGAGAAGCGGCAGAGGACATGCTACTGGTGCTGCTAAACTGCTGCAGCGGTGGTGATGGTGGTAGTGGTTTGTGAAGGGGGAGAGTGGGGAGGGGGGGACAGTGGTGTGGATTCTCCGGAGCAAATGGACCAGCACGAGCGCGACGCAGGGGACGACGACGCGACAGGCAACTAGGAGAGGAAGGAGGGGGGGGGGAGGGGCGGAGAAAGGAGAGGGGGAGGGAAAGTGCACAAGGCCTGTCAGCTCTCGGGCGGCCGAGAGGGGCCCCACCACGGCGTGAGATGACCTCGTAACCTCCTCGGCCTCGGCGGGTCGTCCCCCACCCATCTTGGTGCCCTGACCACCGATGCTCCCCCCCCCCCCCTGTTCCCGGCTCATTGGCCGGGGGCGGGAAAGCACTCTCGGGCGGCCGCCGGCGGCCTTTGTCGCGAAGGTTCAGCGTTGGCCAAGCGGGGCCGCTGACGGATACCCGCCCGGGGCGCCCGAGGGAGGAACACAGCCAGGGGGGATCCACCGGCAGGAGGGAACTAAAAATGGAGAGTAAAGATATGTGGCATGGAAAGGTGGAGACACATTCCGTACGGCTCACGTGTGGGGAGATTCCCTGGCCGGGCGAAACCCATGAGTGTCCCGTGGTCATTGAGAGCGCGCGCGTGAGCCCGCCATCGCGCGCCGTTCCCCCCCCGCCGTCCGGCCCCGGGGGCGCCGTCGGTCGCGGCCGCATGGTGTCCGCGCACGGGCACACACACGCGTCGCCCCGCGCCCCGGCCCCGCAAGCGCGCCGCAGTGTTCGTAGAGGCGTCGAGTGGGGCGGTGGCGCATGCGACGCACGTCCCAGGACGGACCATCCTCCCCTGGTTCGCCGGGCTTCGGCGCGCGGGTCGCGCCCTCGCAATAAAAAAGACATCTTGCAGATGACGCGTGTCCCCCCCCCCCCCCCGCCTTGCTTCCCGAGGAGCGGTCTGAACGGGATCTCGAGGCGTGTCCATGGCGCCTGCCCTAGAATTGGCCCCCCCTCGGCCTCCTGGCACCAGGACCTCAGTCATATCGTGCGCTTCTTGGCACCCCCCCCCTTCCACCGCCCTCCTCATATCGCCTGTTCCTCCTGCCCCTTCCCCTCCCCCTCGTTAGCTCCTTTCTTTCCTTCCTTCTTTCCCTCTCTCTCTCTCTCTTCCCGCCCCCCTCTCCTCTCCCTTCCCTCCGCATCCCGGCCCCCTCTTGCCCTGCTGCCACACGACAGCGAGCCCGAGCGCAAGAGCGCGAAGGAGAAACCAACGCCCATGTCCGAGCGTGAGGAGCTAAAGCGCCCGCTGGCTGACAGTAGTCTCGAGCGCAAGAAGCGCAAGAAGCTCAAGCTGGCCCGTCTGGCCCGGCAGCTGCAGGATGAGATCGGTGACGTTGTTGCCCCGGCCTCGGCCGATGGTCAGTCCAAGATCGGCCCGGCCTCCATCAAGCCGGGGCTCACGCTGGATGTGTCGAAGCTGACGACGAAGGAGCTGCGGAAGTTGCAAAAGCTTGCGGCGCGTGCGGATGCCCGTGTCGCCGCCCGCCAGGCAGCCGCCGGGACTCTGCCAGGCGCGAGCGATGCGACCGATCTCATGCCTGCGGCTCCCCCGGGCGCCGTGGGGAATGTCCCTGCCCCGGCCCCGGCCCCGGCCCCTGCCCCTGCCTTGGCCCCCGTGGATGCGGCCGGCCCGACAGTCGCCACGCAGGCTGCCGGTCTCGCCTCTGCCCCTCCCGCGGTCGCCGTGCCGGCCACCGTGCCGGCCATCGTGGCCCCTGCTCGCGATGCTCCCGCCAAAGACCCACAGCCCCTGACCGAGAAGCAGCTCATGCGCCAGAAGCGCGACAACCTCCGGCGCGAGTCGGCCCTTCTGCCAATCAGCTCCGGTATGTTGCTTGATTCTCTGCCTTCTCCCGCCTGCCCGTTTCTTTCTCTCTCTCTCTCTCTCCCTCCCTCTCTCCCTCTCTTTCCCCTTCCACTGGTTCAGCTACTGACTCCATCTCCGCTTGCCTTCCCTTTCGGGCCTCTCCACGTCCACTGGCTGGATGGGCCAGCCGAGAGCATTATTATCGACCAGATCCGTAAGCACCAGGTGGTTGTTCTCGTTGGTGAGACGGGTTCCGGCAAGACCACACGTGCGCTCCCTGCTCCGGCTCCTTTCCCCCCTCTGCTCGGGCCCCTTTCATTGCCTAACTCAGATGTCATCGATGGCTTTCGCTCGATCCGCCCTTTCGCCTTCCCTCGGGCCGGCACACACACACACACACACACACACACACACACACACACACACACACACACACGCACGCACGCATGCCCACACAGAGGTTCCCCAGTATCTCCTTCGCGCGGAATTCGGCAAGACCGGGGTCATCGCCGTGACGCAGCCTCGCCGAGTGGCCGCCATCACCCTGGCGCAGCGTGTTTCGGAGGAGGTGGGGACCCGGCTCGGGCACCGGGTGGGCTACTCCATCCGCTTCGATGAGTGCTCATCCCCCGGGACGCGGATCAAGTTCATGACCGATGGTATGCTCCTGCGAGAGTTCCTCTCGGACGCGGATCTGACCAAGTACTCGGTCATCGTGCTGGATGAGGCTCACGAGCGCACCGTGCGCACGGACCTGCTCTTTGGGCTGCTGCATCAGATCCTGGCCCGGCGGGCGGACTTGCGCGTGGTGGTCATGTCGGCTACCATTGACGCGGAGCGCTTCAGCGCCTTCTTCGGCGGGCCATCCCGATGCCCGATCCTCTTTGTCGAGGGCCGCCAGCATCAGGTGGTGCAGTACTTCCTCGAGCAGCCGACCGGGGACTACATCGATGCCGCGCTGGTGGCCGTGATGCAGCTCCATGTGGACGAAGCCCCGGGCGACATCCTGGTATTCATGCCGGGCCAGGAGGAAATCGAGTCGCTGGAGAAGATGCTCATCGAGCAGAGCCGTCTCCTGCCGGCGAACTTCCCCCTGCAGCTGTTGCCCCTGCCGCTGTATGCGGCCCTGCCCCCGTCGCAGCAGGTGCTGGTGTTCCAGCCGGCGCCGGCCGGAGTGCGCAAGGTCATCATCTCCACCAACGTCGCCGAAACTTCGGTCACCATCAACGGCATCCGGTATGTTGTGGACACTGGCTTTGTCAAGCAGCGCATCTTCGACCCGGCCACCGGGGTTGAGCGCCTCGAGTCGCTGCCGGTGTCGAAGGCGGCCGCGCGCCAGCGAACCGGTCGTGCCGGTCGTGAGGCCCCGGGCAAGGCATACCGTCTCTTCACCGAGGAGTCGTACCACAAGAACTTGGCCGAGAACACGGTTCCGGAGATTCTGCGGTGCGTCATGTGGCTGTCTCTCTCTCTCTCTCTCTCTGTCTCTTTCCCTCTCTCTGGCCGGCTTGGCCCGCTCTTTTCCTCCCACTGCCCCTCTCCCTGAAATCCGTGGATCTTGCTAATACTGTTGGGGTTCCTTCTTCCCCGCGCCCCTCCTCGCGCAGGACCAACCTGGCGTCGGTGGTCCTGCAAATGAAGGCCATCGGCATCGATGCCATTCATACCTTCCCTCTGATTGACCGGCCGCCGCTCGGGGCGTTGAAGAATGCCTTCGAACATCTGTATGCCCTCGGGTGCCTGAGCGACTCGGCGCACTTGACCCCCCTCGGGCGGAAGATGGCCAGCTTCCCGCTGGACCCGATGCTCGCCAAGGCGCTGATTACCTGCGGGGCGGCCGAGCCGCCGGCCGGTGGGAGTGGCGCTTCGGCCGATGCCTGGACCCGGGCCCTGGCCAGCGTGGCGCCCGAGCTCCGGTCCCATGTGTCCGGCATCGTGGCCATGCTGTCGGTGGAGAATGTCTTCCACACCCCGCTCGAGGCGCGGGAGAAGGCCAACCGGGCGCGGCGCCGTTTGGCCGCCGCCTCCGGCGACCATGTTACCCTGCTGAATGTGCTGCGGTCCTTCGGGGCGGCTGGGGCCCGCAATGCCCGGAAGTGGGCTGACGACAATTTCGTCAATGCCCGGAGCATCGCCCAGGCCAATGACATCGAGCTGCAGCTGGCGCGCGTGTGCGAGCATGCCGGGCTCGGGGTCATTCATCCGACCACCGCGGCCGCCGGGTATCGGGAGTTCAACCGGGCCGCGGCCGGGAGCTCGGCCGGCCGATCGGCCGGCTTCGGCGCTCTGGCTGGCGTGTCGGATGTCCCGTCGGCCGCCCGCTCCGTGGCCATGCTCAATGGGTCGGCCGTCGGGGACAATCCCTCGCCCGAGGCGGCGGACCTGCTGCGTGCTCTGCTCTCTGGCCTCTTCCAGAATACGGCCCTGCTGGAGAAGGATGGCGTCTACCGGACCACCATCAGCCGGCAGCGGGTGTTCATTCACCCCTCGAGCGTGCTCTTCGGCAAGAGCCCGCCCCCGCGGTGCCTGATGTTCAGCGAACTGGTACGCATGCCCTCACCTGGTTGCACCGGGCGAGAGGGAGGGAGAGAGAGAGAGGGACCCCGTCGTCCCATCTCCGGGTCTTTTTTTTTGTCCTCCGCTCCTCCGCCTCTTCCCTCTGTCGCGCCTACTGACCAGTGCCGTTTCCCCCCCCCCCCCCCCCCCCCCCCCCCCCCCGCCACCACTTGTCCCAAAGGTTGAGACCAAGAAGACCTACGTCAAGACCGTCAGCGAAATCGACCCCGCATGGCTGGCCGAGGTGGCCCCCAAGTACTTCGGTCGGCTGTCGCCCTCCACGGCCTCCTCTCAGGGTGATGATGGCGATGCCAGCACGACCCCCCGCAAATAGACGATCTGCTGCCCCGTACACGCGCCCCCCCCCCCCCCCTCCGCGAGTGAGAAAGCACCACCCTCGCCCCCATGCGGCGGAGCAGGCATGCATGCGCATCGCAGCAGCAGTCAGGCGAATGGGCAAAAACATCGGCGCGTGTGTCCTCCCACCGCACGCCCTCCTCTCCGCAATTTCGTTCGCTGGGCCCCCCCTGTCTCTCTCTCTCTCTCTCTCTCTCTCTCTCTCTCTCTCTCTCTCT
>NW_009242977.1:957467-959824 GCF_000388065.1 Fonticula alba
GGGGGGGGGGGGGGGGGAAAGTGCGCTCGTGCTGTCACTCTGCTCAGGGGGACGGGGTGTGCCACCGGGTCTAGGTGGACTTGGCCGCACGCGAGACAGCGTGGATCTCCTCAATGAACACACCCAGGTGCTCGGGCGAGTGGTTCGGCAGCATGCCATGGCCAAGGTTGGCGATGAGGCTGCCATCACCATTGCTATGGGGGTGGGGAGGAATGATGTTAGAGAGGGGAGCGGGTCCGAGGGGGAGGGAGGGAGGGCGGGAGGGGGACACGGAGGGCAAGAAGTCACGTACTCGGCCAGCATACGGCGGACCTCCTGGCGAATGACCTCCGGAGGGGCGAACAGAGTGCACGGGTCGAGATTGCCCTGAAGGACGCAGCCCGGGCCGGCCTTGGCACGAGCCGACTTCAGGTCGATGGTCCAGTCGATGCCGAGGACATCATAGCCGAGCTTGGCCACCAGGTCCAGCGAGTGCATGGCACCGCGAGCGAAGACCACCAGAGGGACGGCCTCAACACCATCAGCCGCCAGGCGGGCCTTCACGCCCTCGGCAATACGCGCGAGGTAGGGAAGAGAGAACTCCTTCAGCTGATGCGGCGGCAGCTCGCCAGCGTTCGAGTCGAACACCTGGAGGATCTGTGTGTATATGTGTGTGTGTGAGAGAGAGAGAGAGAGAGGGAGGGAGAGAGAATGCAAAAGGGCGCAACCACAAGGAGACAAGCTGAAATGATGATGATGATGATGATGATGATGATGATGATGATGATGATGATGATGATGATGATGATGGTGATGAGGGGGTGGGATGTGTGTACCTGCGCGCCGGCATGGACCTTGCCCACCAGATACTCGATGGACACCTCGGTGATGACGTGCAGCAGCTGGTGGGCAGCCTCCGGGTGGTTCAGGACAAAGGCCTTGGCTGCGAGACAGGAGGGAGGGTGGCAAAATGGGTGAGAGACGAGCATACAACCGGAGGCAGCAAAATGCACATGACACATACCATGGTCCCAGTTCCGGCTGCCGCCGCCCTGAACCATGTACGCCATGATGGTCCATGGGGCACCGCAGAAGCCGAAGAGCGGGCAGTGCCCATTCATGCGCATGCGCGTCAGGGCCACCGCCTCCCAGACGTACGACAGCGACTGGGCACACTTGGTGTAGTCCTCGCCGACGAACTTGACAATGGTCTCCACATCAGCCGGAGTGGCCACTCGGTTGGGGATCTGCGGGCCGATCCCCGGCGTCATGACCACATCCACACCCAGAGCCTGGGGAATGACCAGGATGTCGGAGAAGATGATGGCCGCGTCCAGGGCGAAGCGGCGCAGCGGCTGCAGAGTCACTTCGGACGCCAGGGAGGGCGACCGGCAGACTTCGAAGAACTGGGACAGGCTGCGAACCGAGCGGAACTCTGTTTGCATGTAGGCATGTGTACGTGTGTGTGAGCGTGTGAGTGAGTGAGTGAGTGGGTGGGTGGGTGGGTGGGTGGGTGGGTGGGTAGGTGTACGTCTGCATGCGTCTGCATGCGTCTGCATGCGTCTGCATGCGTCTGCGTGCGTCTGCGTGCGTTTGTGTCCACACAGAAAGCGAAGCTAGGGCGTGAAGAGATGCGAGACGCATTGAGGAGGGGCAGATCAGCGCGCTAGCCATCCGAGAGGAATCCCATGGACAACGCACCGGGCAGATAGCGACCAGCCTGGCGCATAGCCCACACCGGGGTATGTGACACCGGCAGGCCCTTGGCCGCGCGCAGGGCGGTGTCGTTCTTCAGCGGGGGGAAGGCAGCCAGGAGACCGGATCCGCCAGGAGCGCGGGCAGCCTGGATCCGGGCCACAGCCTCATCCTCGGGCATCTCGTCGAGCAGGGCCCCGGGCTGGGGGATGAAGGTGGGGGTGGGAGCGGGAGTGGGGGTGGGGACAGACATGCTGGGGAAAAGAGGGGGGAGGGGGACAAAGGGCAGCCAGTGTAACAGCCGGCCGGGGCGATGGGCCCTCTCAGGCCGGCGGCCCTTGGAGCCCAGACGAAAGTGCCCATATGGAGGGCAACACGACCCACGTTTCCGATCCAATGTCCTGGCGCCCCCCTGGTCCGAGAACCAGGGACAACGCACATCGTAGTCTCGGTCGGGCACAGAGACATCCCCTGGAAGCCCCGTCTCTTGGGGCGGATGCCCGAGGATCGCACAAACAAGCGGGGCTGGGCAGCCGGAGCCAGGCGCCCACGCACGCAGCCCATAGCTGCCAATTTACTATCGGCGTCCGATGCACGTGATGGCGGCCATGAGGGGCGCGCGGATCCATTTCCCGGCGGACCTCCTCCTCCCAGCCGGTCCCCCCGGAGCCTTGCAGCACACA
>NW_009242977.1:959834-962606 GCF_000388065.1 Fonticula alba
TGTTCCTGGCGTCGAGGTGCACCACTCCTGCCGGGGTCCTGCGCTGCACGCGTGCGCGCAACCGGCAGCTGGCCCCCGCGCTCGCAGGTGCCCAGCCTGCGGCCTCCTTTTCTTCAAAGCGCCCCGCCCCGGCCGACATGCCCATCCAGCCGACCCCGCCACCGCTGTTTGTTCCGCGGACGTCGATGTTCCGGCCGCTGGCTCGGCTGAACGCCCAGACGGAGGAGATGTTCCGGCAGAATGCCGCCCAGCAGGCCCCCCCCATCCCCGATCATCCGGCGCTGATTCCGGGCGAGCGGACGCACGATGACGACCCCTACCTGCCGGGGCATTCGCGCTATGTGGACATTGTGACGCCGCTGCCGAAAAATGCGCCGATTCTGCTCAAGGCCGCCCGCATCGGGCTGACCCTGGTGGGCCTCCAGTCGCGCGGGCCAATTGCCATGCGCCGCGCGCGCGAGCTCTTTGCCCGTGTGATGGAGGTGGCCGATGCCCGGCACAGCATGTTCGTGGAGCGTGCGTATCCGCCGGCCGCCATCACCAGCATCATCCCCGTCCTCATCATCTCCTCTCGCACTCCCCTGCCCTCCTCCCTCGCCCCCCCCCCTTCCTCTTTCCCTTCTGCTTGCCTGGCCCCCTTCTGTCGCTTCGTTCTCTCCCTCTGCCTACCGTCCCGCCTGCTTGCCTTTCGCCCGGCACTCACCTTTGGTTACTCCTCGCCCCCTCCCCCGCTCCCTCCCTCCCTCCCTCGCCCCCTCTCGCTCAGGCGCGGGTATGACGGACTCCTTCCAGACCTGGTTCCTGGTCTCCTACCTGCACGTGTGGATGTGCTCGATGCGGCTGCGCGTCGAGGGCCAGCCCGGCGACGATGTCAGCAAGCAGCTGGTGGAGCTTTTCATCGAGGAAGTCGAGCTGCGCATCCATCAGACCGGTGCCGTGCCCCGGCTGGATGCCACCATGAAGGTCTTTGTGGCCCAGATGCTTGGTGTGGACATTGCCCTGAATGAGGGAATCGTCGGTTGCGACTCGCTCCTGGCGTCTACCATGTGGCGGTGCGTGCACATGTGCATTTCACTCTCCGGCCATCGCTCGCGAAGCGTCTCCCTCACACCTGCCGCCCGTCCCCCTCCCTTTTTCCTGTACTGCCACACGCCTCTCCCTGCTTGGGCGCGCCTCGGGTGCAGTAATTTCACCGGAATGCGTGGTCGGCCGACCCAGCTCGAGTGGCTGGTCCGGTATGTCCGTTCGCATGTGGCCCACCTGGATGCCCTGTCCCAGTATGAGATTTACGCTGGCCACTTTACCTGGCCCCGGGCCAACGGCGATAATGTGCCGATCACCATCAATCGCGAGGCGGCCAACAAGGCCCCCTCGCCGGAGCTGCTGGCCGCGCGCATTGATCTCTTCCTGCTGGACGAGTATGTCCGCATGCACTCCGATGGCCTGCCCTCGAGCCTGCCGCCCGGCAGCATTGATCTCGACCGGAAGTACTGAGCGATGCGAGTGTGAGCGCGAGCGCCCGGAGCTTTTGAGGTGCATTGCCCGGTGGTTCGCGCCTCCCTCCGCCCTCCCCCCTGATGTTCTTTTTCCCCTTTCCCTTGGGTTTGGCTCTCGCCTGTCCTCATAGACGCCAGTTGCTGCTGGCCCTGGCGGGAACGCGGCCGCTCTCTTTTCAACGCCCCGGGCCTGTTCCCCCCTCTCGCTCTCTCGCCTTCCGCGGTCCTCCGGACACACATACATACATACGCACGCACCCCCCTCTCCCCCCCCCCCCTCTGAACCCCCGCCACCTCATCCCCCCCTATACCGGCACACATCCCCCAACCAACCTCCCGATAGACACCCAAAATCAATTGCAACATCTCTATTTCTTGCGAATGCCGGTGAAAGGTGGAAAGGAGGAGGAGCGAAGCAGAGGGCAGACCAGGGCGAGCCCATTAAAGGCAGGCACAGCGCGAGGCCGGGCTGGTGAAGATGGTATTGAGCCGGGGAAGAGGGGGGGGGGGGGGGGGAAAGTGCGCTCGTGCTGTCACTCTGCTCAGGGGGACGGGGTGTGCCACCGGGTCTAGGTGGACTTGGCCGCACGCGAGACAGCGTGGATCTCCTCAATGAACACACCCAGGTGCTCGGGCGAGTGGTTCGGCAGCATGCCATGGCCAAGGTTGGCGATGAGGCTGCCATCACCATTGCTATGGGGGTGGGGAGGAATGATGTTAGAGAGGGGAGCGGGTCCGAGGGGGAGGGAGGGAGGGCGGGAGGGGGACACGGAGGGCAAGAAGTCACGTACTCGGCCAGCATACGGCGGACCTCCTGGCGAATGACCTCCGGAGGGGCGAACAGAGTGCACGGGTCGAGATTGCCCTGAAGGACGCAGCCCGGGCCGGCCTTGGCACGAGCCGACTTCAGGTCGATGGTCCAGTCGATGCCGAGGACATCATAGCCGAGCTTGGCCACCAGGTCCAGCGAGTGCATGGCACCGCGAGCGAAGACCACCAGAGGGACGGCCTCAACACCATCAGCCGCCAGGCGGGCCTTCACGCCCTCGGCAATACGCGCGAGGTAGGGAAGAGAGAACTCCTTCAGCTGATGCGGCGGCAGCTCGCCAGCGTTCGAGTCGAACACCTGGAGGATCTGTGTGTATATGTGTGTGTGTGAGAGAGAGAGAGAGAGAGGGAGGGAGAGAGAATGCAAAAGGGCGCAACCACAAGGAGACAAGCTGAAATGATGATGATGATGATGATGATGATGATGATGATGATGATGATGATGATG
>NW_009242977.1:963971-970754 GCF_000388065.1 Fonticula alba
CCCCCCCCGCCAAGCGAGCAATCTCAGGGCCCCCGAAAACGGTGCGTGGCCCGGCCGTGCGCGGACAGCGGCAAGCCACCACATTGCCGTCCTCTCCTCTCCCCCCCCCCTCTCTCTCCTCCTCCTCCTTCCCCACTCCTCCCACTTCTCCCTCTCCCCTGTGTTTGGCGGTGATCAGCTCGACGCGCGCATTCGGAGCCGCGAGCAGGCAAACGATCCATGTATGTATCTGCACCAGCCACACACCCGCACGCACGCACGCACACACACACACACACACACACACACACATGCCGACTCTGATGGTCCACTTACCCTTTGCCTGCCCATGCGCAGCAGAATGTCCTCCCTGGATCTGGCCACCTCGGCCGTCTCCTCCCATCTGTATGAGGAGTTCCGCAAAATCGGCCTCGTGTCGGACGCGGTGCCGATGCACATTCAGGCCCATGCCCGCGGCTATTTCATCATCACCAGTATCGGCAACTCCTTCCACATCTATGACGTGCGCACTCGGACCGAGTCACTTTGCCGGGGCCCTCCTTCTGCCAATCGCCCTCTCCTCTCCTTGACCATGGCCGCCCTCGTTTTTGGAAAAATCCGTCGCTCACCTTCCCGCTCATACACCACCTTCAACCCACAGGGAAGCAAAATGCGTCTCCTCTTCGTCGGTACGCCCTCGAGCACACCCACGCACGCATCATCCCCACATGCTGCCCTCGTGCATGCGTCGATGTGAGCATCTTTCTGACTCCTCCTCCCCCCCCCCCCCCCCCCCCCCCCCCCCCCCCCCCGGTGCCCCCGTTCCCCCTCCATCCAGGCCCCCAGTTTGAGCACCCAGTCGCGGCCATCTCCTCGCACCAGCAGCTGACCTTCGTGGCTACCGGCAAGGATGTGGCTGTGTGCGAGCGTGGTCGCGAGCGCCGCCGCCTCCAGGCCCACAAGGCCCCGGTGACCCAGCTGTGTGTCATCGGGTCCGGGGACTTCCTGGTGTCGGCCGACACCAGCGGCACTGTCTGCGTGTGGGATCTCCTGAACATCCGCCAATTCCCCAACCAACCTGCCGGTGCGTGCTGGCGCCCTCTGCTTTTCCTTCCCCTGTGGGCCCCCACCACCGCGGCTCTTTTGTTGCTCCCCGGTCCGGGACTCACCTCTCCCCATCCGGCGGCGGGGGGCCTCCTCCCTTTGCACAGTCACCCCCCATATGACCCTGGAAATGGGGGACACCTTCGTCCCGACGGCCCTGCTGCAGCCGAGCACCTACGTCAACAAGGTCCTGGTTTGCTCGGCGTCCGGCATCATGCAGCTGTGGAACGTCCGCTCCGGCAAGCAGATTTTCCAGTTTGCGCAGCTCCCGGCCTCCGTGGTGTCGGTGGTCCAGTCGCCCGTGCTCGACGTGATCGGCCTCGGCCTGTCCAATGGTTCGGTGCTCGTGCACAACCTCAAGCATGACAAGACTCTGATGACCTTCCGTGTGGATGGCCCGGTCCTGAGCCTGGCCTTCCGTAGTGGTGCGCCCTCGATCACCTGCCCTTGCCTCCCCTGGGCCCCCCTGACACTGATGCCCCATTCCTTCCCTCGCTTTTCCCTGTCTCTCTTCCTGCCGCATTTGCAGATGACGCCCCCATCCTGGCGGTCGGTGACCACCAGGGCCAGATCGCCACCTTTGATTTGGAGAAGCGTCGTCTGGTGAATGTGGCCCACGCGGCCCATGAGGCCGGCGTGAGTGCGCTGCACTTCGTCGCCAACACCGGGGTCCTTCTGTCCTCCAGCGCGGACAACAGCATCTGTGCCTGGGTGTATGACCAGCCGAACGGTCCCTCGCAGCTGCTGCGCTCGCGCTCCGGTCACAATGCCCCCCCGAACTTCATTCGGTGCGTCCATGCTCGAGGGGGGGGGGGGGGGGGGGCCGATTTCTTGCCACCCGCGTGCCCTGTGACCCCGCATGGCGGCAACGCCCAGCATCATGCTTGGCCCCTGCGTTTCTTTCCCCGCGCCTCTCTGACTGGTCCCTGTGTCCGCTTGGGTGTCGCCATGCCACGGCAGCTTCTATGGCGCCATCGACAGCATGTCCCTCGGGCATGTGTTGCTCTCTTCCGGCGCAGATCGCGCCCTCCGGCTGTTTTCTTTGATCCGCGACGCGCAGGCCGTCGAGTTCTCCCAGGGATCCCTGCGCGCGGTGGCCAACAAGCGCCACGTCACCATGGCCTCCCTGCGCCTGCCGCCGGTTCTGCAATTCTCCTGGTGTACGACCACTCGCAGGGCCCCCTTTCCAAGATCGCCCCCGTCTCCCTCCTCCCACTAACAGGCGCACACGCCTGGCCCTGCTGTGCTCCTCCCTTGCGCCGCACTTTTGACAGCGGATGTGCGCGAGCGCGACTGGCATAACATCGCCACCTGCCATGTCAACCACCCGACTGTCTACCTTTGGTGGACGGAGAAGCGTGCCCTGTCCGATGTGAAGATCCTCTCCAAGGATGGCTCCAATGCCAAGGTCCGTCAGCGCGCGTCCATCCGCATGCGATATTCCTCTTCTCCATCTCCCCCCCCCCCTTTTGTTCCCACCCCCCCCCCCCCCACCCCCCCCCCCACACCCCCAACCCCCACCCCCCCACCCACCCGCTCCCGCTCCCCCATGCCCCCTCCCCCATCGCGACCACAGAGCGTTTGCATTTCCTTCTGCGGCAACTATCTGGCTGTGGGTTACGAGTCTGGGCGCATCGACACCTTCAACGTCCAGTCCGGCTACCATCGGAGCACGTATCTCGGCCACAGCCTCAGCGTAACCGGGCTCTGCTTCGATGCCACGGCTCGGTCGCTGGTCAGCTGCAGCCTCGACGGCACGGTCCAGGTGTGGCCCTTCCACACGTCGTTCGTCTCGTCGGCCGGTGCTGGCTCCAAGGTCACCAGCCTGCCGCTGAACCTGGACCCGGAGTCTGGCCCGGTCACCCGCATGATGATCCACCGGGAAAATGGCCTGCTGGCCGTGGTGACAGATGACTGCATGATTCGCCTGTTCGATTTGGAGACCCAGCGCCTGGGGCGTGTGTTCAGCGCCCAGGACTCGCCGGTGGTGGACATCGTGCGTGCCTGTGCATCTGCCTCGCCCTCTCTCCCTCCTTCCCTCTCGCCCCCATCTCTTGCCCTTTGTTCCTCTCCCCTTTTTTCTCTCGCTCCCCCTCTACGCCTGAAAAAAAAAAAAAGGCCCACCGGGAGGGCCGTGGCTCTCGGCCCCATCCGGCCCACATGTGCTGACCATGCGCACTCACATGCACGCACCACCACTCATCAAGGCCTTCTCCGTGGATGGGCGGTCTCTGCTGGCCGTCACCACGGATGCCCACCTGCGTGTGTATGACATCCCCTCCTCGCTAACGGTGGACACGATGAAGCTGCCGGCGGTGCCGACTTCCATCGCGGTGGCTCCCCGTGGGGACTTCATTGCCATCACCTTTGTCGACGACTTGGCGGTGTCGGTGTATGCCCTGGCCACGGGGATTGCCCAGGCGCGCGCCGCTGCCGCCGACTACGAGCGTGTCACCCTGGAGCGCACGCGCCTGGATGAGGGCATGGTCGACGGGGTGGTCACCCTGAGTATGGTCCCGCGCGCTCGCTGGCACAACCTCCTCCATTTGGATGCCATCCGCGAGCGCAACAAGCCGCTCGAGGCGCCCAAGCTGCCGGAGAAGGGTGCGTTGCCCATCTGCGGCCGATCACGAGGGGGGGGGGGCGGGGAACTCCTCCCTCCGGGTGGAGACCATGTGCCCTATATGCTTTTGACTCGGCTCCCTTCTGACGCCTCCCACTCCCTCCCCTTTCTCGCCTCTCTTCGCCTCTGCTTTTGCCGGACTCGCGCCGGGATATAGCTCCCTTCTTCCTTCCTTCCAAGACCGCTGTCACCTCGACGCTGCTTTCCCGCCCCGGGGAGTCCATCGAGGAGGAGGAGGCCGCCCTCAAGGAGGCCTCCCGTGTCATGCGTATGGGCACCGCCGGCGCGGAGACCCCGCTCACATCGGCCCTGCGTCAGGCCTCCGAGGCCATTGCCGCCGATTCGGAGGTGGACACTTTCTGTGCGTCATTCACCTCCCCCCCTGCCCGGCAAGGAAGAATCCCGCCCGGGGCGCGGTGTACACATGCGTGCACTCGTCCCGGGCCTCGGGGCCTTTTTTTTCTGCTTGGTGTACCTGCTCACTTGCTTCAGCTCCTGCTGGTTGCTAACCGCGTGCTCATCCTGCACCTGCCTCCCGGGGCCGGGGGGGGGGGGGCGATTTCCCTGCGCACCTCCGCAGACACTGCGGCCCTTGAGCACTTGACGCGCCTGGCTCCGTCCGGTGTGGACTTTGAGATTCGCTCGCTCCGCTATGACCCGCCCAGCGGCACGGACCCTGCGGCCAACATTTTCGCCGCCAATCCCGCCCCGGCGACCGAGCTGGCTCGCTTTGTGGACTTCCTCACCTGGGCCACGCGCCGCCATCGGGACTTCGAGCTGGTGCAGGCCTGGACCACGGTCACTCTGCGTATCCATGGGGACCGTCTGCTGCCGGGGGTTGAGGAGTCGGCCGAGGCCGGCGACGTGCCGGTCACCGCCCTGGACATGGATCTCACCCGGCGCATGAACACCCTTCGCCGGGAGCAGTCCCAGGCCTGGTCGCGTCTGTCGGACTCCTACCGCGAGGCCATTTGCCTGGTGGACTTTGCCCGGCGCGCGGTTGTCTGAGAGGTGGAGCCAAGAGAACCCCCGAGAGGGGCACAACACAGGGGTCGGTCCTTCGGTTGGCCGCTGCCGCTTGGGTGGGGATCCCTCCCCCCCCCCCCTCGCACCAACGTCGCCGGGCCATGGGGCAGAAGGAAGGGGGCTGGCATGCGCCGGGCGCGTAGGCGGAGTAGAGCGACAAGCCTAGGACCCAAGGGGCCGGGCAAGCCGGAGCCGCCTGCCTCCTGCTGCCTCTCGCTCTCCTCTTCTTCTTCTCCCTTTTCGCCGCAGGGCACAGAGGCCGGCGCCACGCTGCTGCCGTCCTGCTTTTGCCTGCTGTACATGCCGGCTCCCTTGTACCTCCTCCTCCCCCCCCCCCCCCTCCCCCCCGGAATCATGCAGCTGCCCGAATATCCTCTTTTTGCACACCCAAAACACCCACACCCACCAATAGAGAAGTCAAATCACAGGCTCCCGTGTGTGCACGCAGGCCTCGCGCCCATGTCCCACCAGCCGACGACTTGGGGACCACACGGGACGGCGGGCGAGGAAACCAAAAAGAAAACAATCTCAATACACCCTGAAAAAGAGGCACACACACACAGACGAGGGCGCTTTTGGGAACACGCGGGGACGTAGATACATTCAGCATACATGATACCACGCACATGCGCGGAGGCACATCGCCAGAAGAGGAGACAGGAGAGTGAGCGAGAGAGGAAGAAAGCGAGCGGGAGAGAGAGAGAGACAGAGGGAAACCGGAGGATGGAAAAGAGCGCGCAGGCACCAGGCCGCAGGCTGCTTGGCCCTCTTCGGTTGTCCCTCTCTCTCTCTCCGCCCCTCACCGTGGCTTCACGCCTGGGTGCGAAGAAGCAGCGCACACGTACAGACGCGCACCCTCATGCATGGTGCCTCTCTCCCCCTGCCGCCCGACGACAAAGGGAGCCGTGCACATTCACAGCGCACACACACACACACACACACGCGGGTGCGACTTAGGCGATCTTCAGGCCAGCCATGGAGGACTCGATGGAGTTGATGGACCAGACGACCACCTTGCCATCGAGGCCGGAGGAGGCGAAGGCGGTGACGCGCGAGCCGGAAGACTCGTACGGCGACAGCTGGGTGATGGCGTTCTGGTGGACGGTCGGCAGGGAGGTGTCGGTCTCCTGCTGGCCGCGGGAGTCCAGCTGACGGAACATGTTCATGGCGGCCGAGGCACCGGAAGCCGGGCCGGCGGAAGAGGACTTCTTCTCGGTGGCATCCAGCGGACGGACGTAGGCCCACTGGCCATCATGGCCACGAGTGAACAGGTGGATGTTGGCATCGTGGCCACCGGCGATGACGCTGTTGTCGGAGGCCCAAATGACGGAGCGCTGGGGCAGGCCATTGAAGTTGACGGTCTGCACGGTGGCCCCCTCGTCGCTGGTGACGAAGTGCACGCTGGAGCTGTGGGACACCCAGGCCAGGGTGTTGCCATCGGGCGAGAACTTGACCGAGTGGACCCAGCCACAGGCGCTGGTGCCGCAGGCACCGCGGAACTCATGGTAGCAAGTGTCGAAGGACAGCTTCGAGCCCCAGGGGGTGGGCTCCGGCCGGGCGGTCTCAACCTCCTTGATGCCGGCGAAGAAGACGCGCACGGTGAAGTCCGCGCAGCCGGCCGCCACCAGCACCGAGTTCGGGTGCCAGTCCAGCGAGAGGATGGTCGAGCGGATGGGCTTCTTGATGTGACGGCAGGCCCACCAGTCGTGCTGCGGCTGGAAGTAGCAGATGGAGATGGTGCGCGCGCCGGAGGCAACGGCGATCTTGCGCTCATCCGGCGACCAGCGGACGCAGGTGGCCGCGCGGTTGATGCGCAGCAGCACCAGCTTCGGGCGCCAGGCCACACCATCCTCGAAGGACCAGACGTAGGCGTTGCGATCCTGCGAGCAGGTGACAATGCGGTTGGACTCCGGGGCCCAGTCGATGCCGGTCACCAGCTTGTCGTGCTCGGCCAGCACGAAGGCCGGAGCCGAGGTGTCCCAGTTGGCACCGTTGCGGCGGTAGATGAAGACCTTCTCGGAGTTGGCCGAGATGGCGATCACTGGCGGGGG
>NW_009242977.1:971295-981742 GCF_000388065.1 Fonticula alba
CGGGGGTGCGGGGGTGCGGGCGTGCGGGCGTGCGGGCGTGCGGGCGTGCGGGCGTGCGGGGAGGGGAGACGCACTGGTGCGATCCTTGTTGTAGGCGAAGCAGACAACCGGAGCCGGGGGGTTGACGAACTGCGTGATGGAGGTGCTCATGGTGGCGATGTGTGCGTGTTTTGCGCGCGGGGCAGGAGGAGGTGGAACCAAAAACTACGCCGACGAACGCGTGTGATCGTGTCAGTTGGCCGACAGGCGGGCGGGGGAGAGGGGGGAGGGGGGAGGGGGGGGTGGAGCCGATGGGTGTAGGAGGGGCGCAAGCGGGGCAGGGCGGGGCGAGGAGAAAGGGAGGACGAGCGACGAGGCGACGGACCAGGAGAAGGGGACTCTGGTCAGTCTACCCTGAAAATGGATTGTGCCCCCCAGGCCCGCGGCCGGGACGCCAGGGGCATGTCCCAGAAAAGTGCCCTTGAAGCAAGTGCCCCGAAGGGGACGCATCGCCCTGTGCCCTGCGCCCGTCCCGTCGTCCCCCCTCTCTCCTGCCGCGACCCCCCCCCCCCCCGCCCTGCCCCGCCCCCTCCCTCCTTGCCTTCGCTTGTGTGTCCGTCCCTGCGCCTGCCTCCTCTCGGGGTGGGCTGGTCGGGGAAAAAAACCCTGCCCCCCAGACACTCCGGGGAGGGACGCCCAAGAGGAGGGTGTGGTGAGAGAGAGAGAGAGAGACGCGCGAAAGGCACGAACCGGGCACAACGCCCGCCAAGGGCCGCCCAGGGCCGCCTGGCCGCTACCGCAAATGGGTGAACAATGCTTCCTCATCATCACCCTCGCCCCCCCCCCCCCCCGTCTCCCCCACTGTTGATGGCCACCGGGGGGGGGGGGGGGGGGGGGGGGGCGAGAGGCCGGAGACGGGCAGTCAGGAAAAATAACAACCGCCGGAATGCGCACTCGGGAATGAGCGTCTGGAGGGAAAGCTCGAGCAACAGCAGAATGATGCGACAGGAAATGGTGTTCCCTTCTGGGGCGTGATCCCGGCGGTGTGATACAAATATGCGCGCCTGGCCAATCACCGATGTCCAGCGGAAGCGCGTCGTCCGACACCCCACGGCTGTCCCCCCGAGAGGGAGAGGGAGGCGGGCCCCCCAGCGCCGGGGCGTGAGACAAAATTTCCCCCCACACGATCCCGGGCCTCGGCTCCGGGAAATCCCCCACCCCCTCCGGGGCCCTCCTTTGGCTGCCCGCATGCCTGCCTGCCGGGGAGGGGCAGGCGGCCGGAGCCCCGACCGCGCCCGCGCCCGCGCCCGCGCCCCCCTCCGCCAGCCGCCGCTGCCGCCGCCTCCCCTCCTCGGGCCCTGCCTGCGACCTCCGGCAGTCGCGCAGACGACCGGTGTGTAATTGCTTTCCTCAGGGGCCGGGGCGCCTCGGGGTGTGCACCTGGCCGGGGCGCGGTCATAGACGACGGTGGGAAGGGCAAGGGGAGGGGAGGGATTCGCCGCCGCGCTCAAGGCTGGAGCAGCCCGTACACACAAACGCCCGAGCCAGGGGGGGGGAGGGGGGGGGGGGGGGCATCAACAAAGGCGCCCCCGATGCGGGAGGTGCTTCGAACCCCATCTCGGTGGCCCGAGCCGCGCTGCGAGGGCGCAGGGGCGGCGCGGGGGCCGAGGCGCGGGGGAAGGCTTGGGTGGACGCGATTGGCTTGCACACAAGACAGAGTCGGGGGACCGCGCCCGCGAAT
This sequence comes from Fonticula alba, assembly GCF_000388065.1. Lineage (NCBI taxonomy): Eukaryota > Rotosphaerida > Fonticulaceae > Fonticula > Fonticula alba. The sequence continues at coordinate 973,016 of NW_009242977.1, forward strand.
GGAAGCCGGCAGGCAGTCCCGGGGGCGGGGGGGGGGGGGGCGGGACCATCCCAGGGCAAGGAGGAATCCCCCCGGGGAATTCCCATTCAAATCAGCACCGCACAAACAGATCCTCCCAGGCGCGCGGAGGGCACACCAGGCAAAGCCCACCGGCCGGGCCACTTTACGCACCCCCCGATCGCCAGCAATGCGCCCCGCGCGGTGGGGCTATGTGTAACCAAGCAGGACGGCGGCCAAGAGGCCAGGTATGCATGCCACGAAGGAGGTAGCGACAGCAGCAGCAACAGCGCCGGCGCCCCGGCGCCGGCGGCCGGAGGTCGCACAGCGAACGCAGCACACAGACCCCCGGGAGGGGCCGGGCGCAGGGCAGCCGGGCTTCTCTGGTGTTCTCCTGTGTGGCCTTTTTTTTTCCAGACGATGGAAGAAGGAACGCCATCAAGCATACGGAGATTCCAAAAATGGCGGGCACTAAAAATGCGGATTAAACTAGCCACCACATACAGGCACACATATCTAGAAGGGCGAGAAACGAGCGGCGCACATGCGCCGGCCCGCACCCCCGCTCCCTCTCGCGCCCTGCGCTCGCCCCGTGCCCGGGCCGCCACTGGCAGATGCCGCACCGGAGGAAAATCATGAGTGGACATTCCACTGGGCTGCCCCTCGCGCCCCTCGCGCCCCTCGCGCCCCTCGCGCCCCCCCCCTCTCTCTGCCACTCTCTCTCCGCCCCGTTTTATGGGACTTGTTCCCTCGTGCGCCCTGCCCCACCCATGCCAATCGCGGGGCATGACAGTGCCGCGGCCGGGGCGGCTGCGGGAAAAGGGCAGCAGGCCCCCGCACGGCCGGACACGCGCACGCTCACCCACACCCACACATGCATTGTCGACAGATGATGTGCACCCGTCGCTTGGGCCCCGCCGTGGAGGGGGCGGGGGATGGTATAGAGGAGGGGCCGGGGGGGGGGGGGGGGATGTGCCTGGCGTCTCGTCGGTCAGCACCCTGCCGGATATTTTGTTTCATTTGGCGTCCAGCCAGCTCGGTGTGCGGGGATGGGTCGATTTTAGGGGCGAGAGGGGCGACAAGAGGCGGTCGGGTCGGCTCGGCGCGGGAGCCCGGAGGCCCGGGGTGGTGGGGGCGCGCCGCGGGAAAACGAGGGACCAGGTCACACAGCGCAGGGGGCGTGCCCCTGCCAGTCTTTCGGGCGACCATCCCGACCCAGACGAAGGGGGGCCCGGAGGAAGAGCAGGAGGAGGAGGAGGAGGAGGAGGAGGGGGGGCATGTCAGTCGCCTAGATCGCCCTCCGCCCGGACCGTCTCCCTGGCCGAGAGTGCGGGAACGTCCCGGCCCCACGGCCGAGAGGGGAAATTGCAATCAAAATTCCAGTCCTCCTGGCGAGTCGCCAGGCTGCTCGCTGCGGGGAAGAGGCTGGGCAGGGGGCGTGGATGGGGTGAGGGGGGGGGGGATAGAGGACCCCCCCCCGCCCATCGCGTTCTGCTTCTTTGCGGCCCCGGTCGAGCGGGCGCCTTTTGCCTTCTCCCGAGCAGAGGGATGTGCTGGAATTCCCGGCTTGTCACCTGGAACGCCCCCAAGCGGGGGCCCCGGGGTTTGTCTATTCGCCCGAGTGGCCATCTCTCGGACCAAGAGCACTCGCCGTCGCGATCGGGCTCGTTCCCCTCGCCGGGAAGATGCTTCCGGAGCCGGCAGACCCGGCGAGAGCCGGGATCCCTCCGGACGGGGAGGAACATGGCTCGTACTCGCTCACCGGTGTCGTCCCCCGCCGGCTCTTTTCGCCACTGCCTCCAGCTGCGATGCATGGATGCATGCATCCCTGCGTGCGTGCGTGCGTGCACAAACATCCATATGCGCTCCTATGCGCCCTCGTTGCCACGGGCCCGCCGGGCCGGCATGAGGGCCGACCGGAGCCCGGCTGTCCACCGGCCCCGGTCAACGTCCTCCCCCCGTCCGTGCTCCCCCTCGGCAACTCCGGGTGGCGGGCTTCGCCAACCTGTGCCTGTTGCCCTGTGTGCTTTCCTCGGTGTCCGGCTCAAGGGACTTGCGACCTTCTGCACAAGGGAGACACGCCTCGGGGTCGGGGCCCGGCGCGGGGCAGCCAACGCCGGCCGACTCCGCTCCCGGCCCCCGGAAATGGAATGTCCAAGAGGATCTCCCCGAGCTTCCTGTTGAATTGGCCTGATGTACGTCGCCGCCGTCCTGCACGGCCAGGACACCTCCGCAGGTCAGGGGGGCGCGCCGCCACAGGCACCGGCAAATCTCCCGACGCGACATACGCTCGCCCTCAGGGGCAACACCGGTGCCGGGGTTGGTGCCCGGCCGGCTGGTGCGCCGCCCGGCAGCGAGCACCTCCCCCGGGGACGCGGAGTCCGACGGCCGAGGCGGTCAGGCACGCCTCCGGGGAGGATGGGCACAAGCGATCGCCAGTGCGCCGCCGCCCCTCCCCCCCCCCCCAGGGGAGCTGACCCCTCGCCCCCTCGCCCTCTGGGTGCCGTGCTCTCCCCCCCCCCTCCTCGTAGGTATATAAAGGAGGCCCTTCGGCGTATCCGAGAGAAGGGGAGACAACGAAGTTGTTTCCTGAATAATTTCCTTGCACCTTCCCCTCCCCCCTCCTCCTCCTAGCCAGTATGTCCCGAGCCTTTCCTTCACCGCGCGGCCCTGCCTACCCCCCACCCCCCCCCTCTCTCTCTCTTTCGCCCCCGGCCTGGTCTCTCTGCCTTCCGCCATCGACACCATCACTCACCCATGTGCCCCCCCCCCCCCCCCGCCCCCGCCTCCAGCCATGTCCGACAAGCCCGCCACCAACCAGCCCCTCCTCAACGAGATCAACGCCGGCAGCGCCAAGGGCGGTCTCCGCAAGACCTCCACTGCCGAGAAGGTCTGGAAGCCCTCTGCTGACGACCTGGCCACCGACAAGAAGGAGAACGCCAACTAAAGGCCTTCGCCATGTCTTCGTCGAGGGCCGGCGTCGTCTCCCTCGCACGGGGTGACACCCCTCGCGGCTTCGGTGGTGTGTGGGCCCTTTCATCGGGGCCCGCCCGCCGCCTCGCTCGCCACCGGGTATCATGCCCCCTGTGGGAGGGAACGCGCATCCTCGCCTCCACCGCGTGCGCTCTGTGACTGTGCGACTTGCTCCATCCTCCTCCTCCTCCTCCTCCTCCTTCTCCCTTGCGCTCGTGTGTACACATGTGTGCAGCCCTGTCTCCCTCCCTCCTCCCACACGGGTGTCTAGTTTGCCCCGCGTGGTAGTGGGTGGTGATGGGGGGCGGGGGTGGGACCGAGAGAGAGAGAGGGATGCGCAAGTCTGCCGCGCGTGGCTGCCATGAGCGCCGGGACGCACGGACCATCATGCATGTGCCTGCCTATGTGCTTGTGTATGCGTGCGTCCGTGTCCGGCGCTCACCGGTGCCACGCCTCTCCTCCACCACCCTCCGGCAGCCTGTCAATGACGAGGAAGATGCCAGCGCCATCCCCCCCCCTCCGTAGAGAACTCCTCACTGGTTTGATGGAGCCATCACGAGGTGCTGCCATGTCCCCCCCCCTCTTTGTCCTCCACAGAGCCGCTGGCCGTGTAGGGGAGAGTGTGCCTTGCCTGCACACTCAGTCATGCACCGATCCTGTATAATACAATACCCCGCTTCAGTCTTTGCTTTGTCTCTTTTCTTCCTGGCACGGGGGAGACGCAGATTCGGCGCGCCTCACAAAAGACCTCCTTCGCGCATCTCCCGGGAGCTGGTCTGGTACCAAATGCGTGCCGGCCAGTCGGAAGGGGAGGGGGGGAGGGGGGCGTGTCCGAGGAGAGGGAGCCACGAATGCGACAATGGGACGCCTGCTGCTGGGCGCTGGGGCGGCCAAAGGGAAAACCAGGTCATGGGGGGAGGGCGAGCGACAAGCAGTGTCTTCCTGACAAGAGGCAGCATTTTCGGGCTGCGCACTGGGCAGAAACCCGGCCGAAGGTATTCGACACTGCGCATGCCTGACCCCCCCCCCCCCCCCCCCCCCCCCCCGGCAGGTATGGAGGCGCACAGGGGACCTTGGGGGCGGGGCGGGGAATATATTTGGCAATCGCCGGTCCAGGCTACGAAAGCAAGAGCGCCATTTTCCCCGTCATGAGCCGGGATCCGATTCCCCCCCCAGTCCCACGGGAAAAGCCAGAACAGCGGCCCCTGTTCTTTCCTCGTTCGCTGGTCCGATCTCGCCCGGGCCATTTTTCGACCCCACAGGTCTGGCCCCGGGAATGTGCAGGTCTAGCGCGATCGAGGAGGCATTTTTGACATCCGGCCTGTCCGCACGTGATGCAGCAACACACCCGCGGCTTCAGAACTGCCGGGCTGACGGTCTGGCAGCTGCGATCTGGACCGGGTCTCGACCGTGGTGCCTCGCACCGAGCACGCACGCCCCCGCCCCGCCGCCACCGGCATTCCCTTTCTTCCCGCCTCTCGCAGGAGTGTGGGACAAGCACTGGGCGGGGGGGGGGGGGGGGGGGGGGACGGCCTGGCAGCCTGGTGGCTGAAGCGTGCGTGAGACTGGCGTATCTTGCTTTTGTTTTCGGCCCCCAAGCCCCCTGGCGGGACGCCTCGGGGCATCGAATGCCCCTCCCGTCCCGCGGGACTATCGGTTCGCGGGCCGTCCTGGTCACAGCCGCGGCATGTGGGGGGAACATGCCGCGCGCGAAACCCCCTCCAGAGTGGTGTGCGCGGCTGGCGAATGGGGGCGAGCCCGGTGGAAAGAGTGTTACGCCCAGTGGCGGAGCCATTCCGTGGCAGCTGCCTCCGCCCTCCGCCCCCGCCTCCGCCTCCGCCTCCGCCTCCGCCTCCGCCTCCGCCTCCGCCGTGTGCATGCCCCCGGCGTCTCTCTCTCGCTCTCTCTCTCCCCCTCTCTCACCTGCTGCTTCTGATCCCAGGAGAGGGAATGAGGCTCAGCTGGACGGGCGAGCCAGGGACTCTGGCCACGCCTTCCCACCACCTCCCCCACTCTGCTATGGTGATATACACCGGCGCGCTGCTGAGCTCTGTGTGCGTGCGCGCGCGCGCGCGCGTGGCGGAGGGGATAAAGCTAGAGCACGGAAGCGGAGCACCCTCGCCACACGAGAGGGGCAGAGGGAGGAAAGGGGCACACAAGAAACGGGTTTGGCTTCTTTTTTTTTGTCGTGGATCTATTGTTGCCGGGTGAGCACACCGCACACGGCGCGGGGCGCACGAACATGCGTACTCACCCAGGCGGCGGACAAAAAAGGAGAGGAGAAAAAAAAGGGACCCAGAATGAAGGGGAGAGAGAGAGACGGGGGGGGGGGGGGGGAAGGGGGGGGCAGGGGGAATCCTTCGGAGCGAAGTGGGGGATGATGACAGCAAACCGGGCGTGCCGCTCAGGCACACCCGGGAGGCATCACGCGCGCATCCATACCCTCAACAGAGCTCTCGAATGGCGTTCCCCCTCCCCCCACGCCCACCCCCTTCAGGCCTGATTTCACGCGCATCTGCGGTCCCGGGGAAAGACTCCTCTCCGCCCGCGGCGCCCACACACATCTCCACACTCCCGGAAAGGGAGAGACAGAGAGAGAGGGAGAGGGAGAGGGAGAGGGAAAGGGGGCAAAGGGAAAAGGTCATTCTCCGGCACCCTTTTCTTACTCCTCGCGCAGGGGAATGTAGAAGACCGAGGCCTTGGCGAAGCCGTTGAACTCCGACGCGGCGGTCAGGGTGTAGGCACCCATGTTGCGGAAGGCCAGCCAGTCACCGATGGACAGGCGCGGCAGGCGGGTCTCCGGCACGATGAGGTCAATCGAGTCGCAGGTGGGGCCCCAAACACTGCAAGTGTGCAGCAGGTCGCCATCGACCTCGCCCTCGGGGGTGACCGACCGGGTGTCGGCCTGGCTGTTGTCGGCGGCGCTGCTGATGGCATCCAGCGCATGGGACAGGGCCGCCTGGTCGAAGGTCCCGAGGCAGGGCTCGCCCGAGCGGCGCAGGACCGCCGGGATGACCCGCGCATGGTCGAACTGGATGCAGTTGAAGGACCCATACACGCCGTCATTGACGTAGTACATGAACTGGTCACCGGGCTGCACGTCGGTGTTGTCATCGGCCGGGAAGGAGAGCACCGGCGGGCCGACCACGAACTCGGTGGAGCCCGTGGGGGAGGCACCACCCGGGGAGGGGGTGGCGATGCCGGCGGCACGGCGTGCCTCGCGCGCCGCCTCGGCAATGGCCTCGAAGTCGTAGGCAGCCCCGCTGTCGGCGGCCGCCAGGCCGGTGGTCAGGGCAGCGGTGGTGGCCGCCGCATCGTCGGCACCCTCATCGGAGCCCGGGACGGCCGGGATGCGCCGGCGGCTGGTGACATTGACCGCCAGGCTGAAGGCCGGCGCGGCGAAAAAGCGCCCCGGCTCGCCGATGAACCGGACCCCGGGCGGGAACCGGGCCAGCTCCGGGCGCAGGGCAGCGGCCACCTCATGGAAGGGAGCGCCATCGACATTGTCGACGCCGGGGAAGCCGCCACCAATGTCAACCAGCTCCAGCTGGGGCATGCCCAGGGCCGCGGCCTCGGCGAAAACCCGACCAACACGGCGGACCGCATACGTGTGCTCTTCCGATCTAACCGGACCCCGGGCGGGAACCGGGCCAGCTCCGGGCGCAGGGCAGCGGCCACCTCATGGAAGGGAGCGCCATCGACATTGTCGACGCCGGGGAAGCCGCCACCAATGTCAACCAGCTCCAGCTGGGGCATGCCCAGGGCCGCGGCCTCGGCGAAAACCCGACCAACACGGCGGACCGCATCGGCGAAGCTCTCGGGATCGAAGCAGCCCGAGCCCACATGGAAGGAGACACCGACCACGCGGACGCCCAGGGCCTGAGCACGGGCCAGGAGAGCGCGAGTGGTGTGGGGATGGGCGCCGAACTTGCGCCCGAAGGCGCAAACGGACTTGCTGTCGTCGGCCAGGATGCGCAGAACGGCCCGGACCCCGGGGTGCTCCTGGCGCATCTTGCGCAGCTCCTCCGCATTGTCGAAGGTCATGAGGTCCACGCCGACGGCCGCCGACTGGCGAATGTGCGACGCCGGCTTGGTGGGGTTGGCATAGATGATGCGCTCCGGGGCCACGCCGAGGGCCAGCACCGAGCGGATCTCACTGATGCTGGCGCAGTCGAAGGAGGCCCCGAGATCGGCCAGGGAGATCGGAAGAGCGTCGTGCATCTTGCGCAGCTCCTCCGCATTGTCGAAGGTCATGAGGTCCACGCCGACGGCCGCCGACTGGCGAATGTGCGACGCCGGCTTGGTGGGGTTGGCATAGATGATGCGCTCCGGGGCCACGCCGAGGGCCAGCACCGAGCGGATCTCACTGATGCTGGCGCAGTCGAAGGAGGCCCCGAGATCGGCCAGGGTCTGCATGAGGCGCGGGTCCGGGCAGCACTTGATGGCATAGTGGGGGACAACGTCCGGGAGCTCCCGGCGCCAGAGGGCCAGCCGCTCGCGGACCACATTCAGGTCGCACACGAAGAAGGGCAGGGCATCGGGATTGGCCTCAGGGCTGGACAGGGCCTCCAGCACCGAGGGGATGGTGGCACCCTGAGCGCGGCAGACCGCCGCCGCGGCCCGGGAGAGGGTCCCGTCGTCGGCGGGTGCGGCGCCGGCCTGGGCGGCCGTCTGGGCCGCCAGCGCGACCGCCTGGTCGCAGCAGGCGGCCGCACCGGCCTCGGTAGTGGTGTCAGGCTTCTCCGAAGCGCAGGCGGCGACGGAGAGCGCCCCGGCGCCGGAGGCCGCCTTGTGGGGGCAGCCACCGGCCATGGTGCCGGGGAGTCCGCAGGTGGAGAGGGCCTTCTGCTCGGGAGACATGGGCGGGGAGGGCATGGGCTGGCTGGTCTGCATGACAGGGAGCAAACTGGAGCCGAGCTGGGTGACTGTCTGTGTGTGTGTGCGGGGGGGGGGGGGGGTCAGGGCTGAGAAGGGGCCATCGGAGGCGGGCAAGGGGAGGGGGGAGGAAGCACGGCGGGGCGCGCCGTCGGCCCTTCGGGCACGCACCTATCGGAGAGACACGCACGCACACACACACACGCACGCACGCACACACACGCACGCGGACACGGACGGGGGAGGGAACTAGCCGAGACTGGACAGGGAATGTGGGGGAGAACACATTCAGGGGCCGATGTCGGAGGGGGGATGGCCGGCTGCGGGGAGAGCGCGCCCGAGCGGCGGCGCCTTTTATGCCTGGCGGCTCTCCCCTGCCTGGCCCCCGGGGGTGTGGTGGTGGGGCAGGCCCCGGCGGGGCCAGTGTCCGGCCCGGCGGCCATTCGCCAACAAACAGACACACACACACACACACACGCACACGCACACGCACATACACCCCGCCCAGGCGGGCGTGTGTGCGCGTGTATGTGGGACGCGCGCCAACACTCCGAAGGGAACGGGGCCGGTCCCCGCGCGTGCCTGGGCGGGCGTGGCAGCCGGATGGGCGGGAAACCGGCGACCCGGTCCTACATGGCCCATCACTAAGATCTGGCGCGGGCGCTGGCCGGCCGGCGCATGGCCCCCAGGGGGGGGGGGGACCCTCATGGCCGCGCGTGTGCGCGCGTACGAACCAACACGCCCCGCACCTGTGCCGGCTTGCCGCTCGCCCCCCCCCCCCCCCCCCCCCCCCCCCCCCCCCCCCCCCCCCCCCCCCCCCCCTGCCCCCTGTTTGAGGGCCCGGGGGGGGGAGAGGGGGGGGGGGGGCGAGAGGCCGGAGAC
>NW_009242977.1:984053-986104 GCF_000388065.1 Fonticula alba
GCCCCCGCCGCCGAGACCGAGGCAGGAGCCGGCATGCGCAACCAGCCCCGGACGGCCCTCACATGGAGCACGAGCCCTCGAGGGTGGGTGCCTTCAAGGCCCGGCCATGCTCGGACCGGCTGGCGGGCCGGCCAGCCGGCTCTCGGGCGCCGAAAGGCACCCTGGCCGCATGCCCGGCCGAGACCGCCAGGCAGCACACAGGCGTGCGACGGCCGCCGACAGGGAGGTGTCCAGATCATTTCTGCTCCCGCCTGGAAATCCGGATCCCCTCCCCGGGCCTCAGCACCGCCGCCCATCGCCGCAAGTGCCATCGCTTCCCCCGGCCGGGCGGTTGCTTCGCCTGGGCGCGCCCGGGGCCATGTGTCGTGCGGGGCCTCCCCCACCCGGGACATGCCACACAGAGAGAGAGAGAGCACACCAGTTATCTCTTCGACAGAGGCGAAGGAAGGGGGCAGAGCCGCCCGTCCCGCCAGCCGCCCGGCCGCCCACCAATGTTGACCCGCCGGCACCTGGCCCCGAGCGCGAGGGAGGTTACAACGCCCGTGGAGCCGGGCTCCGGGGCTGGAGGGCAGGGCGCGAGACAAAATGGTCTAGCAGCCCCCCCGCCCCCCGGGCGGTCCCGGCTCACCAAGCTGAGAAAAGGGTGGACATCGGCAAGACAGAGGCGCTGTAGCGCAGGTTGCAGCGCCCCAATGATGGAGCCCGCCGGAGCGCGTCCCCCCCAGGGTTGACTCGCGTGTCCCACGGCGGCGGGCCTGGCATCCCCGGCGGACGCGCCTACGCCCCTCTCCTCGAGGAGAGCCGGTCCAGGATCTGCCCCGACACATTCCGCCGTCACGGCGCCGGAGCGCGATCGAACCGGCCGGCAGGGGCAGCCCGGGTTCGAATGCCCAGGCATCTGGCATCGCGGTGTCCGCACACAAACGCGCGCGCGCGCGCGCGCGCACGCAGAGTGTGGTCAATGGTCCGAGCGAGCCCTGACGCGAATGCACACACGCTCCCCCCCGCCCCCCCCCCCTGGCGCGGCCCCCTCCCCCCGGGAATGAGGACAGGATCGCCACCATCACGTCCGGTCCCCGCACGGCCGACATGCTCGCTGCGGCCGCACCATCCCCGGGGGAGGTTGGACGGAGGAACCGCCGGCCCCCCCCCCCAGCCGGGACGCCTCTGCCTCACGCCGACGTCGGCGCCCCGGCCCCGACCCCGGGCCCATGGGTACGGCCCACCTCAGTGCCAATTGTCCGTCATATGGCGGATATATCACGATGTATATCCTACGGAATATCCGCGCACCCTCCACCTCCAGGCAAATATCCCCGACGGCGTGCCACAAAAGAGCGAGGATGAATATCACGGCCGAGCTCGGAAAAGGGCCCCGCCCCGACCCATGCCGGCGGGCAAAATCCCGCATGTTTTTACGTATGCCCGCCGGGTATCGGCCTCCACAGCACGGCCGCGCACCCCCGGGGAAGCCTGCCCCTGGATGAAATGCTTCTCCCCCCCCAGGACGGGGAACCTTCGAAATGAAGCACCAGGGGGGGGGGGGGGGGGCGGGGTGTCTGCCAGTGGTTCTCGGTTGAGAAGGTGTGGACTGTGTGATCCAGCGCCCTGCCCACCGTCCGCGTCGTGCGCCCCATCCGCACCGTCCGCACCGCCGTTCCTAGACCAGCGGTGTTCATTATTTCGTTGGCCGCCCGCAGCGCAGCGTCGCCTGGCGTTTTCCTCGCCCAACATTTACAGGCCCAGGCCCAGGGCCCCGCCGGCGCACAGGGGACCCTCACAACATGCTGGGAATATCCTTGCTCCCCCGGGCCGGCGGCGCACTTTCGCGTGCGCGGGTACGGCGGGCGGGGGCGGGGTGGGGGATTTTGCAAGGTACATTCTTGGCTATCTCACCAGGGGTCCCGGTGGGCGCCGGCCGAGGGGAGAATGCCTGGCTGCACCCCCGGGGAGGGGGCGGGGGGCGGGGGGCAGCGAGTAGCAGGTGGCAAGAAGGGGCCCCGCGCGGCCTGTCCTCCGTTGGTTACACCCGCCCCCCCCGGGGGGAGGGG
>NW_009242977.1:988381-992886 GCF_000388065.1 Fonticula alba
CGGCCCCGCCGCCGCCGCCGGCCGCCGCCGCCGCCGGTGGGTTCGGCGCCCCGCCCCCGGCGGCCGCTGGCTTTGGCGCCCCGCCCCCGGCGGCCGCTGGCTTTGGCGCCCCGCCCCCGGCGGCCGCTGGCTTTGGCGGCCCCCCTCCCGCCGCCGCTGCCAGTGGCTTCGGCGGTCCGCCAGTTCCCCCCTCGCGCCCGGGCCCGCCGGCTCCCCCCTCGCGCCCGGGGCCGCCCCCGCCTCCCAGCCGGCCGGCCGCCGGGTCTCCGCCTGCCCCTCCCAGTCGGCCGGCCGGTACGGCTCCCCCGCCGCCGCCGGTGCGCTTCGGCGGGCCGCCCGCCCCTCCCAGCCGGCCGGCCGGCGCTTCGCCCCCCCCGCCGCCCGTTCGCACCGCCGGCGGGCCGCCGCCGCCGCCCTCGCGGCCTGGCGCCCCGACCCCCGCCTCGCCCGGGTTCTCCAGCCCTCCGGCCCCGGCCCCGGCTCCGGCTCCTGTGTCGCGGCCACCGCCGCCGTCCGGCGCCGGGCGTGGCCCGCCCCCTCCATCCAGTGCCGGCGCCACTGGCGGCGCGCGCAAGCGCCCCATCAAGCGCTCGGAGATCAGTGGCCCGGTGTCCGGCACCTTCCAGCACCTGTCCCACTTGGGTCTCAGTGTTGATGGTAGCTTCAAGATCGAAAACCTCCCGGACGAGTGGCGCGCGGTCTTCATCAAGGCCGGTGTCAGCGAGGAGGAGATGAAGGACTCCGGCACCGCGGAATTCATCATGAAGTTCCTGCGTGATTCCGGTCTGCCGGATGCGCGCGGAGCGCCGGCCGGCGGGGCCGCCACCTCCTCGATGGCCGCGCCTCCGATGGCCGCGCCGCCGCTTCCTGGCCGTGGCCCGCCGCCGCCGCCGCCTGCCGGGCGCCCGGCCCCCCCGCCGCCGCCCCCGTCTGGTGGTGGTGGCTTCGCCGCGCCGCCGCCGCCGCCGCCGCCGGCCGGTGGTTTTGGTGGCCCGCCGCCGCCGCCGCCGCCTTCCGGCGGCTTTGGCGCCCCCCCGCCGCCGGCGTCCGGCGGTTTCGGCGCTCCGCCGCCCCCGAGCCGCGGCCCGGCTCCCCCGTCTGGCGGTGGCCTGCTCGAGGCCATCCGCGGCCATGGCGGTGTTCAGAAGCTGAGCGCCGCCTCCGAGCGCCAGATCGAGCCCAGCGCCGCCAGCCCCGGTGGCAGCGGTGGTGATGCCACTGACTCCATTGCGTCGGCCCTGCGCCAGGCCCTGAACGCTCGCAGTGACGCGTTCCGCGGCAACAGCTCCGACGAGTCTGAGTCTGACAATGATGATTGGGACTGATTTTCTCCTCGGCCTCTCTCTGCCTCTCGCCCTCGCCGTCTTGTTTTCCGTCCTCTGTCCTCTCCGTGTGGCTCCGCATGGGCTCATGCTCTCCCCGCCTCCTCTCCCCCTCTCCCTCTCTCTCTCTCCCCGCCTCTCCCTTCTTGCCCTCCCCCCTCCTCCCCTGCAATGGTCCAAGGGACAAAGGGACGGGATCCTGGCGTGCGCTGGCACGAGGGGCAAGGGAGGGGGGAGAAAGTGTGTGGCAGGTGCTCCGTCGCGGGTGTCCGGTCCCCTCCGCTGTGCGGAATCCCCGCCAGCCATCTGCGTCTCCACCTCAGCCCCTCCCCCCCCCCCACCCCCCTTTTGCCTTTTCCCTCCTTCTTTCTCCCTCCCCCTGTCTCGAGTCCCCCCAACGCCCCTGCCCGTGGGGCTTTCCTCGGCTGCACGCACCCACATGCACACATACACGCGCCCACATTATTTCCCCCCCTCCCCCTCCTCCCGACGACGATCGCGATGTCGTGTCCTTGTTCCAAGCAATACACCCCCCCCCCCTCTGCCTCCCTCCCTGCACGCTTTCCACCAATCGCGCACGCCGCTTCCTGGTTTCGCTCTCACTCGACGGGAAGGAAAAGCCGGTGTGTATATGATGCTGAACAGAGCAGGGTCTCTGCGCCGGCTGCGCGCACCACCCCACCTATCTAGAAAAAAAGAGGAAGCAAAATGGATCTCACTGCGCAGACGCCGCGACCGCGACCGCGCCCGATTCCGCGGCCTGGTGCATCTGCAACAGGTCCTGCAAGGACAGGCCAGTGTCGCTGGTGCCGGTGGAGCCCGGACGCAGGTTGGCAAGGGTGGAGGCCACCACGCTGGGGGCCTGGTCACGGACAGGAGCAGGCCCCCCGGCACCGGCCAGCACCTGACGCGACACATACTGGCACACTTCGCGGTTCTTGGCCAGCTCCGGGTCGGCATCGGCGGCCTGGTTGGACAGGATGACCGCCTGGTTGATCATGACCGCCCGGTCGAAGGGATGCTTCGGGAGGCGGTTGCTGGAGGTCCGCCGGGGCTGGCCCGCCGGTCCGCCATCCGGCTGGCCGTCAGCCCCGCGCGGATGACCCACCACCCCGCCCAGGGTGAAGGGCTTCGACAGGAGAGTGGCCACGGTGGAGGCCACATACCGGCGGACGCCAACAAATGCATGGTCCCGCTGGCCGAAGTCCGCCAGGAAGACAAAGTACACGCCGATGCCTGGGCAGGGTGCGCAGGGGGAGGAGGAAGGGCAGCAGCAGCGGCAGCAGCAGCAGCAGCAGCAGCAGAAGGCCAAATGGCGAAGGGATCGCGCGTGTCAGACATACAGCGGGGGCACCATGGCCAGGGGCGAGGGCGGAGGCGAGGGGGGAGAGGCATTCACCGGCAGCGCGCAAGCATGCGCCTGGGCGCGGCACGCACCCACGCTGCCGAAAACCGCGGCACTGTGCAGCCGGCTCAGGGTCTTCGGCCGGAGGATGGACGACCGGGCCAACACCGCCTCGGAATACTCCTTGTGCAGGAGCTGCCGCTGGGCGGGCGTCAAGTCACGAAGCTCCGCGTCGGTCAGCTTTTGCCCGGCGGCCGAGGTGGCCAACATGTGGCGCTCCTCGCTCAGACCCGACTTCTCGGTCAGGTTCCCCTCGTTGGGCATCGGCTCGAAGCCGGGGAGGTGCGAGTACTTTTGGAGCAGCTCCTGGCGCTCGAGGTACGTCTTGGACTTGGCCATGATGGGGATGCGCCGGCGCTGCGGGCCGGCGTCCGCCGGGGCCGGATTGGCGGACATGAGGCGAGAAGCACGCGAGGAAAAGGGCAAGAAGAAGAGGAAGGGGGAAGGGGGACGGCGAGGACGGGGAGGCCGATGGACGTGGGACTTGTGGAGGGCCAATGCCCAGGGCAGAGCGGCCAACTGGGGATCTCTTCAATTACCATGGGGCGCGCTGTGGAAGTCCCCCTTGCCCCTTGCGCTGGCCAAGCGCCCCGGGGAGCGGGATCTCCAGCCATCCCGCCCTCCTCTCGGCATCTGGGGAGCAAACGTGGTGGGGGGGGGGGGGGGGGGCGCATCGTGTTCCCCTTCCCCTTCCCCCGGCACCCCCTCGCCGGCTCGCCCCTGCGTGCGGCCGGAGGGACAACGAAGCCATATGAAATGGGAATCACATGAAGGCATCACACACATAAGCAGCCAGATCCCAACGAATCAGTCCCTTGGCGATGCCCCTTCCGGAAGCTCCTCGGCCCGGCCCCGCGACGTTCGGTCCCAGTGACGGAGGCCCAGGAAGCGGGGGGGGGGGGGGAGGGCGCACACAGATGCGGGGGGAAGCATCTGGAGAAGCCTTCCGTGAAGGGTCTGGGTGTCTGATCGTCGCTGCTCGGCCGTCTGCCTGCCTGCCTGTCCCGTCCCTCCGCCGCCCGTTTCAGGCATCCTCGGGTGTCGGGGCTCGGCGGGGAGACATCGAGGGTGATGGGCCCCGGCGATCCAAATGCCTCTGCCATGTGCTCCCCGGGGCTGTCAGCCTCGCCGATAGACTCCTCTCTTCCCTGCTCTTGTCGCCGCGAGAGTTCTTCCTCCCCTCTGTTAGTCGCCCCCCCCCCCCCCGCCCGCCCGCCCCCCTCTTGGCCCTTCTCTCCACCTGCCCATCATGCCTCCCAAGCCCGGCCGCGTTCTGCCCGTCATGCGCCAGTCTCCGGACCAGCTCCTGGAGAAGGTCCTGGCTGATGACAACACCCGCCAGCAATACCAGTCCCTGGTGGCGGAGGCCGGCGCCACGGCGGCCCTCCAGCTCTGGGACAGCCACAAGGCCGCCACCGGGCACTTCCCGACCGGCGGCTCGGCTGCCCCCCTGTCGGCTGACCAGGTGCGCGCCGCCACCCGGCCAGCAGCTCTTGCTCTTCGCATTGTCCCTCGCCAATTGACCTTGCATCTGTCCGCCCGCCCACTCGCGCCAGGTTTCCCACCTGGTGCAGACCTTCTCGCCTGCGTTCGGTCTGCCGGCTGACCTGCCGGAGGCCGAGAAGTTGTCCAGCATGGTCTCCACCGCGGCCGGCATGCTTGGCGTCGCCAGCACCGAGCCCACCGGCCCGCTCGATCAGTGGATGAAGCTGCCCGCTTACAACGAGTAAGCCCCCCTTTCTTTCTTTCTTTCTCTCTCTCTCTCTCTCTCTCTTTCC
>NW_009242977.1:992896-993744 GCF_000388065.1 Fonticula alba
CCCCCCCCCGCACGCACTCACGCACGCACGCACGCACGCACGCTCGTACACATACGGCCCTCCGCGCCAGCGCACTTCCCGTGCCGGGAGTAGGATGCCTGGCCGCACGCCGGACAGGCCCCCATCTCTGCCTGGCCTGACCACCCCCCTGCGGCACGACCTGCATGTTGTTATTTTCAGTTCGCGCCCCATCCACACCCCTTACTCCACTTCCCGACTCCCAGTCATCTAGGCCCGAGGAGGGGAGCAGGAAAAGGCGCCGTGGCCACGGCCCAGCCCCAGGCCTTCTTTCCAGCCCGGCCGGCCAGCAAGCGACGGGAGTTGCCACGGAGGGGCGCGCCCCCCCCCCCCCCCCCCGTGCCGCCAGTCAGCAAGCCTCCCTCGGGGCACGCGCGAGCGAACAGCTGGACGTGCGTGTGTGCGCGCGCCAGCCGCAGCAGCGCCCCCCCCGGCCAGCAGCCCCTCGTCCTGAACCACACCACACTGCCCTTCTGCTCTAGAGTTGAAGGGAGCCCCGCAGGGGCCCCCCTCCAGAGCCACTGACACATCCTCTTTTCCAGGGCAGTCCCTCTCCCCTCCCCCTTTGCTCGCCTTCCCCCTCCCCTCCGTCGCCCCCCCCCCTCCGTCTCTGTCTCTTCCCTCCCCCTCCCCCTCTGCTCTCCCCTGCTCGCGCCCGGTTGTACCATCCCCTCCCCCGTAGTTCCTCTAGACACTCGGTAAACGTCAGCCACGTGCGTCCCCCGCCGGTGTCCTACCATTCGCTCACTCTCCACCGGTTTGCCCGCTGACCTGCTCGTTTCTCCTCGCCCCCTCTTCCCCCTCCTCCCAGTGTCACCGGGCAGCCCCCC
>NW_009242977.1:998256-1002920 GCF_000388065.1 Fonticula alba
CCCCCCCCCCTGCACAATAAAATACCGCACAGCCAAGAGAAGGAGAGCATGCCATCGTATTTGAGGTCGCATTCCACCAAGGGAAGGCCGCATCCGGGTCCCGAGCATTTCGGAGGAGAGTGACCCACATGCACACACACACACACACAGGCACACGCACGTGAGGCATTTCCCCTTGCTAGTCATCCAGCTGCGGGATCGGCGCGATCAGAGCCGTCGGGGTGGCCTCCGTGGTCTCACTCGCCAGCTGGCTGGTGACGAAGTTCGGCCGCTCGAGAGAGTACGTCTCGTCGAAGAGCCGCTGGCGGGAGCTGCGCTCGTGAGACGCCTTCCGGCGCTCCTTCGGGTCTGCCGACTGGTCGGCCTGCCGCAAGTCCCACCCGTCGGTCCAGGCGATCAGAGCCTCGGTGGCCAGGTTGGACCGCCGACGGGCGGAGATCTGCTTGTTCTGGGTGATCCTCTTGGACTTGAGGAGGCGAGTGTGCTCGGCGCCGCTCGGGGCCCGGACCGACTCAGACGGCTGGTTGGGAGACATCATGGACACCAAACGCGCCGGCCCGAGGGCGGCTTCCATGCCGCGCGGATTGTCCGGACTCATGCCCGATTGAATCAGGGTCCCGGTCTCGAGGTCGGGCATGGAGGAGCCCATGAGCGCGGCCCCGGGTGAGGCGGTCACATTTAGCGAGGCCAGCGTCTGTTCCAGCAGGTGCCCCAGCTCCCGCCGCTGGAAGTTCAGCACCTCGGACGGCTGCATCCGCGAGTTCGACACGCCGGGGCCGAGGGCGGGATTGATGCTGGGGGTGGTTGGTTGGTTGGTTGGTTAGTTGGTCGGATCGTGTCAAAGGCGGGCCGCCGAGTGGATTGTCATTTCAAGAGTCCCAGCACCGGCACGTACAGCACCGAAATGCTGGCCACATTTCGCACGAAGTTGAGTGTCTGGGGGTTGTGCGAGCGCTTGGCCGTGTCCAGCAGCATGAGTGCATTTTTGACTGAGGTCGCTTGAGTAAGCAGATATCCGGACATGCCTCAATCTAAGCATGTATGCGAGTGTGTGCGAGTGTGCGTGCGTGCGTGCGTGCGTGCGTGTGTGTGTGCGTGCGTGCGTGCACTCGCGGGGGCAATTGTGTACCTTCGCGAACACGCCGCGCAGCCGGGCCTGCCGGTGATGGATCCATCCGAGCCGCCGGATGGCAGAGGGAGGCGGCGATTGTGCGCGAGTGCCCCTCAACCGCACGCAGAAGCGATGCACTAGTGCCAGCAGCTCCTGGAACCAGGTGCGCCCCAGAGGTGCCCCACATCTCCGGCGACGAGGCAGGAATGTGCTTGGACAGCGTCTCCCCATAGGGGCCGTGCCCGGGAAGTTTCTTGCTGAGGGGTATGCCGCGCATGGACTGCGTAAACCGATCATCGTCCTGCTTTTTCACGGGGAACCCCCGGGCCAGGCGTGAGATGCGCCGGTGGGCGGCCGGCATGGAGAAGCGCCAGCGCTCCGGTGGTGTCGACAGGGCAGGCTTCGGTTCCGGCGCCGACACCACAGGCTGGGAGGTCTCCGCGGCATCGTCCGGATTGCCGGCACTGGCTGACGAGAAAAGGGCTCTGCCGCCTGTCGAAAGTGCCCGGACTGGCGCTCTCCGGGAGAGAAGCGCGTGGGCAGATTGCATACCGGGGCGCATAGTGAGCACGGTTCGCTTCTCAGTGTGTGTGTGTGTGTATATGTCCGGGGAGGGGAGGGGGGGGGAGGGGAGGAGGCGGGGCGGCGACAAGGAGGAGCACAGGTGTGTATGTATGTATCCGTCTATGTGTCTATGTGTGCGAGCAAGATAGGCGCGGAGGGGGGATGAGGGGGGCAGAGGAGGGGAGGGACCGCGATCGACTTGCAGGCGGCGCTCCGACACCAACACAGCATGCTGGCGGAAGGATGCATCCCCAGCTGGAGCGGCCATTCGTCAATCTGGGCCATGTGTACGTGTGTGCGTGTGCCATGTGCAGGGGGGGTGGGGCGGGGGCGACGGGCGCGCAAAAGGGGGCGACGGGACACGGGGGGAAGCACCTCTCGGCTGCCAACGGGAGGCGTCAGGGCGGGCCGCGCGATTGCCAACGCTTTGGGTGGGGATCTATTGCAGTGTATTTTTGAGGAAACGAGAAAGGGAGGCGGCAGCAGGGCCGGGGGGCTGTTCCGAGGGGGAAACAAAGGACAAGGGCAGTGTGAGAGGACGCGCATTGCAGGAGCGGCGCCGAGATCCGCCTCGGCCCCGGGAGCGAGGACCGAGGGGGGCGCACGCACTTGCACGTGCGCATCAGTAGCGCTCGTTGCCCTGGTGGCGGAACTCGACACGGATCTTGCGCTTCTTGTACATGTTCTCGAGCTTGGAGCGCTTCTTGCGGTTCTTCTTGTCAATGTGCTTAATGTTGACGCCCTCCTGCGGGTCGAAGCCGAGGCTGGACATTCGCCCGAGGGGGGTGGGCGTGGGGGAGGGGGGGGGGAGCGGCGAGGGAAAAGCAGGCGACGAGGTGGACGGTCAGCAGGAGCGAGGCACCCATGCACATGTGAAACGGCAGCAGCCGGAGGAGGAGGAGAAGGGAAAGGGGGAAAAGAAGAAGAAGAAAGGAGACCACACTTGCGCCGAGACACACGCACCGGTACCAGTTCATGGCGGCGAGGAGCTTCTTACGCTGGTCGACGCGCATGCCCATGCGATCCAGGCCAATCTTGTCCATGGAGAAGAGGGCCTCCCAGCTCTCCATCTTCGGGAGGAAGCGATCAAGACCGGCACCAACATGCGTGACAAAGCGCTCGAGGGTGATGCCGTCTTCGGAGGTGAGGGGGGGGGGGCGAAAAGGAAGGCAGGCGAAGAGGAAGGAGTCAGGGTGGAAGTTGGCAAGAGGGTGATGGGGGAACAATGAGGGCGGGTTGGCGGGCGCATGGAGCGGCACGCACTGCGCTGTTCGGGGACCGTGCGGCGGGTGGGCCCGGTGACCGGGGCAAAGGGCGAGGTGGCCGCAAAGCGACGGGGCTGGCTGTGAGAAGAGGGGATGACGGCGGCCGGAGCGACGCGCAGGGCGGCGGCGGCGGCGGTGACGGGGACACGCCCCATCAGGGCACGCCCGCTCAGCGAGGCGGCGGAGAGAAGCATGGTCTCTCACAAATCGACAGAAGGGGAGCACTACAAGCCGGGGAAAAAAGCGGGCGGAGGTGGACACAAGGTGAGCTTGGCGAAGGGACAGATTCGGGGCGGGGCGGGGGGGGGGGGGAAAGAAGAAGGCGCGCAAGGCCGCCAGAGGACGAGCAAATAATTGAGAGCAGCAGAGACGCCGAGAAAACGCGGCATGGGCGGGGCAGGGCGATAGAGACGGCAGTGGCAGTGGTGGCGATAGGAGTAGGGGAGGAGGGGGGGGGGAGGGGGCGAGACAGAGGGAGGCGGGGCGGAGCGAGCAGAGGAGGGGGCAGGGGAGAGATACATCTAGGAAGGCACGGGGATCTGCGATGGGTGTGGGTGCGGGACGCGACCCGGGGGTTCGCCCGTGCGAGGTGGCGTCGAAAAAAGGTAGGGCCCAAGCCACAGGACGCCCCGGGGCCTCCCCGGCCCTCCCCCCCTTCTCCGCCGTGTGGCGGGCGAGGCCCGTGTGTCTGGCGCGCGCGCCCGCAAAAGAGGAGCCGACTTCAGAGGCAGCATTTAGGATATAGCGGTCTAATCACATGCCATCACATCATATCACGCCCAGGACACGCGTCACGTCGGCAATTGTGGGCGAACACCCCGCAACCCGCGGTCGCCCCCCGACCGACACCCTCGCCCCTTGGCAGGCAGACGCCCCGGGAGAGAGGGCCAGTGAGTGGGCCCTGCTAGCCCCCAACTGGCCTGACCCCACAATGGTCGCGCACCTGCCCCGAACAAGTCAACAGGCCAAACGCACACACACACACACACACACCCGCGCATAAATATTCATCCTTGCCTTGCACCCTCCCCTGGGCCGGATGCACATCTCCTCCGGCGATCGGGCGCTGCCAGATTCCCATGTTTGTGCGGGCGCGTGGGGAGCCGAGGCCTGCCCTGTCTTCGGGCTTTCGTTTTTGACCGGGCCCCTGGCTGCCCACGCGCTCAGACGGCTTGTCGATCGCCTTTGCCCTGCCCGGCCCCGTGCCCGGGCCCTATCGACTGCACGGTGTATGGCAAGCTAATTGGAGGGCTGCCGTCGCCTGGTGTTCGCCGAGCCATTGCGCATGCGGTCTCGGCAGCCTCGGGAGACCCTTCGACGCCTGGGCGAGGAGGAAGTCGTGGTTGGTATGCGTGTGTGTAGTCTGTGGCGTTGGGCGCCCACGAGAGGGAACGCGTGGACGCGTGTTCCCGGGGGCGCCTTCATCGGCGACAGCCAACCAGAACTCCCTGACACATGCCCGACCTTTGTTTGCGACCGGCCTGGGGCTCATCATCTGGCAGACGGTGCGAGTCATTGGGAAGGTGCCCCCTCCCCCCGGCAGGCGCCTCATCGGGTGCCAGGGCGGACGCCAGGAGGTCCTTGCGATGAGGAGCACGGGGGGGGGGGGGGGGCGGCGGCGACTGGGGGCGCCCCTCCACGAGGCATCGGCCGTTCGGCCCCCCTCGGCCCCCTGCCCTCCTGCATGGGCCCCCTGCCTTGGTGCGGTGAATGGCCCCCCTCCC
>NW_009242977.1:1003039-1003728 GCF_000388065.1 Fonticula alba
CGGTGAGCGCGCATGCCACAGCCCGACAGAGCTGGCGCAGGGGCCGGGTGGCCCTGAGGGAATTCTATCGCGCCTCCCCCCGCTCCCGGCAAGCGGCGGCCAGCCGGGTGTCAGAGTCCGGCACCTCCTGCAGGCGGCCAGCGCTGCCATGCGCGCTCTCTGTCAGGGCAACTTACCATGGCAGGGATGCTGTAGTCGGCACGGGGGCATATGATCTCCCCACATTGGCATGATGTGCGTCCTCTGTCGCCGGAGCCGGCCTCGCTGCTGTGTCCGCGGCCGCCGCCCGTGTGGGCCCTTCGCCGGGCGCCGGAGCAGTCAGTCTCCATGCCCCGCCGCCTTCTTAATCCGGCGCCCCTCCGCGGCCCTGCCCTGGCCCCGGGCTCCGTGCCCCGCTTCCAGCCTGAAGCGGTATCACTTCATGGTGTGCCACGCAGGCATGCTCCTTTCAGGGCAACAGGAGCCCCCCCCCCCTCCCCCCCGCCCCCGGCCTCGGTGTTGGTGCGGCTTCGCCGCTTCATGTCGGGAGGGCTCCACTTCATTAACTTGCCGTGGCGCCATCCCGCGCGTGTATAAGTACGGCCAACTTGGAAAAGGGCCTCTGCGCCATGGCTTCCAGCACACTTCCTCCCCGCTCTCTGTCTGCCCCCCCCTCGAAAAAAGGTAGGGCCCAAGCCACAGGACGCCCC
>NW_009242977.1:1004129-1008736 GCF_000388065.1 Fonticula alba
TCCCCCCCACTCGCCCTCCTCCGGACAGCCCCCGTTGCATGCTCCATCCGCCAGCATGTCCGACGAAGTGGCTCACATTCACATTTTCGACCCTCAGGGCGAAGAGTGGCCCTCACCTCTTCAAATCGGCCTGCTGACAGTTGTATGCCTGTCAATCGCCTCGGTGGTGATCGGCGTGGCCTCTTACATTGTTGTGAGTGGCATTCGCCAGCGGCGCCTCCAGGCGGCCAAGGAGCTGGCCGAGAAGGAGGCCTACGACCGGCGTATGGCCAACTGGTCGAACCCCGGCGACCCGCCGAAGCCCCTGCCCCCGACCTCCTGCCTGTATGGGGTATTCGACATGGAGGCCCAGCGCCCGGTGGTGGAGGCCAGTGCCGCGCGGGCGGCCGTCGCTCTGACCATCGGCCAAGGCCCCGGCATGGGGTCCGACACCGCGTCGGCTCCAGGCTCCGGTCAGCATCGGCACCTGGCCGCCCGGCCATCCATCGAAGCCGGCGCCGGGTGGAACTCCCCGCCGATGGCGGCCGCCGCCAGCATGAGCAAGGACCCTGTCGGGGGGCCCCCCTCGCCGAGCGGCTCGCTCCACGCTTCGGAGCCGGACTACAGCCAGACGGCCGCCCGGCTGCTGAGCAGTGGCGACTCCTCGGCCGCGGAGTACGGCGGCCCGGCGGCCGGGAACCCGGCCTCCTACACCCCGCCCTCGTACTTGGCCCCGCCGGCTTTCAGCGACGCGCTGCTGGAAGGCGAGCTGCTCGAGGCCGGTCCCAGCACCCACGATCTGGCCTATGGCCACCCGGAATCGTCGACCATCTACTTTGACGTGGCCTCCGGCCAGTCGGAAATCTCACTCGGTGGCAGCCGGCTACTGGCCCCCTGAAGAGAGTCGCCCTCGGCCCGCGGACGCTTCACCAGCCCGGTACACACCCGACCACCTTGCCAATGTACACCACGAAAATGGGAAAAGAAGGGAAAGAGTCCCCCATGTGCCCTGGCCTCGGGTCGGTGCTTCAGCCAGGGCGTGGCGGGTGGCCCGCCGATGCCGCACCCTGCCCTTCGGGCGGGAGTCTTCCTGGTGCATGTGCATGGGTGCTTGTGCATAGTCCTGCTCAGACATCCCCTTGAGGAGGGCCCAGGGGGAGGAGGGGCGAGAGAGAGAGAGAGAGAGGCAGATGGAGAAAGGGGGAAAAGTCTATATTTTGGGAGAAGAGCAAAGCGAGGCCGCCAGGGGAGACGCGTCCCAGCCATGTGGGAGCTACTTGGCCGCCACGCGGGCCGGCCGCGCGGGGGCTCCCAGCGGCGAGGAAGTCACCCGGAGGATGATCGCAACAACGGCATCGGCGATGACATCCGCCAGGGCCCCGTTCCCGGTGGACCCGGCACCCGTCCAGCTGAGCTCCACACTTCCGAAGGCCAGATCCGGATCGGCAAGCAGGGCCTTCGAATCGTCGGCCGGAGGCGGGACATATGACAGCCGGACGGTTTCCATCACCTGCGAGTGCGATGGCGCATAGGGGCATGTGCGCGGCCAAGCCCACCACCCGACCGGAGGAGGGCATGATGGGAAGAGGAGAGGGAGGCATGAGGAAAAAAAAAAGGCCCAGCGTGAGTGTGAGCAAGAAAAGGGCGCGCAGAGCGCGAAAGGGAAGCCCCCCCCCACCCCCGCGGAATGTGCCAGGGCCCCGGCCCCGGCAAACCGGCCCAGGTGGATGGCCACATGCGCACCTCGAAATCCACCGAGTCCGGCAGTCGACGCATGTCCACCCCGCGATCGGCCGGGTCGACCAGAGGCCGAACCGAGTAGATGGCCGCCAGGGCTCGGACCACCCGGCGCCAGATCCGGCCACTTGCCGGCGGCTCGGCCCCCGGTTTGGACGGCGCCCCGAAGGAAGGGGGCCGGGTGCCAGCCGGCGGGGCCAGGGGCACGGTCAGCGACTGGGCCACCGCGCCGCCGATGTGCACCACGTGCGAGGTGAAGGCCTCCACGTCCTCCGGTGCCAGGAGGTGGGCCTGGTAGTTGCGCCGGACCAGGACCCCCTCCACCAGGACATTGTCGGCGTCGGGGCCGGCACGGGCCGAGGCGGTGCCGGGATCCCGGCCTTCGACCTCGCCATCGGGGCCCAGCTGCACGGCCACCCGGTCGGCCAGCTTGCCAACCACCGTGGCCACTTGGGGCATCTGCACCCGCAGCGAAACTGCCTCCGTATTTTCCGGCGTGTGAATGACCATGTCCGGGCGCATGGGCCCGACGCCGGCCACCGAGAGGCTGCCCTCGGCCATGGCATGGAGCTGTGACGCAAGGCGGTCCATTTGACCCCGCTCGCCGTGCACCAGGACCAAATGCGCCGGGGCCACCTGGGCAATGTACCCGGCGTTTTGGGTGAAGTCCACGTGTGCCGAGAAGGAGATCGACCGGACGTCCATCTTCAGGGGCTTCTGCCGGCCATCGAGGGTGGTGATGTCCGACCGGGACTTGAGGATGTGCTGAGGGCCGGGTGACCGGTGCGAGCACGCCCCACAGCCCGGCCCCACCCGGTGGAGAGGGAATCCGGCCGAGGGGGCCCCAATGCACGTCCGATGGGGTCAGGGCAAAGACAGCGAACAGGCCCCGCGGCAACGGGCAAAGGTGTGGCAGCAGCGATGAAGCGATCGGGGGAGGGGGGCGAAAAAAAAAACAAACAACAAACAACCCCTGGCCCCAGCCAGGGGGGTTGCCCGTGTCGCACCTTGGCCAGAGTTCCCTCCACGCAGTAGCCCGCGATGATGACCATGTTCCGCTCGTCATCGCACCAGGCGTCGAAAAGCTGCCGCGAGAGGCCGCTCTGGAGCATGCCCGGGCTGGCCACCACCACGCATGGCAGGCCGCCATCACGGCCGTCCAGCAGCTCGGCCGCTCGGTTGGTCAGCGAGGTAATGTGCCGGAAGACAAAGGGATTCCGACGCTCGACATTCATGGCCCGGCGAACGCGGTCGTTCATGGAGTTCGTCCAACGCCGGTACTCCCGGAGGCACATTTCCGCCAGCTCCGAGGCATAGTACACCGGCACATGGCGAAGCTCCGGATGCGAGGCCCAGTACTCTTCCAGGATGAGGAGAAGCTCCTGCGCACGGCCGCTGGCGAAGACCGGCAGCAAAACCCGGCCGCCTCGGTCCAGCACCGTGGTCCGGATGGCCGCGGTGAGGAGCTGCTCGCGCTCGGCGCGCGGCATGTGGTCCTGCTTGCCGTAGGTGCTTTCGCAAATGAGGACATCCACCCCGGGGGCGGCTCCATCGCCGGGGTTGCCTACCAGGGCCGGGAGCTCGGCCGCCGGCAGGTGGCGGTCCTCCTCGCGCGAGTAGTCACCCGTGTAGACCACCCGCACGCCGCCCGGGAACTCCAACGAGAAAACCGCCCCGCCAAGGACGTGCCCGGCGTAGGCCGCACTGAAACGCACCCCGGCCACGGTGACCGATTGGTGGAAGTTCACCTCACGCGCGCGGTGGAAGCACCGGATCATGTCAGTCTCATTGAAGGGAAGCAGGTGCGAGGAGGATGACTCATCAGCATCATTGATGAGGCTCCCGCTGTGTGCGTGTGTGCGTGTGCGTGTGCGTGTGCGTGTGTGTGTGTGTGTGTATATGGGAGAGAGAGGGAGGGGGGGGGGGAAAGAGAGGGACAGACGGGCGAGTGGAGGGTGGGTCAGCAGGCGCTCGGGGTTGATGGGCAGGGCGAGAGGGGCGACCAGCCGTGCGCACCTGACACGCAGGTAATCCTTGATGAGTAGATGCCCGATGGCTTTGGTAGCATGAGTCATGTATACCGGGGCCTTGAAGCCCTTGGTCTGGACAGGTGGGCGCCGCCGGCCAAGTTGGAATGCGTGCAAACGTGTGCAGATGTGAGCATGCGCGCGTGGGTGTCGCGATCGCCGGGGAGGGGGGAGAAGAGTTCAGCCCCGCCGACTAGGTGTGGATATGTGCGCATGCGTGTGTGTGCGCGTGTGCGTGCGCGTGTGCGCATGCATGGGGCAATGGCCGATTGGGAGCTTGCCGCCTGCGTACCCGCTCGGTGAGATACGGCAGAGCGCCGATGTGGTCCAGGTGGAAGTGCGACACCAAGACCAGGTCAATCTTAGCCGGATTAATGTGGTCCAGATAGGGGAGACTCGCGGGGCCCTGGCGCCCAGGGTGGATACCACAATCCAGCAGAACCGAGCAGCCACGGAATTCCACCAGCACACAGGACCGGCCGACTTCGCGTCCCGCTCCGAGAGGGGTCTACATGGATGATGGCCGACCGGGGGGTATGGTGATAGAGGTGGTCAGGCAAGGGGCGACTCATGAGCAGGGGGGGGGGGGGGGGGAGCCGAGACGGGGAGGCGGGCCAGGGCGTACGATCTTCAGGATGTCATCACCGAAGCTGAGGGCCGCCGGGGCCGAGCCATCAAGGGTCTCCCCGGGGCCGGTCGGCGCGCTCGGGTCCACCACCGAGATCCGGTGCCGGAGGAGGTGAGCCTGCTGGTTCTGGGCGTCGGAAGGGGCCGGGTCGCCTGGGTGCGGCCCGGCGCCGCCGGCCACAAGAGTGTCCTGCATATTCCGGTGGAGAGGGGGAGGGGGGGAAGAAAAGAGGCGGG
>NW_009242977.1:1008955-1019109 GCF_000388065.1 Fonticula alba
CCGCTTCCCCTTCAACCATGCTTTTCTATTCCTTTTTCAAGACCCTCGTCGGGAAGCCCGTTGCCGTGGAGCTGAAAAATGGCGTTGTTATCCGTGGCGACCTGACCAGTGTCGATCAGTTTACCAACCTCAAGCTGGAGAACATCCAGGTTGTCGATGACCACCTCTACCCTCACATGGTATGTTTGGACCTTTTCTCTTTCCATCTTCCCCTTCGGCTTTGCGCGCGCGCGCGCGCGCGCGCGCGCGCGCGTGTGTGTGTGTGTGTGTGTGTGTGTGTGTGTGTGTGTGTGTGTGTGTGCACATGCAAATGCCCTTGGTTCCCCCTTGCCCACCTGCCTCCCGTCCATATCTTGCGGTCGCTCTTCCTCTTCTCTTTAGTCTCGCCCTTTCTTTCTCTCTCTCTCTCTCTCTCTCTCTCTCTTTCCGCCCCTTTCGACACTCACCTCTCTTTCCTCCTCCCTGCCGCTCACTCCCTGCCCTCCGCTCCCGGCATTTCCGACCCCCTCTGGCCGGCCTCTTCCCCTTCCCTCGCGTGATGCACGTGCAGTCCTCGGTCAGCAGCTGTCTCATTCGTGGCAGTGTTGTGCGCTATGTGCACCTTCGCCCGGACGATGTGGACTGCGACCTGCTGCAGGATGCCACCCGTCGCGAGGCGGACCGCCACAAGCAGGAGGCCGCCGCGGCTGCTGCCTCGGCGGCGGCCCCGAGCGCCGGTCGCGCTTGATGCCGTGTGTACCTCTCGCTGCGGCTCGTCTCTCTGGTCTTCTCCTGTTCTCGCCCAAAAATACACGGACCCATTGCCGTCGGCCTGCCCCGGGTCCTCTGTGGCTCCTCTCCCGCATTTGAGCTGCCCCCCCCCCCCCCCCCCCCCGGTCGGGGAGAAAGCCCATGGTGGCGAGAGGGGACAAAGGAGGTGCCTCATTTCTCAAGGGTATGTGTGTATTCCATTGTGGAAGGGCAGAGACCTGCTCTGCATGGGTGGTGATGGGCTCTTGCCAGCGCGCGGGCATGGCGAATGGCCATGGATGTGTGTGTGAGAGAGAGAGAGAGGGAAGATGTCCTCCCTCCTCTCCCCTCCCGGGGCCCGCCTCCAGCGCCGCTCTCTGTCGGTGCTTACCGCGCCTCAAACCAGACGATGAAGACCCCGGTGCTGCTGGGGATCCACCCCATCGGAGTGGTCGGCCACATGAGGGCCCGGAGCGCCTGCAGGGTCCTTGGGCCAGGGGTGTTCGGCCTGACGGTATTGTTGCTGGTGTTGCAGGAGCAGGTGGTTTTGGTGGAGCTGCTGCTGCTGCATCAGATGGAGCTGCTGCTGCTGCTGCAGCAGCAACATCTGCTGCTGTTGTTGCAGCTGAACATGCATAAAGTGCTGCTGCTGCTGCTGCTGCTGCTGCTGATAAAGATGGGGAGCCGGCCCCGGCGGGGGGGCTGCCCCTTCGTAGCCCGGGAGGAATGTGTTGGCCGCGGCGGCCAGGATGGCCGGATCCACCGGGCCATCCTGCTGGAGGGATGCCTGCAGCGCCTCCAGGTACTGTTGCTGCCGCAAGGCCTGAACATGCTGCTCATATTCGGCCAGCTGCCGGAGGTACTCGGCCCCAGGGTCGTAGTCCGCCCCGCCATGCGGGTCTCCGGCTTCCTGTCTATCGGCCCAGTACCACTGCTGATCGGGGTGAAGGGATTGGTGTGGGAGATGCTGTTGCAGCAGCAGCTGCTGCTGCTGATGCTGCTGTTGGGCGTGGTACTCTTGGTAATACTGCAGTTGCAGCAGCTGCTGCTGCTGCTGTTGGCTGACGTACTCGGGATAATGCTCTGCCGGCTGGGCCGACTGGTGGCCAAGAACCAGCTCCATCTCGAGGAGCTCCTCCAACGGCAAAGTGGCCGCCTCGTGTGGCAGCACACCAAGTGACTCGACCACCGGGCCGGCCGTGCGTCCGGTCGTGGTGGCCTCATCACGAGCAGCAGCGGCCAGGGCCGCCGCATGCTCGGCTCGAGCGACGGCCCTTTGAAGTTCGTCGGCCGCCCGCCCGCGCGAGGGGTGCTCCTCGGCATCGGCCCCGGCGGGGGCCAGTGTGCCGCCAGGCCAGCCGGCCATCGGGTCCTCGTCAAGCCGCGCCGCTCGAGCAGGCCGCTGGTCCGGCTGACCTTGCCCGGTGTGCGACGAGTCTACCGGCGAGTCGAGGACCAGCGAAGAGGAAGAGCACTGCCCCAAGCGGCGATGGTAGTGCCGCGTGTCGATGGCAAACGAGTCCAAGGCCAGGGGATGGCCATCGCCACTGGGGCCGGGGGGGCCTGGAGTGGAGGCGCCCGAGGCCGGGGGCGCACCCGAGGCCGGACCATCGGGCACCGGGGATGCCGCGGGCCCGGGCGAGGTGGTGGCATCCAGCGCCGGGGACATGCCGGGCGAGCCGGAAGCCGCGACCGCCACCCCCCCGGCCGGGGAGTGGTGGTGCGCCCCGAAGCCACTGGCCCCGGCAAAGTGCTTTCCGGCGCTCGATCGCCGGGTGAGCGATGCCGACCGGACGGGCCGCATCGGGCCCCCGGTGTCCGGAGGCCCCGGGGGGAGGGGCGACAGCCGCCACCGGTCAGGCCCGACATGGCCAAAGGACGAGGCGGAGGGCGAAGACGACGAAGGGGGGATCGGAGGCCGGCTCGAGCCGGGCCCTCGTGTCAGGCGGGACTGGTCGAAGCTGTGGCCGCGCATGTGCATCGGGGCCCGGGGGTCATCGAATGCCGGCGGTCCATTGGAGATACCGGCCGGCGAGCGGGAGGAGGCCTGAAGGAAGTCCAGCGACGGGCTGAAGGACATCGATCGGGGGAGGACCCCAAAGGCCGAGGGGGGCAAGTCCCCGGGCGGGTGCCCGAGCAGCGGCGGCGATCCGCGGCCCAACGGCGCCGCCGTCGAATGCAGCGCCGGATACGGGCTCCCGGCCGAGGCAGCCATGAAGGCGGCCGCCGAGTAGTAGGGATCGTCGGCCGGCGGCAAGAGCGGCGGCAGGAAGGGCGACGCGCGGAACATCAGCCCGGGAAGACTGGTCGACCGATTGTGCGAGGGGGAGACCGTGGCAGCGACGGCCGCCGCGGCCGACAGGACCACCGGCGTCCCGGCCAAGCCCAAATGCTCGAGGGAGGGCGAGTCCCCGCGCGAGAAGGAGGGCGACCGCGCCCGGGGAGCCGGCGAATCAACCGCGGCCGTGGTCGTGGCGGTGCCAGTGGCGGTGGCGA
The DNA here is from genome assembly GCF_000388065.1 of Fonticula alba. Lineage (NCBI taxonomy): Eukaryota > Rotosphaerida > Fonticulaceae > Fonticula > Fonticula alba. The sequence continues at coordinate 1,012,181 of NW_009242977.1, forward strand.
TGCCGGCGGCCGAGCCGGCCGAGCCGGCCGAGCCTGCGCCAATGTGACCAGGGGACGCCTCGGCTCGAGCTCCCCGCGACCCCGGGCCCAGTTCCCCGGTGCCTGGGGCCCACCCCAGGGGGCTAGGTCCTGTCGGGCCGAGAGAGGCCCTGCTACCGGGCCGGCTACCGGCCGTCGGCAGGGCACCCGACGCGGCCGCACCATGGGCACGCGCGTGTGCCGGGGCCGTGGAGCATGCATGCGCCAGTGGAGACTCGGCCGCGGTGTTCAGGCCCGCGGTGGCGGCCACCCCGGGCCCGGACCGTGACTGGGCCGCTAGGAACCCGGCCCATGTCCAGGACCGGAAGTGCACACACACCAGAGCCCCACTCCCATCGGGCGAGTGGCGCGTCGCCAGGCGCTCGAGGGTCAGGTCGTCGGCCGGCGGGCTGTGGTCCACCAGCCGGGGGAAGATCAGCCCAGACTCCCGGCAGTATGACACGCTGGAGCACACGCCCGAGGGGTGGTCCTCGGGCGGCGCGGCGTACCCGGTCCCGGGCGAGGGGAAGTACGGTAGCCGGACCACCTCCTCAGGGTCATGCTGCTGGACATCGTCGGGCCCCGGGCGAGCGGGCAGGCGACGCCCCGGATCGCCGGGCGCCCCGGTGGCCGAAGTGCCAGGGGAGGGCATGTCGCCATTGCGAGGGCCGGTGACGGCCTCGACCTCGGCCTCGACCTGGATCCTGGGTGCAGCCTCGGCCGCGGCATCGGCCGCATCGGCGGCCCCCTTGGCGATGGCTGCCCCGTCGGGGGCAGCCTCATGACCGGGGCCGAGATCGCCCGGCATGGCCGGGACGCCGGCCGATGCCGATGGCCCGGAGGCCTGGGTCACGGCGTGCCAGCTCCCTCGGACATTCGGATAGCGGGGCAGGCTGCCGAGCAATTGGTTGGCGCTCTTCGGCGATGAAGACAGGGGGATGTAATAGGAGGAGGTCATGGAGGAGAGCGACGACGTGGAGGGGGAGGCGGACAATGCTGGCGACCCGGATTCCGGGGTGGCCCGGGCTGACCCGGGCCCCGGGCTGCCGGGATCCAGGCCGAGACTCCGAACGGCCGGAGCCCGGGGCGCGAGGCGCGACTCCACCGGCGAAGGGGTGACCAGTGCCATGTCGGCCGGCTGCTCGGGCGACCGGCCGGCGCTGGCACTCCCACCCGCCGACAGGGGAGTCAGCAGCATCGGCGAGGAGGCGGCCGCCGGCAGGGATCGCGAGGGCGAGGGCGCCGCCGGGTCCGATGCCGGGGGCAGGGACGCATGCGAGCGTGAGGCCAGCAACAATGGCTTCCCCGGTGTCCGAGAGCGCGGGGCCGTGCCCTCGGACGGGCCGAGCCCCGAGTGGCCGGGCCCTCCCCCGGCGGGCCCTCCCCCGCGGCCGGCCATGTCCGACGGCTCTGCCAGCGGGTTCGGGCCGGCGCCGGGTCCGGGGGCGGTCGGCCCGCCCGGGGCCCCAGCCACGCCGGAGGCGAAGGACAATTTGTGCAGCCGCGAGAAGGACAACCGCAGGCGCTTGCTCAAGCTGCTGAAGCGATTCCGGTATTGGGCCTTGGTGGCCGGGCTGCCGCTGTCGGCCGACGAGGACCCGCCGTCCGGGGTGAGGCAGCGCTCCGACCCCGGGCTCGGCGAGGGGGGGATGCTGCTGACCGAGCGCATCCCCGGCTCGGAGGCGGTCTTCAGCAGGGTGCCCAGGGCGGGGGAGGCCCCCGGGGCCGGGGGAAGGCCGCCCAGCGACCGGGTGCTCTGGTTCACCGGGCTGGCTCCAGCCGAGAAGGAGGTCACCGGCGGCCGAGAGGCCGGAGCAGTGGCGCTGCCGGCCGCCGCCGGGGAGCCCCCGGCAGGCTCCATGCCGGAGGCCGAGGATGGCAATTTGCCGGGGCCCGGGCCCCGGGGGTCTGGCCCGGGCCCCGGCATGTCGGCTGGCCGAGGCACCGTCGGCACGCCGACCACCAGCGTCGAGCAGGTCGGCATGGCCCGAGACTCGGGCGTCGAAAGGGCCGGAGGCCGAGCCTCGGGCCGGGCGTCCGGTCGATCATCTGCGCTCAGGGGGGCCTCGGTGCCGAGCGGCGACCGGCCGGGGGAGGTGGTGCGCATGTGCCCCGGGCCGCGGCCCGGCGAGGGGCTTGCCGATGGGCGCAAGCCTGGCACATCGGAAAAGGGCGATGGCGAGGTGAAGCAGCCCACTTGGAAGATGATGGGCGATGACCGGGGCGCATAGGCCGCCCGGATGTTGGCCATCAGGCGCAAGTGTCGCTGGGGGTCTGGACACGGCATGCGCCGGTGGCGAAGGCCAGACAGCCGGAAGGCAAGCCCCGGCATTGGCACCGGAAGGGGCAGCGCGCGCGCGCGGCAAGCAGGCCGGTTAGGCGGGGGAGGGAAGAACGGCAAAAGGGAGCGGGCCCGGGCCCGCGCCGGCTGGCAGCGGAGGGGGCGGCAAGCCAAAGGCACAGCACGCACCTGCCGTGAAGAAGATGATCCGGTGACAGCGTGTCATGCCGGGATCCACCACAAACAGCGCACACAGGGGATCCTCCTCGTGGGAGGCTGCATCCGGCAGGACCGGCCAGCGGGACTGATCGGCCGCGGCCTGGAGGTCCAGCCCGGTGTCGCTGCGCGGCGCGGCAAACACCTCGGGCACCACGCGGAAGAGGGACCCCGGGGTCAGGTAGACCCCGGACCGGGGGCCGGCCGGGTCGGCGGACCCCGGCGGCACGTCAGCCGCCTCCGAGGGGCCCGGCCGGGTCCACTCCAGGGTGGACAAGAGCCACGGCCACCGGAGGCACACGGAGAAGGCCTCGAAGAAGACCGACGCCGTGGAGAGCGGAAGCGGCCGGGGGGCGGCCGCCGGGGTGCCCGTGCGCGGGGAAGTGGGACTCGGTGGCCCGGATGGCCCGGCCAGCCCGGTGGAGCTGCCGGTGGCCGAGCGCCCGGGCCCCGGCGGGAAGTCCAGCCGGTCGGGCGTCGGGGCGCCGGGGTGGCGCAGCCCGGTGGCGGGGCCGCCGCCGGCGCCCGGCCACCCCCCCGGGTGCTCCGGCGCCGACACCAACATCCGCACGATCGAAGGCACCCCGATGGGCGGAGGGGTCGAGGACCAGGCGTCGCGGAAGGTGCGCTCGGTCAGCCCGCCAAACGGCGGGGCCGTGGCCGCCGCGAGGCACGGGTTGGCCGACGCGCCGCCCTGGGCCCAGCGCTGGCTGCGAGCTCGGAGGACCGCCGCCGCGGCCAGCCCGGCCGCCGCCGGGGCCGACATCCAGCTCAAGTCCGACCGGGTGGGCAGATGCTCGATGTTCAGCGGCAGGGGCGGGCTCATGCGCAGGTGAAAGCGGCTCGGCGGGCCCCGGTGCCCGGGGGGGAACCCCTGGTCGGGGGTGGTGGCGCCGCCGGCCGAATGGGCATCCTCGGCCCCGGGTGTCGGGGCCAGGTCGCCCACCGAATGGGCCAGCCGCAGTCCGGCCAGCAGGGGCGCCCCCTGTCCCGGGGGCAAGACAGGCCCGGTGCCGGGGCCACCGGCCCCGCCGGCGATGGGCCCCGGCGTCAGGTATCTCATCGTGGGCGGCGCCTCGGCCAGCGGGGAGGGCGGCTCGCCTGCAGCATCGGCGCCCTGCATCCGGACGCCGATGGGCACCGACTCCGACCGGGCATGGCGGCTGCCGGGGCTCGGCTTGGCCAAACGCGGGAGCGGTGACAGGCGCCCGCCGGCCCCGGCGGCCGGAGAATGCCCGCCGGCCGTGCCAGCAGCCGGGCTCAGCGGCGACAGCGGACTGGCCGGGCTCAGGGAGTCGAGCCCGCTCCCACCGGACAGGAGATTCCCCAGGGACAGAGACCCCGCGAGGCAGCCACCGGCCTGCGCGGCCCCGGACCCACGCGGGCTGAACACACACCCGGCAAAGAGCGAGGCCACCAGGGCCGAGCGCAGGGAGGCCGCGATGATGGCCGTCGACAGGTCGGAGTCCGCGCGCAAGGCATCCAGCTGGCTGCCGGCCGCGGTGAAGAGGTCCGGTGCCGGGTCTGGCAGCGGCAAATCCGGCGACTGGCCGCCAAACAGCAGCCACCCAAGCACCGAGAGGGTGAACGGCCCGGACGGGGCGAAGATGACATTCGGCCGCGGCCCGGCGGACAGGGCCACCGGCCGGACCAGGCCCACGTCCTCCAGGGCCGAGAGGATGCGCCAATCGGTGGCCGTGCGGGTTTCATACTGGCCATTGGACAGCAGCCGGCTGAGGACCGCCACGCCGGGCTGCAGGATCCCCGGGACCAGGGGGCCCCCGGCGGCCATCGCCCCGAGCCCGGGGCTGGTGACCGTGCTGCCGGGGCCCCCGCCGCAGGGCGGCGGTACCGAGCTCAGGAGGCTGGTCGAGGCCGAGTGAACCAGCCGCCGGCCGGGGGTCAGGGCCGAGGCCGGGGTGGTGGCCCCGGTGGCACGGGGGTCCGGCACCCGGCCCGGCGGCGTGCGCGCCAGAATCCGCACCACCGTGCACAGCGCCCGGCCAATGGGCAGGAGGGACGCCTCGCGTGCCAGCCCCAGGGAGGTTGTCAGCCAGAGCCGATAGCACACCCGTCCCGAGGTCGAGGGGGAGGAGGCGTCCCCGGTGCCGGCATCCCCCGCCTCCAGCAGGGTCAGGTCCGTGCCGGAGGAGCGCGAGTGCGACAGGAGGTGATCCGCCGGGCTGGGCGTCGGCGAGGCGGCCCGGCCGGCGGCGTCCACCCGGCGGAGGACATCGGCGCTGTGCGATCGCCCGAGGCCGCCGGAGGTGCCCGGGCTGCTGGGGTCCATTCCGGCGGCGGCGGCGGCGGCGGCGGCGGCGGCGGCGGCGGCCCCGGGGGCGTTGGCCGATCCCGGGCCCGCCGCGGCGCTGCCCGCCCCCGAGGGATTCCCGGCCGAGCCCGGAGCCTGGGCGGCCCCGCCGCCGGCCGGACGCAGGGCCGACGCGGCAGCCGTCAGCATCTGCACACAAGTGACCGCCAGCCCGGGGTGGCCACCAGTTCGGGCACAAATGTCCACGGCAATGGCATCGCCATCGCCAGGGAGCCCGAGCACCGGCGGGCGCTGGGGCCCGGCCGCGGGGAGGGCACCTCCGCCACCCCCATCCACCGCGGCGGGGGCCGGCGCCGACAGGCCTTCCCGCTGGAGCCCGGCATCCGACCGGAAGGACAGCATCGTCGTGGGGAGGGCCTCGGCCGAGGACCGGCCGAAGGTCCAGCCCCGGTCGTGGGACACCTGCTCCAGCAGGGCGGCCACCTGCTCCGGGCCCCACAGGCGTAGGCGCACGCGCGAGCCGGGAGGCCACACCCGGAGCAGAGCCAGGCGCGTCTGGGCGCACGCGGTGCACACCTTGCCCCGGGGCACGGGGCTGGCCACCGGCGGGGGAGCCCCCCCGGAGCCGGGGTCCGTGGCAACCGGGATCGGCCGCTGCAAGTCGCACGCCAGCAGCCGGGCGCACGATCGCGGCGAGCCAAAGAGAACCACCGAGCGCAGAACCTGCCCCGGGTCCCCGGACCAGTGTGCCGAGCTGAGCGCCCGGGCAAAGCTCTCGATGACCGCCGGAGAGGCGCACCGCGACAGGGCATCCACCCCGTCGATGATGAGCAGCGTCCGAGCCGAGGCCGGGGGACAGGAGCAGGCCGCCTGCGGCCGGGCCATCCCCGGGGGCTGGACATCGTCCAAGGACCGCCAGGCCGGCCCGCGCCGAGCGCAACGTGGCGACGCCAGCGGCGGCCCCCCCGGAGCGCCTGCCAGCAGCCGGGTCGGCAGCTCGGAATCCGATGCCGCCCGTCGGAGACCGGAGGAGCCGCCCTCCGGGCCAGGGCCCGGCCCGGCCCCGGGCCGCCCGCCAGCAGGCTGGCCACCTTGCTCGCAATCCGGCCGGTGCCAGCGCGACAGCTCGTCCTCCATGCCCAGGTCGCCGGGGCCCGGGGTGGCCAGCGACTCGGAAATGGCCCCAAGAGGCCCGCCCGCCGCGAAGATGGCCTTGAACCAGGCCAGGCTGGCCTCGAGCCCGGCCCCGGCCGCCGGCAACGTCGGCGACAGGAGAAAGGGCGGCGTGGCGGCCCCGGGCGGGAAGCCGGCCCCGGCCCCGGCCCCGGCCCCGGCCCCGGGCCCGGGCCCGGGCCCGGCCGCCGGGCCAGGGAACGACAGCCCCGGCGGTGTTGACCGCCCGGCACCGAAGGAGGCCGAACGGCGGAAGGCCGCAGCCGCGGCTGCCGGCCCGGGCGGCTCCTGCCCGGCCGGCCCATCGCCCCCAGAGGCATGGGCATCGCCCATGGCCATGGTGGTGCTGGTGGCAATCGCCGCCGGGTGAAGATGCTGGTGGAAGGATGCCTGGCGGCGTGGGTGCAGGGGGTGGTCGGACACGGGCCCGGGGACGGGCGACACCTGGCCCGGCGGGTGGAGCCCGGCAGCGACGGACCCCGGGGCCAGGTGAAGCATCGAGGCCGAGATGTGGGCATTCAACTGTTGCCAGAAGACGGCCGGGTCGTGAAAGGCCCCGGTGGCGGTGCAAGCGCCGACGGACCCGGAGGGAGGGGCCCGGCCGGCCGCCGGCCGACCCCCGCCGAGCCCCTGTGGCCCGGGGGAGGGGCCACGGCCGGACGCCGCCCCGGCCATCCCCTCGCCATGCAGCAGGGGCGACAGCGGCGACGGGGCCGCAGAGTCGCCGTCCGGCGGCTGGGTGCCAGCACTGGCGGGCGGACTGGGCGAGGAGGGCTTGAAGATGTGCTGCTGGCGGAGCTGTGCTTGGCGCCCGGGAGGGGCGCAGCAGCACCAGGATGAGGGAACCTGCGGGTGGAAGTAGCTCCCGAGCAGGGCATTTCCCCCGCTTTGGGGAAGGGTGATGCTGGGGACGCGTGCATCCGTGCGACCGCCCGTGCAGCAGGCAAATCCGTCGGGAGGGGGAGGGGG
>NW_009242977.1:1019204-1020652 GCF_000388065.1 Fonticula alba
GGGGGGGGGGCAATGCACAGGGTAGGTGTGAGGGAAGGCAGGCCGGCCAGGCAGGACGGCCGGACCGGAGCCACAGCTGGCCGGGGTAGAGGTCAGGTACGCACACAAGAGCCGGGCCGCGTTCAGACCACCAATGCGCCAGCGCCAGGGCCGATGTGGAGCAGCCACTCCCGCGCGGGCCGGTGACGATGGAATTCTGCCCGGCAAGGACACGCTCCTTGATGTCTGGGCATGCGGGGCAAGGGCCGTGGGTGTGGGCGTGGTCAGGTCAGCATGGGGCCGCGTCATGGTATGGCCGACTGTGAGGCGCTCCTCGTGCCCGGGCCGGTGGGTGGGGAAGGGAAAGGGGGGGGGGGGGGAAGGAAAGCAAGGGAGAAGCCCCCATCACACATCGACGGACCATCGATCATCGGCTCGATGTAGTAATAGTTGGATCTGCGGGAGGGCCGCACCGGGCCATCGGTGCAGAAGGTCTTGCAGGTGTCCGGCCCGGCGCCGGAGGGGTGCCCGGGGGTGTAGGAGCTGGCCCCGGGCGGGGTGGTGGCCGTTGGCGTGGCCGACGTGCCGAAGCTCGGGATACGATGGTGGCCACCGCCGGACGGGGAGCTCCGGCCTCCCGGGAGCGGGTAATTCGAGCCCGGCGTCACGCCGGGCACCGCGATCGGCGTCACCATGGGGCCCGATCGGACAGAGCGGGCGGGCGTCGGGCAAAGTGGGGCGCCGACGGCGGCGCCGGGCTCATGGCACGCACTGGCGAGGCCAAGCGACTGTCCACCCACCGCGGAGACCGCGGCCAGGGGGAAGGCAGGTGGTGCTAGGCGAGACGGCAGCGACCGGCCAGTCTACGCGGTCGCGGGAGCGGCCGGCGGCGGCGGCGGCGGCGGCGGCGGGATCGGAGAAGAAATGGGGGGTCGGGTGGCGGGGGGGGGGGGCGCGGAGGCGAAGCAGGGAGAGAGGGCAGGCGTGGTGGAGGGGAGTCGGGAGCAGAAGGTGAGCGCTGTTCCCGGAGGACTCAGCCCCCGATGTGACGGTCGGCTAACAATCGGCCAGACAGGCGGTTCTCCGCAAGAGGGCGCCGGCGGGGTGTGGGGGCCCTTTCGCGACGCGGCCAATGCGTGTGGTCGGCGATCAGGCCGGCAGCCATCCCCGAGCCCCGCCCCCAAATTGATCGGCGTGCCGGGCACATCCCCACCACCCTCCGAGCGATCCGTCCAGCTGTCCCTGCCGGGGGGGGGGGGGGGCCAACAGGCAGGCATGTCCGTGTGTTGGCGTGCCCGCGCGCGCACTCGCGCGCGCCCGCGCATGGCGTTGTCGAGTGATCATCAGTGCATTTATTTTATTTGAATTTCCCTGGCTCCCGCGGCCCGCGGAAGGCCCCGGGGATGGGTCGGAGCCTGGAACGCCAGGCCCAGGGCATGGCGGGAACAAGCGAGCGCGTCCACTGCCCG
>NW_009242977.1:1021152-1025089 GCF_000388065.1 Fonticula alba
CCCCCCCCGTGCCCGCTCTAACCCTCCCGGCCGCCCCGCGGTCTCGCGGCTTCAAAAGAACAGCCGCGCGCGTGACCTTTTCTGGGCCCGTGACAGGGATACCGTTGGCAGCAGCCGCCCCGGGCGCTTGCCGCTTGTCTCGGCCCGCGCATGCGACGAAGGGCGCCAGCTGGCTGGCTGGCTGGCTGGCTCCATCTGTGCGCCCGGCAGACAGGGCTGGCCGGCGGTGCGCCGCCTTCCCTGCCGCCGGACGCTGTGCATGCGGCACCCCTCCGCATACTGGGCCCAGAGGGAGAAGGGGGCCAGAGACACCCCGAGGCGCGGCCCGGCGACGGGCAGCCACCGGGTCCCGGAGGCGGCGGCCTTTTTCTCGGGCCAAGCCTGGGACCTGGCTAGTCCGGCCAAAGGCCATGCAAGGCTTCTTCCCTCCCTCCTGTTCATCACACCGCACGCGCCTCGCCCTCTCCTCGCGCCTTCCCCTTCCCCTCCCCCTTCCCCCCGGCACCTGTCCCTATCCTCTTTGCGCCATGCAGCAGCCGCCGCCCATGATGATGATGGGTCACCCTCCGGCCCCCCTGCCGGCGGTTACCTCGGTGATCCCCCCCAATCAGACCATTTACATCAACAACCTCAATGAGCGGATCAAGAAGGACGGTGCGTGGTCGGCCTCTCGTGCGGCTGCCCTTTTGGTGCTCTCTCAGCTGCGGCGGCCCATGCCTGGTGGCGGCCCTCCCTCCCGATTATGGCGGTTATGCCACTCCTCACTCACTTCTCCCCTTGGCCGCCGCCCCCCGCTCCTCCCCCCGCTCCTCCCCCCGCTGTAGAGCTCAAGCGCCAGCTGTACAACCTGTTCAGTTGCTACGGGACCGTTCTTGATGTGGTCGCCGGGCGCTCGGTCCGCCAGCGCGGCCAGGCGTTCGTGGTTTTCTCCGAGGTTACCTCCGCCACGGAGGCCATGCGCCATATGAATGGCATGCCTTTCTTCGGTCAGCCGATGGTGCGTGCCGCCGCCTTGCGACGGGTTGTTTTCTCTTTGTGTGTCTGCGCCTCCTGTCTCCCTCTCGTCCTTTTTGTGCGTGCTAAAAGACCGCCCCACCGCATTTGTTTCCGCCGCCATGTACACCCCCCCCCCCTCCGATTGGGCCTGGTCACGCGCACAGCGCATTGCCTTCGCCAAGACCAAGTCCTTCGTGGTTGCCCAGCAGGATGGCTCGTATGCCGAGCTCCGCCACCAGCGCGACGAGGAGCAGAAGCGCCGCCGGGAAGAGGGCGACACCCCGCAGGCCAAGCGCGCCAAGAGTGCGTGTCTTGCCCGCTCCTCTCTTCCCCTTCCGGCGGACTGTTGCTATTGCTGCCGCTTTTTCTTACCCCCCTTTCGGCTTCTCCCCCTTTCCCCCTCTCCTTTTGCCCTCGCTTCCGCGGGTCCACAGGCGAGTCCTCCGGCCGCTCGGTCTCGGCTCCCTCGGCTGCCCTCACCGCCGAGGACCGCAACCTCCTCCCCTACAAGATTCTCTTCGTGCAGAACATCCCGGAGGGTGTCAGCCAGGACGAGCTGGAGAAGCTCTTCAAGCCGTGCGTCTCCCCCCTCCCCCCTTCCTCTCTCTCTCTCTCTCTCTCTCTCTCTCTCTCTCTCATTTTTTGCCTCTCATGGCCCTCCCCCCCTCCCTTGCCTTTCCACTCCGCCACCTGCTCCCGCTGACCCCGGAACGCCTGCCCCCCCCCCCCCGCCGCCGCCGCCCCCCTCTTCCCCCTACTGCCCCTGGCGCTCAGGTATCATGGCTTTGTGGAGGTCCGTGTGGTCCCCTCGCGGCCGGACATTGCCTTCGTCGAGTACGAGAACGAAATGTTCTCCACCTCGGCCATGGAGAAGCTGCAGAACTTTGCCATCACCCCTTCGCATATGATCAAGATCACCTACTCCAAGCAGTAATGGCGCGCGCCGATGTTTTTTTTTCCTCCTTCCCTCCACTTCGTCCGGTCCTCCCTTCCTTGTGTTCGACGGCTGGCTCTTTTGCTCCGACAATCGGGCACCAGCCTCCCCCTCCCTCTCGCGCGAAAATAAAAAACACCTTCCCCTGTCTGGCCCCCTTTTGAAGAGGGAGATTCATGTATCATCATCACGCGCGGCCCTCCGATGTCTCTTGGACCCGGGCACCAGGGGAAGATATTTCGATGTATTTCGCGGTGTGTACCCTCGTCGGGAGGAGGGAGCTGGTGAGGGGATCACGGCGGGCTCTGGGGGGGGGGGGGGAATTTGGAAGGTGAAAGGGCGGGTGGCCGCACGCAGGGAGGTCCTCGCGTGTCGGAGACAAAGGGCAAAAGACCGCGGGCCGGGCCGTGGGCAGGGGGGCCCTCAAGCGCGACGCTGGTTCTTGGGCATGATGAAGAATGACCGGACGATGTACACTTGCAGCAGGGCCAGGCCGATGATGAAAAGGCATTCGATGACCGTGGTCCAGAAGACGCGGCGCTCGGTTTGCACGACGGTGAACATGTTGCGCTGGGTGGGCGGAGAGGGGCGGGGAATTTGCCGGGGGTTAGAGCATGGCACAGGGGGGGGGGGGGGATTCCGCGAGCCGGGGTGCTGGCGTGGCGAGCGTCGGCCGCTGGCGTATATATGTATATATATATATATGTGTGTGTGTGTGTGTGTGTGGGAGCGGGAGCGGGACCGGAGGGAGGGATGCCCCGATGCGCACCTTCTCACGCGTGTGATAGTAGCCCTGGTTCGAGGCGATTCGATCGTACGCGGCGTAGGCCTCCTGGAAGAGCTCGTCAATGGTGTTCAGGGTATTGTGGACAACCTGGTTCGAGGCGTTGGGGTTGCTGGGCGGCGTGGCACGCGGCTTGGGAATGACCGGGGCCGGGCGCATGGCCTCCTCGCCGTTGATGCGGACGTCAAACTTGATGACCTTGTGCGAGAAGGTGGACATCTCGTTGGAAAAGCAGAGGGCATACTCGCCCGGGTCGTCGGCAATGAAGAGGGCCTCGCCATCGGACTCCTTCTTGCCCGAGTGCAGGACTCCCCCGACCGGGTCGCGGATCTCATAGTCGATGTCCATGTCACCGCCGGAGAGGACCTAGCCGCCGAGCGGGGCCACGGTGAGCATGACGTGTGTGTGTGTGTGTGTGTGTGTGTGTGTGTGTGTGTGTGTGTGGGAGAGAGGGAGGGAGGGAGAAAGGGGAGGGGGCGTGTGTCAGGGTGGGGATCTCCGATGGTACATATGTAAGGGTGGAGAGGCCGAGGGAGGGGGGCAACCAAAAGCACACAGGGCGCGAGGATGGGCAGAGGCCGTGGCGCGGCGAACGCACGGAGAAGGTGAACAGCAGACGGTCGTTAGCCACGGCATCCTGGTAGAAGCAGACGGTGTCATGCTGCTCCAGCTCGACGGTGAGGGCGGGGGTCGGCCGAGGGGCTGCCAGCAGACCAAGGACCGCCAGCGCCAGCAGGACCAGACCCGAGCACGACTTCAGTAGGCGGCTCATGGTGGTGATGGTGGTGCGCAAGGGGGAGGGGAGGGGGGGGGGAGGGGCAGCAAGGGAAGGACGGAGAGAGCGGCCAAGAGGGGGGGAAGGGGGGAGGGAGGAGAAGGGAGCTAGAATGTGTTGTTCGGGCTGTCGGTGCAATGCCCTCGCATCAAGGGTGCCCGGTGATCTGCATCCTGCGCTCCCTCTCTCTCTCTCTCTCTCTCTCGTTCTGGCCCGGTCGCGGGAAGAAAGGTAGGCTGGTGGAGCGCCCCCCCTCCCCCCGAGCACGTCTGGGGTGGAGGAGCGCAAGTCACTCCGCGACACATCCTCCCGCCCTTCTCGCCGGCCGCACTGCCCCGCCCCGGTCCATCACCCCCCCGCCCCGCCGGGAACACTAGCTAACACCACGCCGGTGCGGCCACCGGGACTGGCATGCACGCGTCTAATGGCGGCTCGTGCCGGGGGGGGG
>NW_009242977.1:1025099-1025870 GCF_000388065.1 Fonticula alba
GGCCACCGGGACTGGCATGCACGCGTCTAATGGCGGCGGTGGGGGGGGGGGGGGGGGGGGGGGACTTGTGCGCGAACCCGCAGGCCCAATCTACCCTCCTTCGGCCATGATATTCCCGCCCTGAGACGACCGCCAAGCGGCGGAGGCAGCGGCACCCCCCTCCGGGCGGGCCCCGCCACCGAGAGAAGAGCCCTGCGCCGGCAGAGCGCGCCGCCGCAAGACGCGAGACCGGGGAGCCAGCCGTCATGGAGGCGCTGGAATAACATGACCCGCCGGACGTGACGCCCACATGATCAGACGCGGTCAATGGTCCTCCGTCGCTCCAAGTGTGTCTGTGGTCCAAGGAGCTCTCGCCAGCTCTCGTTTTTTTTTTTTCTCTCTCGCACCCAGGCGCGCCGGGCCCTTCGCGTCGGAAGGGGGACGGGGCGTGCGCCGGCCAGCACGGCTGTGGGGCCAGGGCGCGCCTGGGCCTTAACCTGAGCCTGTGTCGCGCCGCTTTGGCACGGGCTCCTCTCCCTGCCTGCGGTTCCGGTGGGCTGGGGGGTGCGCAATCGGCTTCTTTGAGGCGCGGCAGGTCGCCGCCGCGCTGGGGCGGGGCTTTTTTGAGCTTCGGCCGGGCGGGCCCGGGCGGCTGGCTGGGCGAGGGGCAACCTGGCGGTGTTGGGGGGGGGGGGGACCGCGGGATCCGGTGGTAGATACCGCTGCATGCTCAAGGGGTCAATGAAACTCCCCCCCCTCCCCCGCACTGGGACCGGGGACTTTTCTAACGGT
>NW_009242977.1:1026115-1030200 GCF_000388065.1 Fonticula alba
GTGGTCATGGTTTACGTCCGCCTTTTGCTGGGTTAAGTCCGTGTCCTTGTCGCGCTCGAAAAGAGTGCGGCGCCTTTGTGACGGTCGGGGGGTCTGGCCCAAGGCTCGGTTCCTCGTTGACACCCACCGGGCCCAATGAGGTGGGCCTGCCTCTTCACTCCGTGCGGCTCTCTCCCTGCGTCGGTTGCCGCCCCCCGCCCCCCCGCCCCCCGCCCCCCGCCCCCCCTCTCCCCTCCCCCTGGACGCCGATCTTCCCTCGCCACCAAAGCAGGTCTCCGTACCCCGGGTGCGGGGTCGGGCGCGATCGCTGGTTTGCTATTTCCCGGGCTCTCGCGGCCAGGGTGAACATGGTTGGCTGGCCGGGGCGGGGGAGACCGTCGACGACGGGGGGCGCCGAGGAAACGGGGGGGGGGGTTGGGGGATCCGCGGGTGTGCACCCATGGAATGCCCACTGATACCGCATACGCTCGGGTCCTCGCGCGTTTCAACCCAGGCCCCCCCCCCCCCGCGCCCCGGGCCCCGGGCCCGCTCGTCTTCTTTGTCCGCCCCTCATGCCAGCAAGGTCCGGTCCTGGGGGCCTGGGGCCCGTGGCGCAAGAACGCGAGCCGAGCTGGGGGCCGGGGCGCGCGGATGCCGGCGCGAACATGGCCGTATTCTTCTATCTCGGCCCCGTGGACGCGTTGCCGCCCCCTGGCCCCTGCCCCGGCTCCCGGCGGGCCCGAGCCCCGATCCTGCCCGGGCACTAGCCTCCGCCTGCCTGCCGGGGGGAGGGGGCACACGTCCGACGAACGTGTGCGTGTGTTTGTGTGTCTGTGTGTCCTGGACAAGCTCCGCGTGCGGGGGCAGCGCGGGGTACCCGGACACACCCGGACACACACGCACACGCACACACACACACACACACACACACACACACACACACACACACACACACACCAATGTCCCTTGGATTATGGGCACCTAGCGGCCCGGGGCGCATCCCCTTAGTTCAGGATGTGCTGTGGCGCGGTGCCACGTTGGCGCCCTCGCGCAACAAATCTCCTGCCTCTTCTCCCCCTTCTCCGTCCCCCCTCCCCTCCCCCCCAATCGCCTAGACTCGCGCGCGTAAGTCCCCTCCCTTCTCCCTCCCCCTCTCTGTCTTCCGCTGGATTTATCTGTCTTTCGCTCTCTTCCCCCCCCCCCCCACACGCCCCATTCCCAAGGCTGACCCCTTGCCCACAGAAGTCGCCCCATCTCCCAAGCGTCCTCTTTCCTCCCCCTCTTCCCTCCCGTCCCAGCGTCATGAGCAGCCGTCCGCCCAAGAAACAGATCGACCCGAGCGTGCGTCCCCCCCCCCTTCCCCCCCTTCCTCCCTGTCCGGCCTCCTCGCACCCACCCACACACGGCCCCATCCACCCAACACATCGCCGCTCACTTCGCTGACCAACCACATGCGTCCCATGCAGACTCTTTCCCCCGAAGAGCGGGCCATTTACGAGCGCTATGGCCAAGTCCGCAGCAAGCCCCTCATCAAGGTGCGTCTGCCTGTCCCTTCTTCCCCCTCCCCCCCCCTCCCTCCTCGTCCTTCTCGACTTGCTGTCGCCCTCTTCCTCCCCCGCATGCCTCGCTCACGCCGATCCCCTTCATGTTCCTCCCCTTCCCCGGCACTCTCCCCGCTCCCTCCTCCCCGTTGCATAGGGCACCCGCAAGTACTTCGACTCCGGTGAGTATGAGATGAACCGCTCGAAGGGCGCCAACGGCGGGGGCCGCGCCTCCAACAAGCTCGGTGGCAATGACCTCGTCGGTGTGGGCATCCCCGACCCGCGCAACATCCCCCACTCGGTGCCGGAGTCGACGCCTGCCGGGGCCGACGTCGCTCCCCCTCGCGCGTCCAGCCGTCTGGCCTCCAGCGTTGTGACCGCCGGCTCGGATGACGAGGACGACAAGGCTTCCGGCACGGGTGCCGGCCCCTCGGCCGGTGGCGTTCCGGCTGGCGTCTCTAACCAGGACTAAGGCGTGTGCATATATGCCTGCACGCCGGGGCAAGGGGGGGGGGGCCTTTCATTTCTGCCGCTCCCCTGACCGGTGTTTGGGCTGTGTGCGCTTTGGCCCCCCCCCCCCCCCCTCCCCCCTCCCATCTGTATGCATGGTTGCCTCTGTGCCGCTGGTTTTGTCTGTCCTCCCTTCTGCCCGGTGGGACACCTTTGAGCCGAGCCATTATCGCACGGGTCCTGCGCCCTGGACATGCCGCTGACGCGCTGTGTCCCTCTTCTTCCTTTCCCCGCCCCGGTGGCTGTCGTTGCTGCTGCTGCTGCTGCTGCTGCTGCTGCTGCTGCTGCTGCGCGTGCCAGCACGTGTCCCCTGCCCCCCCCCCCTCCTGGCCCGAGGCCGTCTCCCTTCCCCCCTCTTCACATGCCTCTCTATCTATCCTTATCTCCCCCCTCCCCCTCCTCTCTCTCTCCCCCCTCCCCCTCCTCTCTCTCTCCCCCCTTCCATGCCCTCCTTCACCGCAATACAGAGAGAGGAAGAGGCTGCGTGTGTTGTGCGCACTCCCTCCCGCTTCTGTACACTTCCCCTCCCAATACGAAACAACCCAAACGTATTGTTCTGCGTGCTTGCGTGCTTGCGTGCCTGTGTGCCTATGTGCCTGTGTGTGTGTGTATTATGTATGCATCTGCATCTGCATGTGCACATGCACCCTCCGAGATGTTACATGAGCGTGGGCAGGCTTTTAACTTCATACAAGGGAGTGACTCCCACCCAGCTCCTGCACCCTGCCGGGCGGCAGGGGCAAGCGCGGCGGCGGGGCCGGGTCACCGCGTGAAGGAGGAGCAGACCCAAGAAAAAAAAAAACACCCACCCAGGCCTGGGGAGGGGGAGGGGCGCGGGGCGGGCCCGGCCGGGGAACAATCCCCGAGCCAGATCGGCCAAGCTGCCAACGCAGGCCCATGGTTGCCGGCCGACACGCGCCTCGCCCGAGGCATGTTGTGTGCGCGTGCTGGTCTTCCGCATGCAGCCCTTCCCCTCTTGGGCGGCGAGCGGGTCTCCGGGTGCGGCGCGTCCTTCTCGTCGGGCAGGTGGGTGAGAAAGATAGACGGGGGCAGACGAAATGTCTCGATTTCGTCACATGACCGCCATTTCGACTGCTTCTTCCCCGCCCCTCGTCCGGGGGGGGGGCGGACTCGCCGCCTGCACGCTTCCGGGAGGGGCCGGGGGGGGGGGGGGGGGGGGAACCGAGGGCCGATGGCGCGTCCGGACACCGGGCGGGTCACCGCCGGTGTCCGTGTCCCTCCGCGCGTAGCCGGCGCTTGGGCAGGCAGATGGTATGTTCTAGAGCAGTGGCGCAGCCGGCCAGGCCGCGAGCAAGTCGAGATCGGTGGTGTTCGGGTGCCCCCGCACGCGGGGGCCGGAGAGGGGGTCAAAAGGGCTCCAAGATGTCCCCCCCGCCCATTAGACAGGCGGTCGCCGGGCCCGGATTCGGAATCCGAAGACCAGGGGGCCGGGGGGGCCTACGCCCTGGTAAGGCGGAGATCTCCGCCTTCGCAAGCATGCATATTTGCCCGCGCAGCCCCGGGCGAGGGACGGGCATGCATACCGCCGGGGCCGGACGGGCTGGGAGATCCCCCCCCCCCCCCCCCCCTGTCCCGCTCCTGGCGGCGTCCCTGCCCCGCAGTGCGCACTGCGCATGAGTCGTGCTCGCACCTGTGTGTATCTCTCTCTGTCTGTCCCTGTCTGTGTGTGTATGTGTGTGTCTGATTGTGTCCCGGCCCGTGGCCATGGGTGTCCCCGGTGGCGCCGGGGGCGACCATGGCCGTGTCCCTGCGCCCGGGTGTGGCTGCGTCCCCTTGCCCGGGCGACGATCTGGCCGGTTTTCGGCCGCCCCACCCCGGTTCTGGGGCTGTGGTCCCTGGCAGCCCCTTTCTCCCTCCCCCTCTCTCCCTCTCTCCCCCCCCCCCTTCCCCGGCTGCGCCTTCCCTTCCGGCCTCCTGCGCCACCGCCGCCGCCCCTCTCATTCCCCTCCCCATTTGTTCGGCGCCCCGTCCCCACCGCAACCCCAGCCCCGGACCGTCCTTCTCCTCGTCTGGCGCTCCTCCCCTCCCCCTCTC
>NW_009242977.1:1030527-1046529 GCF_000388065.1 Fonticula alba
TGCTCCAACCGCACGCCTCCCCTGTCCCACACCATGAACAACTTCTCGATGATCATCCGCAACGTCGAGCGGGGTGGTGCGTCCTCTCTCTCTCCCCCCCCCCCCCGCCGCCCTGTCCCGCCCCTCCATGCTGACCCCCCGGGTACAGACCTCGAGTCGCTCTACATGCTCTGCGAGATGCTGCTCCTCTCCAACCAGGCTTCCCTGATGATGTTCCCGTATGGCGAGTTCAACCGGGTGATGTTCAAGAAGCTGGCTCCCTCTGCCGAGCTGGACGACGAGACGGTCATCTTTTCCACCGCCTCGCTCACTTGCCTGGAGAACGCCTGCGAGGCGCAGCCCATGCTGGTGCTGCACCTGGCCAAGCCCCTGGCCCCGGTCCTGGCGGAGTATGTGGCCCAGGAGCGGTACCCCCTGCTCCGGGAGCAGGCCATGTCCATGGCCTTGAAGCTGCTGGCCGCGCCGACCGCCCCGGCAGCCGCGCCCCAGACCCGGACCTTCTTCACCTTCCTCCGGCGGGCCGGCCCCACGGCGGCCCCGCTCGACCCGCCCCCCTTCTCGGACTTCATCACGGTGCCCGATGACCTGGGCCTGACCATCGGCATGCCGCGGCTGGTGCTCATGCCGCTGGTCCGGGCCGGGCTCTTTGGCGAGGCCCTCCGGGCCCTCGGCAATTCCACCGGCCATGTGCAGCGCCATGCCCTGGAGCTGATCTTTGCCCTGATGCACACCCCCTCGCTGGAGATGTTCGCCTGCCCGATCTTCGAGTCCAAGTGGCACCGGACCTTCGTGGCTCGGTCCCCGGTGCCGGCCGGCGCCTTTGCCCGGGTGGTGCCTGCCTTGCGCCAGGTGGCCGACGATGGGCGCCTCTTCCGGCGCTTCCTGCCGGCCCTCTTCGATCTGGCCTTCATCATCAACACCGAGCTGCCGGCCCAGCGGGGCGAGCTGCTCGACTCCTCCAGTCCCATCCGGTATCTGTCCTCGGCCGAGGTGTACGAGCGTCTCTTCGACGAGGAGACCCTGCTCTTCTTGGTACTGTTGGGGCTTGGCCCGGCCATACTGGCCCGACACCACCTTCCGCTTTCTCTCCCTCCCCCCCCCCCTCTCTCTCTCTCTCTCCCGGGCTTTTCTTGCGGCCATGTGCCATCCTGCTGCTGACCCTTCCCCCTCCCCTCGCGCTTGATGCCCTCGTCCCCCGCGATCCTTCCCCTCGGGCCGCCAGTTCGACACGCTCATGCAGCGCCCGGACATGCCGGTCTGCGATGCCGGCCAGATTGCCCTCCTGTGTGACATTCTCTTCCAGCTGGGCAACATGTCGCCCAATTTCCGTGCGTCCTCCCTCTCCTCTGTGTCACTCGCCTCGGGCCCCTGCCTTTCTGTCCTTCTCTCCGTCTCTCACACAGACACGCTTTCACTCTGTCTCTCTCTCTCTCTCTATCGCGCGCGCGCTCTCTCTCATCCCCCCTCTGATCCGCTGCTTGTGCTGTCGGCCACAATGCTGCCCCCCCTCGGGATCGGCCCTGCCAAACACACACACACACATACACACACACACACACACACACACACACACACACACACATACACACACACACACACATTCACACACATCTCTCACCAATCCCCCACACTCCTCACTTGACAGTGCCTCTGCTGGTTCGCCGCCGTGCCGACTGCCTCCCGCAAGTGTGCCGCTGGCTGCTGACCAGCGCGCTGGACCTGCCGGCAGCCCAGGTCCCCTGGCTGCCGTGGCTGCTGCCCGGCATGGCGCCCACCCCCGGGCCCGCGCCGGCCGCCTATCGGAATCTGGCCACCACCAAGGACGGCCCGGGCAATGCCATCAAGGTGGTGTTCACCCTGCTGGCCATGGCCCGGGCGGACTTCCGCACCACGCCGGCCTCCGGCCCGGCGCTGCGGCATCTGTTCGACATCCGGGCCGATCCCTTCCTGGTGCCGAAGTTCAGCAGCAGCTCCACCGGCTTCAGCGCGCGCATGCACTTCTCCAGCCTCGAGGGGGGCCTGCTGTCGGCCGCGCGCCGGGGCGACGTGCATGAGGTCCTGCGCACGCACTTCAACCGGGAAATGCCCCGCGTCCAGAGCGACCACCTGTCCTGGATCTCCTTCAGCCCGGGGCTGGCGCAGGTGCTGGAGGCGGCCGGCTGCGGCGGCGGCGGCGGCGGCGGCGGCGGCGGCACGACCTCCGGCCCCGGGGCCGCCACCGACGCCCCGGAGCCCACCTCCTCCGGGGCCAACTACCAGCCCATCTACGCCGATGGGGCGGTGGTCCTGGAGCCGGAGCAGCTGGCCATCCTGACCGCCGGCACGGTCACCGACTGGGGCCGGCACCAGGCCCGGCGCCTGGCCGAGGATTTGACCCCGGCCGCGGCGGCCCACCTGGCCGGGGACTTCCTCGTGCAGGTGCTCCCGGTGCTGATCCTCGGCTTCCTCAAGGCCAAGGTCGACAACATGGCGTACATTGGCCTGCTCCGGGCCCTGGTCCGGGTTTTGTCCCTGCCGCGGGTGGTGGAGACCCTGTGGCCGGGGGCCGAGGCCGCCACCGGTCCCGACACCTCGGTCCTGCCGCTGCGGCAGCTGGCGCAGGTGGTGCTGTCCACCCTGCCGGCGGCGCGGTTCTGCTTCGAGGTGCTGATCAATGGCAGTGACAGCGGCCTGGTGCCGGATGCCCCGTGCAGCCTCTTTGCCACGGATCGCCGGTCGCCCATGGCCTCCATCATGACCCTGCAGCTGGTCCGGCTGTTGGTGGATCTCCTGCCGACGGCCGATGAGCATGGGGTCCTGGCGGCGCGGCTGCGGGCCCTGGCCACCATGCCGGCTCCCGAGGGTGCGCCTTCCGACGCGCTGGCCATGGCCTTCCTGTGCCCCCCGCCCGGGGCGGTGGCCCTGCTGGAGCGCCGGCCCTTTGCGCAGTCCCTCCGCCGGGAGGGCGCGCTGCACACGCTGCAGCGCTTCCTCCAGAGCTCCTGCGTGCACCGGCCCGTCGGGCTGGGGCCGTACCTGGGGGCCTCGCGCGAGGTCCATGCCGGCCATCTGGCCGTGTGCCAGCGGCACATCACGGCCTGGTTCCACTTCCAGACCGGGTCCCTGCTGAATGTCCTGGAGCAGATGGCCACTCAGCCGGCTGCCGGGGCCGCTTCGGCCAGTGCTGCTGCTGCTGCTGCTCGGCGTGCCGCCCGGGCCCTCTCCGGCGATGCCCTCATGTCCGATCCCGATGGCAGCCCCATTGCCGAGGGCGGTGGGGCCGATGAGGATGATGATGCGCTGGAGGGCGCCGGGCCGATGGCCTTCGCGCTGCGCTTCCTGGCCGCCCTGCCGGCGGACATGGTCCCGGCCGGGCTGGCCACCTTCAGTCGCCTCGACACGTTGGACCTGCTGACCCATGTGGCCGGGGCCTTGGACACCACGCAATCCATCCCCCTGCTGGTGGCCTACCTGGGGGTGGTTGCCTCGCTGCTGGTGGGCGAGGTGTTGCCCGAGGCCGGGGCCTGCGCGGCCGGCTCGGCCAGCAGTCCCGGGGCCGGGCCGGCGGCCGGTTCCCCCGGGTCCGGGTCGATGGCCGGCTGCCCCGGCAGCCAGGCCACCCTGCTGGGCCGCAGCGACTCGAGCGTCCTGAGCACCTTCGAGTTTACGCAGTCCGGCCTGGCCGAGCGCCTGGTCGACCTCTTCACCATGAGCACGAGCATGGCGGCCGATGGGCCGGCATCGGCCCCGCCGTCCAAGTGGCTGGCCCAGCTGTCGGCCTTTGTGTTTGTCTTCTTCGGGTGGCCGCTGTCGGACCACGTGTCGGCGGCCGATGCGGCCGTCATCCGGACGTTGCCGGTCCCGCCGCCGGCGGCGCTCGAGCGTCTGCTGGGCCTGCTGCACAAGACCGTCGGCCGGCACTGCGCCGGCGCGCAAACCCAACTGCCGCTGCTCTTCCCGACGGACAATGACCCGGCGGCGCTGCCCTTCGTGCCGACGGTGCGCGAAGGCTCGGACCAGGACTACCCGGCCCCGGTGGATGAGGAGGCCAAGTCGCGCTCGCTCAAGTGTGCGTCTCCCTGTGCTGTTGCTGCCCGGCTTCTGCGGTTGGCCGGTTCCTTCGGCCCCTTTTCCGGCCCCGTCCTCCCTGTCTGACCGTTCTCCTGCCCTTGGGCCTGCTCGGCTCGGCTCGGCTCGGCCGCGGTGCTCTCCAGATGTCAAGCAAAAGGTCCAGGTCCGTGTGACCCTGGCCTCGGATTCCCTGCTGGCCGGGCATTTTGACGCCTTCGCCGATGGGACCATCAGCAAGGATGTCCTGCTGCCGGCGCAGGCCACCGTGGCGCAATTGGCCCAGGCCGTTCGCCGGATGCAGACCCACCAGTCGAGCATGATGTTCCTGGGGATCGGCCGGAATGACAGCATCGACAATGTGGTGTCCATCGATGTGGACCCGGCCCCGGCCGAGACCTTCTCCTTCCCCTCGCCGTCGTTGGACTTCGATGACGAGGGCCACATTGCCCCGGTGTCGCCCTTTGGCATTCCCTTCTCGAAGCCCGGCGGCCACTCGGACCCGGCCGCCGGTGGCAGCGGCAGCGGCAGTAGCCGGTCATCGCGCGCCTCGCCGGACATGGCGCCGACCACCGAAGCGGCCGGCGGCCCCGACGAGGCGGCCGACCCGGAGACCTCGCGCACTTCGCGCACCCGGTCCGCCGGTCGGCGGATGCTCTCGCGCTCGAACTACCTGCTGAGCTCGCTCCGTCAGCAGGAGGCCCGGCGGCAGGCGGCCGCGGCCGCGGCCGCCCCCCCGGCCGACGAGGCCCCTGGCAACACCAGCGGCAACAACAGCAGCAGCAGCAGCGGCGGCGGCGGCAGCAGCAGCTCCGAGGATGACAGCAGCCCGGTCGGGCGCCGGCGCCGTCGCCAGAGCAGCCCCCCCTCGCGGAGTTCCTCCTCCAGCGAGGACACCGACAGCGACGAGCAGTCGGATGATCAGAGCGACAGCGAGCCCGACAGTGCCAGCATCCTGGAGCTGTTCTCGCGCGCGGCCGCTGCCCAGCCGAACATCATGCCGGATGAGGCCCAGGCGCTGATGCAGCTGATGTCCATGCTGGAGGGGGCGGCTGGCGGTGCGCGCCGCCGCGGGGGTGCCCCCGCGCGCCCCTCCGCCGGCAAGTCCCGCCGTGACATCATCCAGCTGGTTCACGATCGAGACACCCTGCACCGGCCGAAGCTGGACCGCTCGCTGGCGGCCTTCATCCGGAAGAGTGCCGCGCAGTATCCCTTCGCGCCGGACGCCGGCTCCGTCCGGCGGGCTGGCTCGTATCAGGGTACGCTCGCCTGGGGTCCCCTGCTGCGGGTCCTGAGGCCCCTCTTTCTTTGCTTGTGCCTGTGCCTCCTGCTAACTGACCCTTTTCTCGCATCCCCAGATGCCGGCGTCCAGGAGTATTCGCTCTTCCTCGGGGACCGGGCCCTGCCCTACTCGATGTCCTTCCTGCAGGTGCTGAACATCCACTCCCGCGGTGCGTCCCCGGGCCGTCTGCCTGCCTGCCTGCCTGCCTGTCCGATGCTGGCTCCCGTGAGAAGGAAACGGCCTCCACATGCTCGCTGACGTCCCTCTGCCCCCCCCCCCCCCCCCCCCCCCCCCCTCCCGTACCTGTGTGTCTCATCTCGCCCCGGCACAGCCCCCTCCATGTTCATGGCCCATCCGCTGCACATCGAGCTGGTCGTGCGTCCCTTCCAGCCATCGCACTATGCCCCGGTCCATGAGGTCGCGGCCCTCGGCATCCCCGGGACCCTGCTGAATATGCCCTTCGATCCGGCCCACTTTGACGATACCCACACGTGGGTGCTTCCCGAGTCGGACCCCGCGGCCGATCTGGAAACCGCCAACCTCGATGGGGTCGAGCACTTCCTGGCCACACCGCAGGGTATGTCGCCATCGGCCTGGATGTGGGTGTCTTCTGTGTCCTTTTTTTTGTCTTCCCCCCTCCCTCCCCCCCCCCTGGGAGGCTGGGAGCGAGATATCGGGAGCGTATGCGGGCTCATTCTCCTGAGCACCGGTGCCCTCTTGCCTGCCTGCCATCTGACTTTGGACATCCCCCCTGCCGAACGAAGACCTCCTCTCGCGGAACATGCGTCTCCCCTTGATCATCGACCCGAAGTCTGGCTCTCGGGCCATCGGCACGCAGCTGAAGTTCTCCCTGGCGCTGATCCATCTGATCCGGGCCCTGGCCTCGCGGACCTCGCGCTCGGCCTTCTTTGACATGAATCCCACGGTCGACAAGGTGCGCGCTGGCAAAGTGCCCCACGGGCAGCGCTGTCCCCTCGCTCGCTTCCCCTCCTGTCTCCCTCCCCCTCCCCCCCCCTCCCCCCCCTTCCGGTGAACTCACACATTGGGTCGACTTGCTTTGCCATCTCCGCCCCCCCTCGGCATGCAGGCCCAGCTTCCCATCCCCTTCGTCATCTCGGATGCCGAGCTCCCCGGGCGTCGCCAGTACAATGCCTTCGCCAATGCCCACCTGTCGTCCATGCTGCTGGCCGACTTGAACCAGCTGGAGACCTGCCTGACGGCCTCGGTGTCGCCGGTGCTCAAGGCACTGGCCTTCGCCTGTCCGCATCTGTTCTCGGTCGAGTCGCGCTTGCTGCTGGTTCGCAACAACATCACCGGGCCCAAGATCGCCGGGCAGGAGCTTGTCACCCGGAACCCCGCCCTGGAGAGCCAGTACACGCACCTGTTCCCGTACACGGACACCGGGTCGCGCTTTGCCGTCCACCGGCGGGGCCTGCGCGCCAGCTCGCAGCTCATCACCAAGGAGCTCAGCTCCTCCGGTCGCGCGCCGCACATTCGCTTCGACCAGGAAGTTGGCACGGGCTCGGTGCGCCTTTTTTTTTCCCTCTTCTTCTCCCCCTTTCCCACCCCGCCGTATTTCCGCGGCTTTTCCATGGCAACTGACATTCACACCCTGCGTGCACACACACACACACACACACACACACACACACACACACACACACACACACACACACACACACACACGCTGACAGGGCCCCACGATGGAGTTCTTCCACAAGGCGTCGCGTGAGTTTGCTCGACGTGGACTCGGCCTCTGGCTCGGGGACGATCAGTTCGTCGAGCATGTCCCCCGGTCGCCGGACGCCATGGCCCCGGCCGAGGCCCCCAATCGGGCCCCCTACTTCGCCATGCAGTGGCTCTTCGCCCCGTCGGCTGGGCTTGGCCCGGACAGCGACCTGACCGATGTGCCCTTGACCATCGGGGCCGCCGACGCGGCTGGCCCCTTCGTCTCGGTGCCGGACGCCGGGCTCTATCCCCGGCCGACTTTGAGCCAGAACGACGCCCGGGCCTTTGGGCAGGAGCACCTGGTGCACGCGCGCTTCTTTGCCCTGGGCCAGCTGGTCGGCTGCTCCCTGCTGAATGCCACGATCCTGGAGCTGCCCCTGAGCGCGGCCTTCTGGCGCGCGGTGGTCTTCGGGCTGGATGCGGATGTCCCGATGGCCGCCGGGCCGACCGGGGCCGCCACCTCCCCGGGCAAGCCCTGGGCCGATGCCGTGTCCGGCGTGATGGGGGCCACCCCGCGCGCGGCCGTGTGCATGGACCTCCTGGAGGAGGTGGACCCACGGCTGCACATGTCCATGCAGCGGCTCTTCCGCTTTGTGTGTGACAAGCGCCGGATTTTGGCCGACACCGGCCTCTCGCGGGCCGAGCAGGACCGCCAAATCCAGGCCCTGACGCTGGACGGCCAGCCGCTTGAGGCCCTGGCCCTGGACTTCACCCTGCCCGGGGCGCCGCACATCGAGCTGCTCCCCCGGGGGTCGGACATCCCGGTGACCGCGCTCAATGTCGACCGGTATCTGGCCCTGGTCATCCAAAACCTCACCAAGCACTGGTCGATCGCGGCTCGTGTGGCGGCCTTCCGCGCCGGACTCGGGACCTTCCTCGTGGTGGAGGAGCTGATTCCCCTGGTGGCCGGTGGCCTCATGCGGTCGGTGGACGATGTCCCCGGCCAGGCGCCGATGGATCTGCTTCTTGGCGGTGCCACCGAATCGTGGACCTTGGAGTATCTGGCCGAGCACATCCGGCCGTCGTACGGCTTCACGGCGGACAGGTGCGTCGGGTGTGCCCATTGCTGGGGAGAGCCCCTGCTAGTTTGTTTGGGGGGGGGGGCATTTTTCCACACACACCCCGTCTCTCCGCCATTGCTGCTTGCTGACATGCGCCCTTATCCTCGACCTCCTCCCTCCTCCCCTTGCCCGGGTTGCTGGTGTTGCTGCCGCCACGCGTGCGCGCATGGGGCTTCGGCTCTCGCTCTGGCGGGGGGGAAAAAAACATCCAACGATAAACAACCCACAGCCCCGCGTTCAAGGCCCTCCTGCGCGTGTTGTCCGAGCTTGACGACACACAGCGCGCGGCCTTCCTGGCCTTCACCACCGGGGCATCCCGCCTGCCGATCGGCGGCCTGGCCAGCATCCAGCCCCCGCTGAGTGTGGTCAATAAGACCTCCTCGCATGTTGCAAGTGACTCCAGCGCGGCCGGGCCCACCGATGACACGTCGCTTCCCAGCTCCATGACCTGCTCTCACACGCTGAAGATCCCGAACTACTCGTCCGAGGCGATCCTCCGCGAACGCCTCCTGACTGCCATCTACGAGGGCACCGGGAGCTTCCACCTCTCCTGAGGGGGAGCTGGTGCTGCCATGCGTCCTACTTCTGCCCCTTGTCTTCCCTGCTTTCCTTTTGCCTTGCCACCTGGTGCTGGCCCATCCTCTTCTTCCATACCAAATAGAGCTCATTACCCCCTGTCCCACCCCCCTTTTTTCCCCGATATCACTGTCTTTTCTTTTGGCATGTCCGTGCACACGGCCAAGCCGAGGCCGGGAGTGTGGGCTTCGGGTGTGCGTGCGTGCGTGCGTGTGTGTGTGTGTGTGTCTGAGGCAGAGAGAGACCCCCCCCCTCGCGTTCGATGTGTACGTGTCACCCAACGCCGGGGGGCCCTGGCTGCATCATGCTCCTGAGGGGATTTGTACTTTTGGCAGAGAACAAGGCCGACTTTTACCTCCCCACAGGTGGCAGGAGTGGCGGGACCCTGAATATATATAAAAAGATAAATATGGACCCAGCATAGAAAAGAGGGAAAGGGAACGGGCGATGAGGGGGGAGACAGAGAGACAGAGACAGAGACAGAGACAGAGACAGAGACAGAGACAGAGAGCGAGGGAAAAGGCAAGAGGGGGAGAGAAAGGCGGAAGCAGGGGCCGAAAGTGCAACGGACACAGAAGCAGAGACACCGACCAAGCAGGGCAGCTCCGCCGAATGCCGGGAAAAACTACCACCACCGAGATACCAACGCACCTGTGTGGGAAACTCTCTGAAACTTAACAGACCCAGATCTCAGCCCGCCAGCCCGGCGCAGGGGACCACGGCACCGATCTTCCACCACCTCCCCGGCAGCAGCCCTTTTTCCCTCCCTCCTCTCCCTCCGCCCTCCTCTCCCTCCGCCCTCGCTCTCGCCCCCTCCCCCCCCCCTCCTATCCAGGAATATTGGGTTTGATGCCGGCCGTGCCGATTTTGCCGGCCCTGCACATGGACGAGCTGCATCACCATCCTCCGGATGGTGAGGAGCATGTCCCGCCGGTGACCCACATCGCCGAACCGACTGGCGCGCCGCACTACTCCCCGGAATCGTCGTCCTCCTCCTCCGGAGCAAGTGGCCCCCTTTCGCCTGGCGCGCTGCACGGCGACCGGGCCGTGCTTGCCCCGAATGCTGCCCCCGGGCCCGGGGCCAATGACGCGCACCCGGTGCTGGCCAACCGGCCACGGCTGGCCCTTGCCTCCAACTCATCTCTCCCATCCTCCGGCCGGGTCCGGCGCATGTCCCTCGACAGCGGGGCCGGGTCCATCTTTCACCAGCCACAGCCGTTGTCATTCTCCAATTTCTCGATGACCTCCATCGCCACCACCGGCTCGGGGGACCCTGGCGACCCGGGTGCCCATGAGGGTGCCGGTGTCGGGGCCTCGAGCGCCGCCCTGCACTCGGGCCTTGGCCCGGTGAGATCGGAAGAGCGTCGTGGTCCGGCGCATGTCCCTCGACAGCGGGGCCGGGTCCATCTTTCACCAGCCACAGCCGTTGTCATTCTCCAATTTCTCGATGACCTCCATCGCCACCACCGGCTCGGGGGACCCTGGCGACCCGGGTGCCCATGAGGGTGCCGGTGTCGGGGCCTCGAGCGCCGCCCTGCACTCGGGCCTTGGCCCGGTGCCGGCCTCCCCCCGGCTACCCGGGCATCCTGGCTCTCCGGCGGCCGGGCCCGGACCGATGTTTTTCACCTCCGCCCGGGACTACACCTACCGGGGAGATGTGTGCATTCGCTTCAGCACCGTCATGCCGGAAATCATGAGCGGACGAGTGCGTACCTCTCCCAACCCCTCCCGGCTGCTGACTCCTGCATCCACCTCGTGGCCAGGAAGGCCTCCGGCTCTTCCCGGGCGGCAGGGGCCATGCACCTGCGAATACTGACTCTCCCTGCCTCCTCGCCGTGTCGTGCCGCGCCGCGCCGCGCCGTCCCGCCCCCGCCCCCGCCCCCACCCCCGGTCCTCCTTCCCACCAAGCTTGACCCACTTGCCTTTGAGACGGTCATCGACACACTCAATGCCCAGCTCTCCCAGCTGGACCACCCCTCCCCCTACTCCAATCGCCCGGCACTGGTCGAGGGCATCATGTCTCTGGCCACCTGCTTTACCTGGTACCCGTTGATGTCCTTGCTGGTGCCGTCCCCCTACCAGCCGGTGGCTCTGATCAACAGCCGGCCGGTCACCCCGGCCGATCAGCAGGAGCTTACCCCGCGCTTTGGCCCGCACGCCAGCTGGCTCGGCCGGTGGCTGCCCACCATGCTGACCAGCACCCACTATGAGCGCGTGCTGGCCCAGCTGGCTGTGCGCATCCACAATGCCAACCGCACGGTGTTCTTCCCGTCGGGCTTCCGCCTGCGCGATCCCGTGCACAATGGCCTGCTCCACTTGGAGTTTGACGACCTGCACGCCATCGCCCTCAACCATGCGGGGCCTGGCCGGGGCCGGCCCGGGGGGGGAGGCACTCCCAGCCCTCCGGCCACCCCCGGCGCGGTGGCCATCCCAATCGTCACCCCGGCCCCCTACTGCCCGTGCCTCGAATGCACGGTCCCCTCCATGGCGTAGTCCACCGGCTGGGATCACAATACAGGCCTTCCCTCGGGCGGCATTACCACCTGTCCGCCTTTTGGTCCCTCCGATGAACGGGGGGGGGGTGGGGGGGGAGGGGAGGTGCGGTCGGCGTGCGGTCGGCGTGCGGTCGGCGTGCGGTCGGCCTGGCTCAAATGCACGTGTGTGCATGGGCTCGCGCGTGCGGGGTCCAGGAGTGTTGTGTTGAGCATGTATTGTGGCTTTCGGGAACAGGGAGAGGGGGTTGAGCGGACAGGGGGGAGAGGGGGCGTGTGAATGGCGGAAGCCCGGCCAAGAGCCCTCACAGCTGAACTAGATCACCCCACCCGAAATGAGCTTGCTCTTGACGTCGGCAATTTGCAGGCGCAGCTGGTCATACTCGGCCGAGAGTTCGGCAAAGTGCCGCTGCGCACGGGCCTCATCCTCGGCAATGCTATGGCAAGCAGACTCCAGCTGCTTGCTCCGGCTCTCGGCGCCGCTGGCCTCCACCTCAGCCAAGTGCCGGAAGGCCACCTCGTCTTGCAGGGTGGTATCCAGCCGAGTGCCCACCTCGATAGCCTCCTTGCTGAGGGCATCAGCGCGTTTCTGGGGGAGGAGCGAAAGAGGGAGAGGAGGAGGCAGGCCGACAGGGAAAGACGGAGGGACAGAAGCACAAGAGGAGACAGAAGCACAAGAGGAGACAGAAGCACAAGAGGAGACAGAAGCACAAGAGGAGACAGAAGTACAAGAGAAGACAGAAGTGCAGGGGGAGACAGAAGTGCAGGGGGAGAAAGAGGTCAGTATGCCACACATAGCGCGGAGAAGACAGGCAAGGTGAGATGCACAAACAGCACGAGGGCCCCACAGACACGCACAATATACCCGCCCAGGACAATGGCCAGACGGGACTCAATCCGCCGGGCACGCTTGTCCTCGCGAATCATCGCCTGGCGGATCTGATCATAATTAGCCCGAAGGGCGGTCACGCGCTCTGACCGGGACAAATCATCGGACATTTGGTGCCTTGAGTGCATCGGGCGAAAGCGGCAGAGATCGAGGCAAAGCAACGGCGCGGGGGAAAGCGCGGGAGGAGGTAAGTCAAGCGGCCATTAGATCGCACCAGGATGTGGCACAGGCAGGGGGGGAAGTGTATCGGTCAAGGGCCCCAACGCACCCCTTACTCCCCGAAAGGAGCATCGAAACCAGGACATGCTCGTGGGCCGGCTCGAAGTCGGCCTTTGCCACGGGCAGGGTCACCGTGGCGCCGGAATCGGTGGACACAGAAAGACCCCCGAGCGAGGCGCCCAGCTCCGCCTCGATGAGCTCCTTGGCGGAGGCCATCTCTTCAAGGGAAACATGAACAAAGCCAGCCGGGGCCCGGCCGGCCGGAGTCCCGGCCGGCGGATGGACCGCCGCATCGTGCTCCAGCATGCTTAGCAGCTCCTGATCAATCAGTGCGGCCACGGTCGATGAATCCGCATGACGGAAGAGCTGCGCATGGAGCTGCCCCGGCCGAGGGAGCCCGCGCTGCACCACCTGCGACCGCTCCAGCAAGCGACGCTCCTCTGCGTGTGTGTGTGTGTGTGTGTGCGTAGCGAAAAGGCGAGAGACGGCAAAAACAAGGGCAGGTGGCAGGCAGGAAGCAGGGGAAGGGGAAGCGGGAGGGGGGAGCAACACGGAGAGATACAGAAAGAGGAAGAGGGAGAGCGAGGAGATCCGAGCATGTGAGAAGTCGAAACATCAAGCGGGGAGGGGGGGGGGAGAGACAAATGGACCCCCAGGGACAGACAAAAGGCACAATAGTGCACACGGCCAACGCACCCTCGGCCTGGCGCCGGCGCTCCTCGCGCAGACGGATGTCCTCGGCGTCCTCCACCTCCATCGGGGCCGGGCCACCACTCCGACGCCCGGGCAGAGCGAAGCCATCCTCATCCAGAGCCGGCTCCTCCTCGTTCGGCAACTCGAGCTCAATCTCATTCTGTGGCCGGGGGAGGCTCTTGAAGAGGGCGCTCAGGCCGCCGGCCGCCGCGGCAGCCGACACGCCGAAGGCCGAGCCACCGGCGCCGGCGTTGCGCGGCGTCTGCAGCAACTGCGCCGGGGTCTGGAGCATCTGCGCCGGAGTTCGAAGGGCGTCGAGCGCCGTGCCACCGGCACCCCCGAGGGGCGCATCATCGGCCCCAGCCCCGGGCAGATCCCGCAACCGCTGGCTCATCTTGACGACCTGGTCAATGTCCGCCTGGTCGGCCTGCGGGGCTGGCAGGTTCAGCCGCGGCCTCTTGGTAAACTGCGCCTCATCACTGCCAACGGGGCGGGCGGAAGAGCGAGAGGGGGAGGGGGGGGGGGGGGGGGGGGGGCGAGAAGGAGGCCCAATTCGAGGTCAGCCAGGGGAACATGGCAAGCAGAGCAGCGGGAAGAGAGCCACAAGCGGGGAGGAAAAGGAGACGCACTCCAGCTCGGCAACCAGCTTCGGCAGGGCCTTCTTGTCCTTCTTGGCATCCTTGGCCTTCTGCTCCTGCGCCTTGCGGGCGGCCTCGTTGCGCTCGTCCCGGCGCGGGCCCTCGAGGTCCTTGAGCGAGCGCTTCTGGAACTCCTTCTTCGGCCGGCCGAGCTCCTTGGTCGTGTCGAAGAATCCTGGCGTCAGGGAGAACAGGACCTAGTGTCAGAGAGGGGGGAAGGAGGGGGAAGAAAGGCAGGAGAAGAGGAAGATGAAGAAAAAAAGGCAGGCAAGACAATCTGGGCCGGGAAGGGTGGGGAAAGGGGACGTACCGGCCGGGGCGGGCTGGTAAAAGGGAATGTCCTGATTGTAATCCATCTCGTCATGACGGAGACGCTTGGCATAGACACTGGGCAAAAGGTAGGGGGGGGGGGGGGGGGGGAAGAAAGTCAGTAAGACATGCCAGAGGCCACGGAAAGAAGAAAAAAGTTGGCCAACAGGGAGACGCACGAAATGCCGGCTGCCTTGAGCTCACGCTGCTTCTGCAGGGTCGCCAAGCGCCGAGCCTCCTCGAGCTGCTTCTCGCGGGCCTTGCGCTTGGCCTTCTTACCCTGGGTATTGGCCAGGCGGGCCCGAGCTTCGGCGATCATTTCCTTCTCTGCGAGTGGGGCCGGGGAAAGGTGAGAAAAGAGGGAGACAGGCAGGGCAAAGCGAAAAGAGAGGGGAAGCGTGAAAAAGGGGGGGGCGGGAGAAGGGGAAGCGGAAAAGGAGGGAAGACCGTGGTCGGCACGCACCCTCCTCCTCCATGTCGACCGGATCCGGGCGGGCCGGCTTGGACTCGGGGTTGCGATCGCGATCATCGATCTTGTAGCGGGACACCTCCTCGACGGCATCGCTGTCCTGCTCCTTGACGGCGGCGAGCCTTCGAAAGACGCGGAGACACACGAGAGAAGAGATGTCAGCGGAAAGCCAGCACGAGACGAGGCGAGACAAGAGGAGACGGGGTTGCAGGAACAAAGACCAAGAGCGGATGAGGGGGAAAGACACACGCACTGGAGGGACTTGTAGTGCTCAAGACACTGATCGGCCGTCCGGCCGTTGAGCTGCTTGGCGATGGTGTTCCACTGGCAGGGCATCAGCGTAGCCAGGTGAACGAGGCGCTCCTCCTCCTCGGTAGACCACTCGGTCTGCCAAGCGCGTCAGCATCGAAGGGAAGGTGGGGGGGGGCGGGGGGGGGGGGGGGCAACATCCGAGTCAGAAGTGCAACGAGCGCAGATAAAAGGAGAAAGAAAGAAGAAAAGGGAGGCGATTGCGCGCCCGACCCAACGCACCTTCTTGATGTTCGGGTCAAGCCAGTTCTCCCAGCGAGCCTTGCACTGCTTGGGTGTCTTTCGGGAGAGGAGCGACGAGATACGGGCCCACTGGCTGAGGCCGTACTTCATCACGGCGGCCTTGAGGATCTCATCCTGGACAGCAGGGGGGGGGGGGGCAGAATAACATCGGGTCAGGGTCCGGAGGGAGGGGGCGGGGGGCGAAGGAAAAGGCCGCAAGAGTGGGAGCACCGCGTGCGTACCTCGGTGTTGCGCCAGACACCACCTGCGCATTTCCGGCGGGACAACAAACCAGGAGGGGAGACGAGGAAGCGTCAGCGGGTGGAGGAGAAGCTCCGGCCAGGGTGGAGGCTGGAGAGAAAAAAAAGGGGGGAAAGGGGCGGGGGGAGCCACACGGACCTTTCGTGATGATGCGGGTCATGGCTGCGGCAGGGCACCGGCGGTTTGGCGGGCGGAAGCGGAGAAAAGGAGGGCGATGAAGGGCAGGGAAAAGGCAAAGGCGTGGATGGGATGCGGGATGTAAGCAGGGCGAGGGGAGGAACAGAGAGGGTGTTGGTGGAGAAAACCCTCCGTGGCCGGGAGGGGTGCCATCTCACACGGTTTCTCTTTGGACAGGCCCCCCCTGTGTGAGCCAGCCCGTGGCCGCGCGTAAACCGGTGAACTCGGCGGAATCTAACTCCAAGCCCCTCGCCCGGCCGGTGTATGCGCACACGGGAGGCGGGGGAACAGGGAGGCAGCCGGACAAAGAGCGGGAAACCGGCTCCCAGTTCTTCCCCCCGCCCCCTGGCAGCCCAGCTCCATCGACCGGAACCGGCTCACGTTCGGAGGGGGTGTGATATGCACGCACGTGGCTTCCGCCTCCGTCGGGAGTTGCGCGGGCATCATGGCTCGCTCCCGCCAAGCGGAGATCGCCCCCCCCCTGGCCACGGCGGCCCGGACGCGCGGGCGCACTGCCAGCGCGATGGCCGCGCCACCAGGACCGCGGCCCACGCACATTCGAGTGCCACACCCGTGCGCCCCTCCGGGGCGATGCCCCGACAACACCCCTCTCCGCCTGCGCTCGCCTCC
>NW_009242977.1:1046711-1051544 GCF_000388065.1 Fonticula alba
CCCCCCCCACACACACACACACACACATCCCCCCAACCTTGTACTCCCTGATCCAAGACCTCCCTGCCGAGTGGAACATCCGAACACAGCATGTGCGTTTGGCTGCTTGCGCCCTCCGCTCCCCCCTTCTCCTCCTCCTCTCCTGTCCTGCTCACACCTCCCTCCAAATGCATGCTGCTGTGCTGACTACCTCCCTCCTCTCCACACGCACACACGCACACACACACACACACACACGCACACACGCACCCTTTTCCATCAACCAGGTCTCGTCTCATTGTCAAGAACATTCCTCGCCATGTTACGGAGAAGCGCCTGCGCGAGCACTTCTCCAAGCAGGGCAACATCACCGATGTCAAGCTGATGCGCACGCCGTACGTCATTCCCGGCTTCGCGGCCATCCCGCCCTGCCTGATCCCAGACTGACATGCCGCCTTTGCCGGTCCCTTCGTCACTCGCGTCAGTGATGGCGTGTCGCGCCGGTTCGCCTTCGTCGGGTACAACTCCGATGCCGATGCGGCCGCCGCGCAGAAGTACTTCAACGGGACCTTCATCGACACCGGTAAAATTATCGTCGAGCTGGCCATGGCCGTACGTCCCGATGCGATGTGCCCCCCCCCCCTCCTCCCCTCCTCCCCGGCGAACACCCCCATTGACTTTGTTGCGCCCCCCCCCCCTCCCCCCTCCCCTCTGTCGAAATGTGTGCTCCAGGTCAATGACCCGAACAAGGAGCGCCCCTGGTCAAAGCACTCGGAGGGCTCCTCGGCATACGAGAAGCGCCATGGGTCTGGCCTCCGGAAGCCCGCTGCGGCCGACAAGCCGGCTCACGATCCCGAGGCTGCCCTGGCGCACAGCAGCGTGCCCAAGTCCATCGAGAGCGACGCCAAGTTCAAGGGTACGCCACTCGTGTGTCTATCTTCGCCGATGGGCGTGCGCACCTTTTCGCCGGCCCGGCAGCCCGCTGCTAACCTGGTGCGGGCCTTCTGTCGCAAACCCATCCACACATACGCCTGCGCGCAGAATTCTTCGAGGCCATGCTGCCCCGTTCCAAGCAGAAGCTTTGGTCCAACGTCGACGGCACCAGCACCCAGCAGTCGGCCACTGCCTCGGCCCCGGCGAAGGCCACGGCCGAGGCTGCGGCCGCCGAGGAGCCCGGCGCGGACACCGGCAGCAAGACCGGCGGCCTGGTGGCCAAGCATGTGAAGATCAGCGGCGTGCACTCGCGCAAGCTCGGCGGCTCGGCCGTTGTGCTGAAGCGCATGCACGTTGTCTTCGACAGCGATGATGACGATGACGACGACAATGCGGGCGGGCCGCCGGCCAGCTCCAGCGCCACCTACGACGAGGCGATTCCCCAGCAGCCGGCTGCCCTGACGGCCGGTGCCCGGCCTGGCGATGTGGTCTTCGACGATGATGACACCGATGCCAGCGACGATGATGACTACCAGATGATCGGTGTCCCCCGGCCGGCCGGGGCGGCCTCCAGCTCCGACTCCGATTCCGACGGGGACATGGTCGAGAGTGATGACAGCGACAATGAGGAGGCGTCGCCCGCCCCCCCGGCGGCCGATCTGATCATGGGCTTCGATGATGAGGTGGATGAGACTGGCCAGCTGCGCGAGCCGGTCGCCGCCGATGCCGCCAATGCCGCCAATGCCGCCAATGCCACCGCCCCGGAGGACGACCACATCGACACGGACAATGTGCAGGATGCCGCATCGGCCCATGCGCAGATCGCGGAATCCGGGCGCCTGTTTGTCCGGAACCTGGCGTACACCACCACCGAGGCGGACTTGCGCGGGCTCTTCCAGAAGTTCGGCCCGGTGGCCTCGGTGCACATCCCCCTGAGCTCGGGCGAGGCCCGCAAGAGCAAGGGCTTCGCGTACATCCTGTTCATGATGCCGGAGCACGCGCTCAATGCCTATGCCGAGCTGGACCGGTCCTTCTTCCAGGGCCGCATTTTGCACGTGTTGCCGGCGCGGCCGGCGCGTGACACCGCCACCGGGCCGGATACCACCGCCCCCGATGGCCGGCCCCTCAGCTTCAAGGAGAAGCGCCTGGCCGAGCGAAAGGCCAATGCCGGCGATGTGGCCACCTGGAACTCGCTCTTCCTCAACCCGGACACCGTGGCCTCGGCCATGGCCGATCGCCTGGGCGTCAGCAAGGCCCAGCTGCTGGACTCGCATCGGGCCAGCGCCGGGACCGCCAATGCGGCCGTTCGCCTGGCCCAGGCCGAGGCCCAGCTCGTCCAGGAGACCCGGCAGTTCCTGGTGGACTGCGGCGTGTCGCTGGATGCCTTCCAGGGCGAGGCGTCTAAGCGCTCGGCCGGCCGGTCGGATGTCTGCATCATCGCCAAGAACATGCCCTACGGGGTGGACGGGGCCCAGCTCCAGGAGAGCTTCGCCAAGTTCGGCCAGCTAACACGGGTGCGCATGTGTCTTCCCTTCCCCCCCCCCCCCCCCCCCGGGGGGCCCCCCCCCCCCCCAGGGCCCCGACGGGGGGAGGGGCGGAGGGAGGGTGGCCGTGTGCCGTGCCATCCTCCCGGCGCCACATGCCGCCGGTGCTGGCGCTCCGGCTTTCCCCCTCGTCTCTCGACTTTTTGCGCGCACCAGCACACCGCCCTTTTTCCACCCAGCGCTCCCCTGCCCTTGCCTCCATGTGTGTGCGTGTGTGAGTGTGTGGCCCGGAGGCCGCCGGGGGTCGGGTGCGTCGCCCGCACTCCCTGCGTGTTCATGCGCGCGTGTGTGCTTGTGGAGGGCCTGTCCAGGTCCCTGGCGGCTGCTGCCGGTGGTTAAATACTGGGCCGCTCTTGGCCCCCGTGCCTGTTGGCGCAAACGCGCGTGCGCTACGGGCCGCCGCTGGGGCCGAAGGGGCGGGAGGCGGGCCGCCACGCCCCCCCCCCCCCCCCCCCCCGGGGGGGCCGGCCGCCAGCCCGGTGGTTTGAATTTCCCCTGGCCGACACGCTAACTTCCCCATGCAATGCACATACCCACATGTGCGCTTTGCGTCCTTCCCCTGCCGCATCCTTGACGGACGCTTGTAGTTCATCATGCCGCCGACCAAGACCGTAGCGCTGGTGGAATTCTCCGAGCCGACCGAGGCGCGTGCGGCCTTCCGTAAGCTGGCCTTCTCCAAGGTCCAGGACATGCCGCTGTACTTGGAGTGGGCCCCGGCGGGGACATTTACCGCCTCCGTGGTCCCTGGCGCCGGGCCGATGGTGGCCATCGGCAAGCTGGCACCCGAGGGTGCCGGCAGCGGGGCCACCGAGCCGGCCGCTGTCCGGACCACCTCCGAGTCGCTGGTCCTGGCTGACTCCTCTGGCACGGGGCAGCCAGCCGCCGAAGGCACCCCCGCCGCCGCCGCCGCCGCCGCCGCCGCCGCCACCGCCGCGTCGACGGTCGGCGATTCCGAGGGCTGCACGGTCTTCGTCAAGAACCTGAACTTCTCCACCACCGACGAGACCCTGCACACGGTGTTTGCGGCGGTTGGTCCTCTGCGCAGCGCGCAAACCACCAAGAAGACCACGCGCTCCGGAGAGAAGGTGCGTGTGTGTGTGGGTGTGGGTGTGTGTGTATCTATTCGCCGAGGGGGGAGCCGCGCACATGGCGCACGCCTGGCCATGTCACACGGCCGCATCCTTTGATCGCCATCCTTACTCGCCCGCTTTCCCCTTCATGACGCATCTAACCCGTGCTATGTGGTCATTTTGCAGCTCTCCATGGGCTTCGGGTTTGTGGAGTTTGTCCATGCCTCCGATGCCAGCAAGGCCATTCAGAATCTGCAGGTTCGCATGCTTATTCCCCCTTGGACTGCTCTTTGCCGTGCTTTCCCGCCCGTACTCACGCTGGCATACCACCACCACCACCACTACCACAGGGCACCACTCTTGACGGCCACTCTCTCCAGCTGAAGCTCTCTCACCGGAAGAGCGGCGCTGGCGATGGGGCTGAGAGCCGGAAGTCCGCCCGACGCCCCGATGCCCCGGCCGGCTCCGGAACCCCGTCCAACAAGCTGGTCATCCGCAACGTCCCATTCCAGGCCACCCGCCAGGAGCTTCGCCAGCTGTTCATCCCGCACGGCACCATTCGGTCTCTGCGCCTGCCGCGTAAGTTCGATGGCAACCACCGGGGTTTCGCCTTCATCGAGTTCGCCACCGAGTCCGAGGCGGCTGCCGCGCGCGCCGCCGTCGAGACCCATCTTTACGGCCGTCGTCTGGTCATCGAGTGGGCCTCGACCGAGGACGCGTCGGTGGATGCCGACGCTGCCATGCATCGCGCCGCCCGGGACTTCGAGAAGGCCAACGCCGTGCCCACCGGCCGGGGACCGCGCCAGCAAAGCAAGAAGATCCGCATCAGTCGTGACGGCGAGTAGGACATCGGCACACGCATGCTTCCTTGGGCCCCCCCCCCCCCCCCCCTGCCACGGGGCCAATCGCTCGCGGTGTTTGTTTCCCCTCCCTCGCCCTTGGGCTCTTGTTGTGGGCGGCTCCCCTTCCCCCTCGGCCGCCATCCTCCTGCCGGACGCGCGCGCGCTCTCCCTCACTTCCCCCTCCAGAACCGTGGGCCCGGCTCCACAATAGACTGTATATTAACTGTAACCGACCCTGAGTGGGCATGTGACATGGGGGCCTGAGCACGCCATCTTCCCGGGATCGACCAGATCTCCGTTGCCGTCCTCTGCCCGTGTGGGGGATCTCTCTCTGTGTGTGTGTGGCCCTTCGGCTCCCGGTCGGGCCACAGCCTCACACCGGCGGAAGGGCAGGCTCTCTTCACCCACGGCAGGGGACACGCCCAGGCCCCCCTGCCCTCCTCCGCCCTTCACCAGGGGGGGGGG
>NW_009242977.1:1051789-1053363 GCF_000388065.1 Fonticula alba
CCCCCCCCCCCCCCCCCCCCGCCACCACTTCGCCCCTTCGGTCCCCGGCCCACTTGCCTATCCAAGGGAGAGACGGAGGAAAAGAGAAAGCCCCACAGGAAACATGCTCTCGCGCCTTTCCGTGCAGCCCCTCGCACGCGCCTTGCGGCCCGGCTCGTCGCCCCTGCTCGGGGGAGCCGCCTTCCGATCGACCGTGCCCGCTCGGCCCGGGCCTCCTCGGCCCGGGGGCAAGCCCACGCCACCCGGTGCAAAGCCGCCCCACTCGAGGCCCGGCAAGGGGCCGACCCCGGCGGCGGCGGGGGCCAGGGCTGCGGCCACCGGCGCGGCCTCCCTCCCCCCAGGCCTAACCAGTGCCTTTACCCAGACCACCGGCTTGGCGGTGAAGGCCGCGCGTCAGCGCTTCCCGGCCATGTTTGAGCCCCGCAACCAGGCCATCATCCTTGGCTCGCTGATTGCCTACGAGTCGGTGGGGTTCCTCCTCATTCGCTATGGGTTCTCCGTGTATGATGTGGGTGCCCCGCTGCTGGTCATCGGGGCTCGGCTCTCGGTCAAAACCCTGGTCACGGCCCTGTCGGCCGTGGCCACCACGGCCTACCTCCTGCCGAAGGGGGACGCCCGCGCGTCGCTCTTCACGCGCTTGCGCACCACGGTCGCCGACGCCGCGACCCGCATTGCCGGCCACATTTCCCGGCAGTCGGCCCCGGGGGTGGGCCTTCTCGGGCCGGCGGCCACGGCCACCACCGCCGCGGCCGATGCCCAGGCTCCCGGCACCAAGGCCAATCTGCTGGCGGCCACGCGCACGCGCTTGGGCTCCTGGTATCGGGCGGTCTTCACCACCACCAATGCCCAGCGTCTGTCGGGGTTGATTGTCATCCGCCGCGGTGTGTCGATGCTGGTCCTGGCGCCGGTGCTGGCCGGGTTGTACATCCTGCCGGGCATCCCGCGCGACTATCTCTCCTGGGATCTGAGCCGGAATGTGGACCCGGCGGCCGTCGGCCTTGGTGGAGGGAAGCTGGCCATGGTGGCGGCCGAGGAGGTCGGCGCCCCGGGTGGGATTCCTCCCGGCCTCAGCGGCCACCTGGACGCGCTCCTGGATAACCCCATCGTCCAGGCGGCGGGTCGCGAGGCGCGCATCCTCTATGCCACGATCATTTCGCAGACCTTCCTGCAGCCATTCTACCTGCTTGGGGTGGCCCAGTGTCTGCGCCTGCTTCGCCGGTGAGCCCCCCCCCCCCCCCCCCCCTGAGTAAGCACACATGCACGCACAAACGCACACAGGACGCAAAGGACGATCGTGTGTGCGCACATATTCGCGCCTGCCCCGTCCGCCACCCGCCAATCGGTGCACCGGGTGAATCACATAGATTGCTTTTTGCCGCGTTTTCCCCCTTTTTTTCGCATTTTCAGGCTGTTTATTGTTTGGAGAGGGGAGGGAACTGGGATCGTGCAGAAGAGGGGAGCCAAAAAAAAGGGAGGGGGCACGAGGAGGAGTGTGTGGGATATGTAAGAGGGAGAGGAAGAGACACACACCCATACGCATATACACA
Organism: Fonticula alba; assembly: GCF_000388065.1. Lineage (NCBI taxonomy): Eukaryota > Rotosphaerida > Fonticulaceae > Fonticula > Fonticula alba. The sequence continues at coordinate 1,053,337 of NW_009242977.1, forward strand.
TACGCACATACACACACACACACACAC
>NW_009242977.1:1053693-1054753 GCF_000388065.1 Fonticula alba
GGGGGGCACGCATTGGGACAGGCGGGGCCAGGGAGGGGAAGCACGTACCGATGATGATGATAAGCAGGAGGATCACGATACCCGCGATGATGAGGTTGAGCTTGACGTTCTTCCACCAGAACTGCTTGCGGATCTTGGTGGCACCGGTGCGGAACTGGTTGGCCTGGTTCTGCAGCTGGTCTGTGGTGGGGGGCGATGAGCGCGCCAGGCGAAAGGGAGCGGGACGGGGGCCAAGTCAGCGGCGGCACCACAACAAGAGCGAGGGAGAGGCGAAGCAGAGGAAGGGCGTGCGAAGGGCAGGGCGAAAAGGGGGGGGGGGGGGGGGGGGGGGGCGGGGGGGGGGGGGGGGAGAGGGGGGGGGAGAGGAAAGGGGGGGGGGGGGGGGGGGGGGGAGAGGGGGGGGGAGGGGGGGGAGGGGGGGGGGGGGGGGGGGGGGGGGGGGGGGGAGGGGAGCCAGGCGGCAGGAACACGCACCAGTGCGCTCCTGGAGGTCGTCCAGACGCTCGCCGCGCTCCATCACCTTGCCCAGGTTCTGGTGCATGATGGACACCACCTCGTCCACCTGGGACTGTGGCTGTGGCAGCTTGTCCGGCTGGCCGGATCCATAGTAGTCGTTGCCGCCGTGGGACGTCGAGCCGTACGGGGCGTTGGAGTTGTAGGGGGAGGCCCTGCATGAACGGGTGATACGCATATACACATACGCACATACACACACACACACACACACGCCCCCCCTTTCGTCGCCGCTCCTTGTCTGACTGAGAGAGGAGGGGGAGAGGGGTGCTCCTGCCCGCCCACCAGGGGAAGGGAGAGGATTACCCAGAGGTGGCATGATGCATAAGCAGCATCATGCGTGCGCGTGAGTGTGTGTTTGTGTCTGCGTCTGACATCACACGCGCGCGAACACATGGACGCGACACAGGGCAGGCGGAGGAGCGAGGAAAAGGGGGGGGGGCACCTCGCTGGCTGCCTTGGTCCTGCGCCTTCAGGCACGCCCCTTCCCCGGCGGTGGAGGGAAAGGAGGGGAGAGAGAGAGAGAGAGAGAGAGGGAGGGAGGGAG
>NW_009242977.1:1054763-1057067 GCF_000388065.1 Fonticula alba
GAGAGAGAGAGAGAGAGAGAGAGGGAGGGAGGGAGAGAGGGAGAGAGATGGGCATGACGAAGGCGGGCGGCTTAGCCGTGGTGGAGAGGGAGGGCGAGCGGGGAGCAAGAGGAGACGCACATGGCGGGAGCTCGGCTGGCAGTTGGCAAGCAACCGGGACACGGGACGGTGAGTGGGGACTGGTCGCAGGAGGGGACGCGCAAGGGAGCAGACAAAAGGCCGGGCGCTGACGTACGATCAGAGAAAGGGGGAAGAGGGATCGAACAGAGACCGCACTTGAGGGGGGGGGGGATGGAGACGAGGCGGAGGACGAAGCGGCGGGGGGGAGGAGAGGGCAGATGGATGGGGGGCGGGGGGGAGAAGGGGGAAGAGAGGGGGGAGGGGATGGTATGGGAACTGTGCTGGGCCCCCCCACACGCGTGTCAGCCGGGGGCCATCCTCTTGTTGGCCGCTGGGAGAGGCCCGGCCGGGCAAGCCCCCGAGTGTGCCGATCCGGGCTTCCGGCTCCACTCGCAGACGCCCCGCGCCCGGCCCTCAGCCCATGCTCTCGCGGACGAGGGCACCCATGAATGCCGCCGCACCAGCGAACTTACGCTTGCCCCTTTGCCCCCCCCCCCCCCCTGGCTGAGGCCCAGAGGTACATGCCGAGAAGAGGCTCCAAGTGGGCGCATCCTTCGAACGGAAGGAAAAAGAACCGCCCGCGCCCCATCCCCAGCCGGGGGGGGGGGCGCGGCACACAGGCATCCGGCTCCCTGCAGCCATGGTCCTTGCTGGGGGAATCCACCCGGGGAAGCGGGCTGACAGAGGGGGGGGGGGGGCAGGGCGGGGGTGGCTGGCTGGCTGGCTGGGAAGGTCCGCGACATAGTGGGAGAAGCCTCCCGCACCCCGGGTCGCACGGCGGTGATGTGGCCCACCCACCCTCCGGTCCGCCAGCCAGGGAAGGAGCCGCTGGCGGTTGGACCCGCGGGGAGGGGGGGGGCGGCGGGTGCCGGGCGTGGGCCATGTATTCATGAGGCGCCTGTGTGAGCGCGCCCACGCCCGTCTACACCCGCCCGCGCAGCCTAATGGGGAGAGCAATCCCGAGGGCGCCTCTCCTCCGGCCGAGCCCTGTCTGCGCCGCTCTCTTTTTGGTCGGCGCTCTTCGGCACGCGGGGTGGCGGGCCGGGGGGGGCGGGGGGGGGGCCACCAGAACCGCTGGCGCTCCGGCGCCGCCCACCCAACCAGATGCCGGTCACTGATGCGCCAGAACCGCCATTCCCCGGGTGTCGCAGTCACAGAGACCGCCGTTGCCGGCGCCGGGGGAAGCCGCGACCGCCCTCCGCCGGTGATGAGGCAGCACCAGGAAATAAACAACAACGCGCCTTCCGCGGTGGACCCAGACGGAAAAGGGAGCCAGGGCTCCCCGCCCCCGGAACCCACCGCCCCCTGCCGGCGCCGAGGATCGGGCGAGGCCAACACGTTAAGACCCGGAAAGAGAAGGCGCAGGAAAGGGCAACCGTGGCCGCCTCTTGCCAATGCTCCGGCCGGCCGCAAGATGCCCCGGCCCCAGAGCCCCAGCCCCGGCCCCGGCCCCGGCACCCCGCCCCCCCCCCCCCCCCGATAGGCCCTGCTCCCCCTCCCCAGGCAGAGCCCCGCCGGGCCTGTCGGTCGAAACGCCCAGCCCGCGAGGCCGATCGTCCGCGGGGAGGGGGGAAGGGGGGGGGGGGGAAGTGACCGAGGTCGTGCGAGTGCCCATCCCTCGTCGTCACGCCGGTGAACTGAGACCCGCAGCATGGGCGAGACTTCCAGCGAAAAAAAAAAACGCCCGTCCGGTCAAATCCCGCCGGCAAATCGCAAACGCCCGGCTGGGGGACAGCACCCCGGCGGGAGGGCGGGAGTCCGATCGCGCGCCCTCCCGCCGGTGATCTGCCAGAGCTTGTCGCAATGCCCGGCGCCCTCCTTCTTGCGACCTGCCCCCCCCCCATTCACCCCGACTCAGGCTAACGGCCAAATGTGTCCCGCGGGCGGCCAGCCGTTTTCTAGTGGGGGATGCCGAACCAGCGCGCCCCTCGCCCCCCCCCCCGCCCCCCCCGCCAACAGCCGGGGGGCATGCCGGGACTATCTGCTCTTCCTTCTCCTGGGCCTGGAGAATGGGGATTCGACCACAAAAGGCGGCTCCAGAACCCGGGGGCAGGTGGGCAGTAGTAGCGTGCGGCCGCGCCGACCATCATCCGCGAGTATCCTCGAAAGAAAAATAAAAAGAAAAAGAACCTGCTTATGTGTCGCCGGAGATGGCGACGCAGGCCTGCCGGGGGGGTGGGGGGG
>NW_009242977.1:1057517-1059444 GCF_000388065.1 Fonticula alba
CCCCCCCCCCGTTCGAGCCTGGCACCGGTGTGGCGCGGGGCCACAGGCGAAGGAGACACACGCACAGGTGCCGCTGCACGCGGCGAAGCGTCAGCCGGCTGAAACCGATCACAAACATGCGCATATCCGGCGACAGGCCGGCCGGCAGGGTGAAGGCCAGTTGGAAGTCCTCGGCCGCCGGCACGTCAGACTCGGCGCCCGGGATGGGGTCGGTGTCGGCGCGCGGCCGGCGACCACCCCCGGGCCCGGCTGCCGAGGTGGCCATGGTGCCCTCGTCATCGGGGCCGGCGCTCGCGACGCCGGCCGACCACGGGGGCGCGTCCGCCGCGTCCTCCTCGGTGTCGGAGCCGTTGCCATCGCCCAGCCCCGGGGCGAGGGAGTCCAACTCCTCCGGCCGGAGGAGACTCCCATCACCGTCCCAACTGAGCCAGAGCCGGGCCAGGTTGCGTAGCTGCCGCGGCGTCAGCCGGACCGGGGCCCTGGCTGCCTGGAAGCGCCCGTGGGGCCAGGAAAAGAGGAGCAAATCACACAGAGGCCGCGATCCATGGACGAGCATCAGCGGCAGGTGCACCACCAGGCCGGGGTGCTGCCCGGCTCCGGAGCCGGCGGCCGCCTCGCCGGCATCACCCGCTCCGCTTGGCATCGGGGCTGCCGAGACGCGCGCCATCGCCCGCGTCGCGGATTCCGGCGTCACGTCGAAGTCCCCGGCGGCCGGGTCGCGCAGGAGCAGCGCCGTCACCGAGGTCGCCTCCGTTTGGGAGCCGATGTGGAAGTCCACCGACAGCCAGACGCCGGCCACTTGCGGGCGCTCTTGCTCGGCCGGCCAGATGCCCTCGCCGAAGTCCTCCGGCAGTAGCGCCCTCGGGCGCAGGTACAGCACCTCGACCGTCGCCCGGATGAGGACCCCCCCGGGGGGCAGGTGCCTCTCGACATGGTATGCCAGCTCCCGGCTCAGGCCCTGGCTCAGGGATTCCCCGGGCAAGGGGCCGGGCCTGGCGGAGATGCTGCCCGCCAGGTCCTTCACCTTCTGCGGGAGGGGGAAGTCCGCCAGGGGAGACACACGAAAGAGCGACCAAGTCCGCTTATAGAGGACTGCCCTTCCGAGGCCGAAGCCGGGCGTGGTTAGAGGAGGGCCGGGGAGGGGAGGGGAGGGGAGGGGGGGGCACGGAGAAGCTGGCGGATCGGGGCGGGAACAGACATTGGCGCAGTGTCGAGGGGGATGGCGCGCGCGGGAGGGGGGGTTTGCCGCGTACGATGCTGAAGCCGGCTGAAGAGTTGGTGCGCGGAGAAGATGTCCCGCTCCTCGAGGCCGGAGACCGCGGAGGGTGCGGAGCGCAGGCGCCCGCTGGCTGGGGGGCGCGCCCGGCGCGACTGGGATGAGGCGGGATTCTCGGCCAGGTCCGACAGGATGTCCACTGGGAGGTCATGGAGGAGGGCCTCCTGTGAGGCGACCGCCGCGAAGGCCGGCGTCACCGGCGTACCGGCCAACAGCCGGCGCCGGATGGACGCAAACTCGACGGACTCTTCCGGAGGCAGAGACCCGGACATGCGTGTGCTTGCCAATCGGGTCCAGGTGAGCAGGGGGGGGGCGGGGGGAGGGGGCGAGCCAGGAGAGGCAGGCGAGACGCCCGGCGAGAGGTGGCAAGCGAGAGCGACAACAGGAACAGCGGGGGGAGGGGGGGGGGGGGCTATCTACTGCCCCGGCGCCTGGGCCCCGCACCCCCATCGCGGGACCACAAAAGCAGGGCCCGATTGGCGGGAGATCGCAGGTACCAACGATCGGCGGGACGATCGGCGGCATGAGCCCTGGTGCCGGCGGATCGTCGCCCCTGGCGGAGCTCCCTCCACCCTGTCGGGGCCCCCCTCCTGGCGGCGAGCGTGCACAAGCGTCGGCAGCAGGCGTTGTCGGGGCGGGGCAGGGCGGGGG
>NW_009242977.1:1061194-1063595 GCF_000388065.1 Fonticula alba
CCCGCCTCATTTTCCGAGCCCGAGGTCCGGGTCCTGAGCGCGCAAGCGGTCAATTCGCTGATGCGCAGTCGGATTCGCTCGCACGGGTCCGCCATGCCGGCCGTTTCGCCGAACAACGCCGACTCCTTCGTCTTCGATGACTCGCCGCTGCCCAGTGATGAGGAGGACGAGCAGCACTCCTTCGACACGGAGATCTCCTTCGGCTCGGGCATGCACCACATCCAGCGGGCCGACGGCATGAGCCGCCCCCGGCGTCGGCCAAAGTCCTCGCTCTCGGTGACCGACAGCCCCCGGAGTCCGGGCGCCGGTTCGAGCACCTCCTCCGCCGGCGACTACCGTGATGGCGGCGACAGTGGCAGCCGGTCTGGCTCCGAGTCGCCGCCCGAGGTGGTGGACGCCTTCCCTGGTGGCGAGAACCCGACCTGGGCGCGGGCCTTTGTGGCCCTGCTGCCGAGTGTCGTCACCCTTTCGGCTCTCTGCTGCGGGATCAGTTCAATTCGCAGTGGTACGCACTGGCTCCCTCCCACGGGCGGCCTCCTCCCCCTCGCCACGTGCCCGTCTCCCTCCCTGTATCTCTGTGTCTCTCTCTGTCTCTCTCTGTCTCTCTCTGTCTCTCTCTGTCTCTCTCTGTCTCTGTCTCTCTCTCTGTCTCTCTCTCTCTCTCTCTCTCTTTTCCTGTCTGGCGCGGGTTTCCGGGTGCTGCCGGACTCCCTGACTGACCATTCATTCCCTTTTTGACCTCACTTCCCCCCCTCCCCGCTCCGATATTCACGCAGCCTACCTCGGTGATTACCACATGGCCGTGGGGCTACTGTCCCTCTCGGCCGTGCTTGACGGTCTTGACGGCCTGGTGGCTCGTCTGCTCAATGGTGCGCCTATGCCGTCTCTTTGTCCGCCGGCCGACACGGGCCGCGGCCTCCCCTTTTTGGCCATCGCCCTCAGGCATCCTGCGACCGGGCCCTTTCCACGTCAAACAGCTGACCCTCCTTCGCTTCTTCCCCCCTCCCTGCCTCCCGTTGTTGTAGCTACCTCGCAATTTGGCGCGGAGCTTGACTCCCTCTGTGATCTGGTCGACTTCGGCGTGGTCCCCTGCGTTGTGGTCTACCTTTGGTTCGTGGCCGCCCTCCGGTATCCCGGTCCGACCGAGCGCCGCTTCTATTCCTCTGACACACCGCTCCCCCCCCCCTTCCCGCACCGGTGCACAGGGCCTCTCGCATTGAGGACTCCGTGATCTCGGATCTGCACTTGTGGATGTGCGGGCTCTTCTATGCGGCCTGCTGCGCGTACCGGCTGGCCCGCTTCAACCTCACCAACATCCTCTCGCCGAAGGCCGTCACCTACATTGTCAGCCAGCGCCACATTGCTCGTGAGCAGGCCGAGGCCAATGGCCCGGCCACCAGCCCCGACCCGGCCCCCACGCGGCCGCTTTCCCGCCGCCACTTTGCCTACTACCGCGCCCTGCCCCGCCGGGCGCTGACCGGTTTCCGCATCCGCGGCCAGCGCATCCTCGATGACTATGTCTCGCGGCAGAAGTTCTTCCGCGGCGTGCCGGCCCCCATGGGCGGGGCTCTGGCCCTTCTGCCGATTGTCCTGTCGCTGGAGCTGGCTCACGGGGAGCAGGATCTCACCCTGCCCGCTTGGCACCGTCGGTCCCTGGGCGAGGTGGCCGGCATGCTGTTCGGCTCGCGCGCGGCCCGGTGGTGCCTCCCCCCGGGGGTGGGCCCGGTGGTGCTGGACGCGCGCGTTGTCGCGGCCATCGTCCTGCTGTCTGTCGGCGTGCTGATGGTCAGTCGCCTGCCGACCTTCTCCTCGAAGATGATTGTCCGGAACCCGGTCACCGAGTCGCACCTCCTCCCGCCCAAGTCCCCGCTCATGGGCGTCCTCCGGATTGCCATCCTGCTGTTCATCGCCGGTAGCCTGGTTCTGGCCCCCTGGCGCTTTGGCCTCCTTTTCAGCCTGCTCTACATCGGCTCCCTGCCGATCGGCCCGATCGTCTGGCGGGCGGTCGACTGAGGAAAAGAGGGGCCCCGGTATGTGTGTGTGTGTGTGTGTGTGTGTGTGTGTGTGTGTGTGTGTGTGTGTGTGTGCGTGTGTGTGCGCGCGCGCGCACATGAGCACCCGTTGTTTATCATGCCACTCTACGCGTGAAACGCCACCGCGCGCACTACCTCTTCTTCCTGTCCTTGTCATCATTTCCTCCCCTCCCTGCACAGGAGCCTCCCTCTTTCCTCATCTGCCGCTTCTCTCTCTCTTCCCAATAGATAGCGATTGTTGTGTGCGCCGCTCCGGCGAACGTGCGCCCCCCCCCCCCCTTTCCCTTCCCTGACCCTGCTTCTCTTGTGTCTTTCACGTATGTCTGCATATGATGGGCGTCGTGTCTGTGTGCGGGGGCCCATGTTAG